>NC_092764.1:9056152-9356406 GCF_047496795.1 Chiloscyllium punctatum | reverse complement strand
CCCCTTATTTTTAAACGGTGTCCTCTGGTTCGGGACTCACCCATCAGCGGAAACATGCTTCCTGCCTCCAAAGTGTACAATCTTTTAATAATCTTATTCATCTCAATAAGATCCCCTCTCATCCTTCTAAACTCAAGCGTATACAAGCCCAGCCGCTTCAATCTTTCAGTCTAAGATAGTCCCACCATTCTGGGAATTGACTTCGTGTACCTACGTTGCACTCCCTCAGTAGCCAGAATAAATGGATTTATGGATGCACCATAGAAAGCATCCTTTCCAGATGCATCACAGTGTGGTATGACCACTGGTCTGCCCAAGACCACAAGAAATTACAGAGAGCTGTGAAGGTAATCCAATCCATCATGCAAACCAGCCTTCCTCTCTTTGACTCTGTCTATACTTCCTGATGCCTCAGAAAAGCAGTTAACATGATCAGAGACCCTTTACATCCCAGTAATACTCTTTTCTACTCTCTTCCATCTTGAAAATTTGAAAACTAGTCCTAACAGATTTAAGAACAGCTTCTTCCCTGTTGTTATCAGACTTTTAGATTGATCTCTCATATATTGGAGTTGATCTTTCTCTACGCCTTCTCTGTAGATGTAATACAGAATTCTGTTCCATTTCCCTATGTACTTCTATAAGGTGAAATTTGTATGGTTAGCACGCAAAACAATAATTTTCTCTGTATCTTGGTATATGTGATTTTCTTTTAATTCATTCATGGGACATGGGCCAGTCCAGCATTTCTTGCCCAGAGGGCAATTAAGAGTCAACTGTTGGTCTGGAGGCATACGGAGTCCAGACCAGGTAAGGATGGCAGTTTCTTTCCCTGAAGGATATTAGTGGGTTTTTCTGACCATCAACAATGGATTCACGGTCACTAATACACTCTTTATTCCAGAACTTTTAAAATTGAATTCAAGTTCCACCATCTGCCAATGTGGGATTCAAACCCAGGTCCCCAGAACATCACCTTCATCTCTGGATTAACAGTCTGGCAACAATACCAATGGGTCATCACCTCATAAATCAAATTAAAAACTGAAAAGAATCTGGACAAATTTTGACAGTAGGTCAAGTAACTTTTATTTCCCCAACCCTAATATCCCGACAACTAACTCAAATTATTATTAATTTTAAATGTAATGCCCATTATAATTTTTATACAACATTAATTTAGCACACACTAGAAGTTGGCATTCAAATTCTGGAGGATCCATGCCCCTTCTGGAAGGTTGGAACTTGAAGTAAAACAGAGGGGAAAGGAGAGTTGCATTAGCAGATGAAATATCTGCGTGTAACTTCAGGCTATGTTTCTTACGGAAGAATAGGGTTTTTTTTCTCCGTCAATTTTGTGGACGGCCATTAATCATGGATCAGTCAGACGCAAGAACAAAAAAAAAATCAGTATCCACAGGATCTTAAATAATTAATAAATGAAAGCTTCAGACTATGTTTCTGACCAAAGACTCCCAGAGGGCTTAAAGTGACAGTCATCTATTTTACCACATCTGACAGAAATACTGCTTTAAATATTTATAACTCTTCGATGGCTTAACATGTTTTTAGTGTACTCGCGAGGATCAATGCACATGAATTTAATTTTCTAAATACCCTGCGTGTGTATTTGTTTTCATTAAGCTGACAGATTACAAATAACTGGAGGAGAGTGAAGCATCACCAGTGACAACACCAAGAGACACATTTTCCAGGATGAAATGTTATTGTACAGATTAAACTAAATGCATGTCTCTTATATCCTACTTGCTTTACATTTTGTGCAGGGGCTCACTAAGGTTAAAAAAAAATTGTGTTTACATTGTACCTTGAATGATAAGAGGGCACAGGAATTAGGAGCAGAATGAGGCCATTTGTCCCATCTAGACTATTCCATCATGTAAAGTAATCATGGCTGATCTTTGGCTTCAACACCATTTTCCTGCTAACTCTCCAATCCCTTGATTCCCTGAGAGATCAAAAATCCGTCTTTACAAGTCTTAAATGTACTTAACAATGGATCTTTTTGTGGTGAAGGATTCCACAACCTTTTGAGTGAAGTAATTTCTCCCCCTTTCAGTCCTCAATGGCCATCCCCTTATCTTGAGGCTGTTAGACTCAGGTTAGACTCTGGTTCTACTGGCAATTGGTAATAGAACCAGAGCAGACATGATGGGTTTAATGGACTCCTTCAACCCTATAATAAATCTGTCATTCCTGGATCAGCAGAAACCACCCCTCTGTATTTACCTGACCCCCTTCAGTATCTTGTATGTCTTGATGAGTACCATCTCTCACTCTCCCAAACTGCAGGAAGAACAGGCCCAATTTGTCCTGGAGTTGAGATCATCACAATCATCTTCCTTTGTGCCAAGTATGACTCCCACTGGCGGAGAGGTTTGCTCATTTGATTTTGTTAGGACTTTTTGAGGCCACATTCAGTCAAGTATTGACTTGATATCAAGGGCAAACTGCCTCATCTCACCTTTGGAATTCAGCTCTTTTTACCATTGAGGAGCTGAGTCCTTATTATTGTGCGGAGACTGTCAGCAAATATTTTGTAGCAATAATTGTTTTCAAATCTCTGGGGTGGGGTTGACCACAAACGTCTGAGTCAAGTGTAAGGATATCATCAACTTAACCACAGCTGATAAAGCTAGTTCACAGAGTGGACCATTTCCCATCTTATTATGAGCATTGAGGATCCTGAAATCTAGAGCCGCAAGATTAGAGTTGAAGTATCTTGTCATCCAACCTGAGAAAATAATTCCCATTGCAGGTTGTGTCAACTCTGGTGCCCGTACGTGACACCAAATTGTGTCAATAAACACTTTGAAGACTAAAAACCTGATGTTTCCCATGTCTTTCTTGCTCAGTACCCTGGCTTGTTGAAGCTGGTTGCGATCCTGAGATTGACATAGACCATAGAACAATACAGCACAGATCAGGCTCATTGGCCCTCGATGTTGCGCCGACCTGTGAACTATTCTCAGCTCGTCCCCCTACACTATTCCAAAATCATCCATGTGCTTATGTAAGGATTGTTTAAATCTCCCTAATGTGGCTGAGTTGACTACACCAGCAGGTAGGGCATTCCCACGCCCTTACCACTCTCTGACATCTGTCTTAAATCTATCACTCCTCAATTTGTAGTTATGCCCCCTCGTACAAGTTGGCATCATCATCCAAGGAAAAAGACTTTCACTGTCTACCCTATCTAATCCTCTGATCATCTTATATGTCACTATCAAATCCCCTCTTAGCCGCCTTCTTTCCAATGAGAACAAACCCAAGTCTCTCAGCCTTTCCTCATAAGACCTTGCCTCCTGACCAGGCAACATCCTGGTAAATCTCCTCTGCACCTTTTCCAATGCTTCCACAACCTTTCCGAAATGTGGCGACTGGACCTGTACACAATATTCCAAGTGTGGCCGCACCAGCGTTTTGTATAGTTGCAGCATGACATTGCGGCTCCGGAACTCAATCCCTCTATGAATGAAACCTAACACATTGTATGCCTTCTTAACAGCACTATTCACCTGTGTGGCAACTTTCAGGGATCTATGCACATGGACTCCAAGATCCCTCTGCACATCCACACTACCAAGAATCTTTCCATTGACCCAGTACTCTGCCTTCCTGTTATTCTTCCCAAAGTGCATCACCTCACATTTAGCTGTATTGAACTCCATTTGCCACCTCTCAGCCCAATTTTGCAGTTTATTCAAGTCCCCCTGCAACCTGTAACATTCTTCCAAACTGTCCACTACTCCACCAACTTTAGTGTCATCTGCAAATTTACTAATCCATCCACCTGTACCTGCATCTAAGTCATTTATAAAAATGACAAACAGCAGTGGTCCCAAAATAGAT
Organism: Chiloscyllium punctatum; assembly: GCF_047496795.1. Lineage (NCBI taxonomy): Eukaryota > Metazoa > Chordata > Chondrichthyes > Orectolobiformes > Hemiscylliidae > Chiloscyllium > Chiloscyllium punctatum. The sequence goes on along the minus strand of NC_092764.1, from coordinate 9,352,533 downwards.
CCTTGTGGCACACCACTAGTAACTGGACTCCAGACTGAATATTTTCCAATAACCACCACTCGCTGCCTTCTTTCAGAAAGCCAGTTTCTAACCCAAACTGCTAAATCACTCTCAATTCCATGCCTCTGCATTTTCTCCAACAGCTACCATGTGGAACCTTATCAAAGGCTTTACTGAAGTCCATGTATACCACGTCAACTGCCCTACCCTCATCTACATGCTTGGTCACCTTCTTAAAAAACTCAATGAGGTTTGTGAGACATGACCAGCCCTTGGCTGACAAAGGAAGTCAGGAAATGTATTAAAGAAAAAGAGAGATCCTATAAAGTGGCTAAGAACAGTGGGAAATCAGAAGATTGGGAAGGATACAAAAGCAAACAGAAGATAACAAAGAGTGTAATAAGAAATAAGAGGATCAAATATGAAGGTAGGCTAGCCAGTAATATTAGAAATAATAGTAAAAGTTTCTTTCAGTACATAAGAAACAAACGACAGGCAAAAGTAGACATTGGGCCACTTCAAACTGATGCAGGGAGCCTAGTGATGGGAGATAAGGAAATAGCAGGAGAACTTAACAAGTACTTTGCGTCAGTTTTCACAGTGGAAGACATGAGTAATATCCCAAAAATTAAAGGGTGTCACGGGGCTGAGTTGAGTATGGTTGCCATTACGAAAGAGATAGTGCTAGAAAAGTTAAAAAGTCTTAAAATTGATAAATCTCCTGGCCCCGATGGGATACACCCTAGAGTTCTGAGAGAGGTTGCTGACGAAATAGCAGAGGCATTGGTTGAGATCTTTCAAGAGTCACTGGAGTCAGGAAAGGTCCCGGATGATTGGAAGATGGCTGTAGTAACCCCCTTGTTCAAGAAAGGATCAAGGCAAAAGATGGAAAATTATAGGCCAATCAGCTTAACCTCGGTTGTTGGTAAAATTCTAGAATCCATCATTAAGGATGAGGTTTCTAAATTCTTGGAAGAGCAGAGTCTGATTAGAACAAGTCAACATGGATTTAGTAAAGGGAGGTCATGCCTGACAAACCTGTTGGAATTTTTTGAAGAGGTAACAAGTAGGTTAGACCAGGGGAACCCAGTGGATGTGGTCTATCTGGACTTTCAAAAGGCCTTTGATAAGGTGCCACACGGGAGACTGCTGAGCAAGGTGAGGGCCCATGGTGTTCGAGGTGAGCTGCTGGGATGGATTGAGGATTGGCTATCTAACAGAAGGCAGAGAGTTGGGATAAAAGGTTCTTTTTCAGAATGGCAGCCGGTGACGAGCGGTGTCCCGCAGGGTTCGGTGCTGGGGCCACAGCTGTTCGCATTATATATTAATGATTTGGATGAGGGAACCGGGGGCATTCTAGCGAAGTTTGCCGATGATACAAAGTTAGGTAGACAGGCAGGTAGTACTGAGGAAGTGGGGAGGCTACAGAAGGATCTAGACAGGTTGGGAGAGTGGTCCAGGAAATGGCTGATGGAATTTAACGTGAGCAAGTGCGAGGTCTTGCACTTTGGCAAAAAGAATATAGGAATGGACTACTTTCTAAATGGTGAGAAACTTAATAAAGCCAAAGCACAAAGGGATCTGGGAGTGCTAGTTGAGGATTCTCTAAAGGTAAACATGCAGGTTGAGTCTGTGATTAAGAAAGCGAATGCAATGTTGTCTCTTATCTCAAGAGGGTTGGAATATAAAAGCAGAGATGTACTACTAAGACTTTATAAAGCTCTGGTTAGGCCCCATTTGGAGTACTGTGTCCAGTTTTGGTCCCCACACCTCAGGAAGGACATACTGGCACTGGAACGTGTCCAGCGGAGATTCACACGGATGATCCCTGGAATGACAGGTCTAGCATATGAGGAATGGCTGAGGATACTGGGATTGTATTCGTTGGAGTTTAGAAGATTAAGGGGAGATCTAATAGAGACGTACAAAATAATACATGGCTTTGAAAAGGTGGATGCTAGAAAATTGTTTCCGTTAGGCGAGGAGACTAGGACCCGTGGACACAGCCTTAGAATTAGAGGGGGTCATTTCAGAACGGAAATGCGGAGACATTTCTTCAGCCAGAGAGTGGTGGGCCTGTGGAATTCATTGCCACGGAGTGCAGTGGAAGCCGGGACGCTAAATGTCTTCAAGGCCGAGATTGATAGGTTCTTGTTGTCTAGAGGAATTAAGGGCTACGGGGAGAACGCTGGCAAGTGGAGCTGAAATGCGCATCAGCCATGATTGAATGGCGGAGTGGACTCGATGGGCCGAATGGCCTTACTTCCACTCCTATGTCTTATGGTCTTATGGTCTTATGGTCTTGACGAAACTATGTTGACTATCTGAAATCAAATTGTTGCTTGCTAGATGATTATAAATCTTATCTCTTATAATCCTTTCCAAAACCTTTCCTACAACAGAAGTAAGGCTCACTGGTCTATAATTACCTGGGTCATCTCTACTGTCCTTCTTGAACAAGGGCTACAACATTTGCAATCCTCTAGTCCTCTGGTACTAAACCGGTAGACAATGATGACTCAAATATGAAAGCCAAAGGCTCTGCTATCTCCTCCCTAGCTTCCCAGAGAATCCTCGGAAAAATCCCATCTGGCCCAGGGGACATTTCTACTTTCACTCCTTCTACAATTAATAACACCTGTTCGTAACTAACCTCGTTCCTTTCCAGTCTAATATCTCGTAACTCATTCTTTTCCTCTTCAATATTCTCCTTTTCCTGAGTGAACACTGATGAGAAATGTTTGTTTTGTGTCTCTCTGAGCTCCACAGGTCCACACTCAACTTCCCACTTCTGTCTTTGACTGGCCCTATTCCTACCCTAATCATCCTTTTATTCGTCACATATCTATAGAAAGCTTTAGGGTTCTCCTTTATTCTATTTGCTGAAGACTGCTCGTGTCCTCATTTTGCTCTTCTTAACTCTCTCTTTAAATCCTTCCTAGCTGATCTGTAACTCTCCATCGCCTCATCTGTACCATCCTACCTCACCAACACATCAGCCTCCTTCTCCTGCTTAACAAGAGATGCAATTTCTGTTGTAAACCACGGTTCCCTTACCTTATCACTTCCTCCCTACGAGACAGGGACATACCTATCAAGGACACGCAATATCTGTTCCTTAAACCAGCCCCACATTTCCATAGTCTGCATCCCCTGCATTTTGCTACCCCATTCTATGCATCCCAATTCTTGCCTGATCGCATTATAACTGCCCTTGCCCCATCGATAACTCTTGACCTGTGGCATGTACCTATCCCTTTCCATTGCTAAATTAAACATAACTGAATTATTGTCACTCTCTCCAAAGTGGTCACCTACAACTAAATCAAACACCTGGCCTGGTTCATTACCAAGCACCAGATCCAATGTGGCCTCCCTACTGTGTCAGGAAACCCTCCTGTACACATTGGACAAAAACTGATCCTTCTGACGTACTAGTGTTATAGCATTTCCAGTCAATCTTGGGGAAGCTAAATTCCTCCATAATGACCACCCTGTTCCTTTCACTCCTACACCGAATAGTTTTGCTAATCCTCTCTTCCACCTCCCTGGAACTCTGTGGAGGCCTATAAAAAACTCCAAGCAATGTGACCTCTCCTCTCCTGTTTCTAACCTCAGCCCACACTACCTGAGTAGACGAGTCCTCATCAAAAGTTCTCTCAGCCACCGTTATACTATCCTTGACTAACAAGGCCACAGCTCCCCCTCTTTTACCACCTTGACTGTTCTTAATGAAAGACATAAAACCTGGAACCTGCGACATCCATTCCTCACCCTGCTCTATCCATTTCTCCGAAATGGCCACAACATCGAAGTCCCAGGTACCTATCCATGCTGCAAAGTCACCTACCTTATTTCGGATACTTCTGGTGTTGAAGTAGACACACTTCAAACCAGTTTGCTGTCTGCCAGCACATTCCTGTGATCCTAAAATCCTGTCCCTATCCTTCCTACTCTCATCCTCCTGTGCACTGCAACTACACCTCTGGTTCCCATCCCCCTGCTGAGCTAGTTTAAACCCACCCCAATAGCACCAGCAAATTTCCCACCCAGGATATTAGTACCCCGCTGGTTCAAGTGAAGACCATCCTGTTTGTACAAGTCTCACCTTCCCCAGAATGAGCCCCAATTATCCAAGAACCTGATTTGATGAGGTTGTCATTTGGATTTAATATCTTTGCTGCTGATGTCCTCATCTATGTTTTTGTTACCACAGGACTTGACTATTCCATTGTTCTCCTTGCCAGTTTTCCATTTGATATGATTTGTTTGGGTCAAACAGCACTACCAGTCTGATATGGTCTGACTATTTCTCTCTATGTTAGCCACAGTAAAGTATGAATACCAAATTTTTATTTTGACAGGTATCTTGAAGTTTATTAGCATTAAAAACTCGTAATACTTCTTCAAGACTTCAGACTGACCCCATGACCTGTCCCATATTCCTACTCACCTATCCGCTCCCTCCTCTCCTCGCCCCCAGCTCCATCCACCTATTGCACTCTCAGCTATCTTCTCCCCAACACCACCTCCCATCTCATTTATCTCTCCACCCCCAAGGCTCCCAGCCTTATTCCTGATAAAGGGCTCCTGCCTGAAACGTCGATTCTCCTGCTCCTTGGATGCTGCATGACCTGTTATGCTTTTCCAGCACCACACATTCTTGACTATAATCTGGTTCCAGTTGTTTTAATCAGCCCATTGGGATATCATACCTCCAAGGCAGGTAAGACTTGAAGCCAGACTTCTTGACCTGGAGGAAGGGACTCTACCACTGTGTCACATGAACATCGCAGTCTGGTTTCAATGCTTCCTGATGTTACATTATGACTGTAATGACTATGCACTACATTGACTCCATTGAGCTTTACCTTCTGAAGGTGACAAAAGGACCTTTACAAAGGAACATCAAACATTAGAATGTCAGCTAACTGTTGTAGGTTATACCACCTTTCTGAAGCCTGTTCATTAATACGACACCACAGTCCATACATTTGAGTCATCCAGCTCTCTGCCACACATAGCTTAATTTTCACCAAGTTCCATTCACCTTTTTGCCCGGTGCTTGCTAACCCTCACTAGCTCCTTATCCTGCAACACCGTGATGTTTGTAATTCCCAACTTTATTTTCAAGTCTTTTCATGGTCTCATGGCTGCTTTTCTCTGTAATCTCCTTCAGCCTGACGCAGCTCCATGATCTCCATGGTGTCTTATTCTTTTCTTTTTTGAATTAAATTTGCTCCAATGTTGGTGATTATTCCTTCATTCACCTTGACTCAAAGTTCTGGAGTTTCCTCCCTTAATCCTTTCACCTTTCACCTCTGCAGCTCGGAGGGTGTCAAACATCAAGCTCGTAGATTTCTTTCCAACTTGGATTCTTATTGTTACATTGGAGGCCAGGAGAGACAAATACATGGAAAAGCATTTGAAATGTCATAACATTCAAGATTAGGGTCAGAGTTAGAATTAGAATTAGAATTTATTGTCATGTATACTACAGCGCAGGGATATAGGAGTACAATGAATAATTGACAATGTTGCTACTGCCGGTGCCATCTTAGGTAATTAAGGAAATATAGTTAAAAGTCCAACATTAAAGTTCTTCTTAGTATAAAATAGAAAAATAAAGAAATAAAGCTAAAAGTTCAACATTTCAGTCCTTCTTTAGTGCTGAGCAATGCTGGGCTTGCACTCCTCACACGTTTTCGATCTCCTCTGTACTGGGCTCGATCTCCTCTGCGCTGGGCTCGATCTCCTCTGTGCTGTGCTCGATCTCCTCTGCGCTGGGCTCGATCTCCTCTGTGCTGCACTCAATCCCCACTAAGTTGGGCTCAATGTCCTCTGCACTGGGCTCGAACTCTCCTTACATGATGCTCCTGCAGCTGCTGGGAGACCTCTCCCACACTCTCTCACTGTCCTGCACATTGGCTCATTTTCTCCTGCAATCTCTCATTGTCCCTCCGCACTGGCTCACTCTCTCCTACACTCTCACTGTCCCCCGCATGGGCTCACTCTCTCATACACTGTCTCAGTGACCCCACACTGGCTCACTCTCTCCCACACTCTCTCATTGTTGTCCACATTGGATCACACTCTCCTGAACTCTCTCACTGTCTCCACACTGGCTCACTCTGTCCACACTGTCTCACAGTCCCCCCCCCCAACTTGGTTCACTCTTTTCTGCCCTCTCCCACTGACCCCATGATGGCTCTCTCTCTCTTCCTCTCTGCCACCTGCACTGACTCACTCTCTCCCACACTCTCTCACTGTCCCCCGCACTGGCTCACTCTCTCCCACACTCTCTCACTGACCCCACACTGGCTTGATCTCTCCACAAAATGTAAGTAGATTAAAGTTGGAAATGAAAAGCAGTGAAGGAAGAAAAGGAAAGTGAAAGCAGACAGAGCAGATGCATTCTGGGCAAGAGCCCACACACTGCACTGCTACTTCGCCACCATTTTAGTGCTTAGGGATAGTGTTAGTGTTAGGGTTGGGACGAGAGTTAGGGTTGGAGTTTGGGGTAGAGTTTAGCTTAAGTTTAGGTTTAGGGTTAGGATTAGAAGTAGATTTAGAGTCGGAGTTAGGACTGGAGTTAGAGTTAGAGTTAGGGTTTGGGTTAGATTTAGAGTTAGAGTTGGGGTTAGGGTTGAGTTAGAGTTAGAGTTGGTGTTAGAGTTAGAATTGGAGTTCAGACAATGATTGGAGTTAGAGTCAGACTTAGGTTTAGCATTAGGGTTAGGGTTAGGGTTAGGGATAGGGTTAGGATTGGAGTTAGGGTTGGGGTTAGGTTTAGGGTTAGGGTAGGATTAATGTAGATCGGTTGATAGAGACTCAATGGATTAAAGTGCTTGTTCTGTTGCACCTGATTCTGTGTCTTAAAGGCTGTTGTGTGTAAATACACTTCAATGGCCAGCGTTTCCCTCAGGGAAGCTTAAAGAATAACAGTGTTTGAGTACAGTTGTGCGCTGATGAGATAAAGCAGGGTACCTTAAGTTTCTCTTCACAGAAACAGATCTCTACACGAACAGAATTCCAGGGCCTCTCTGAATAAAGTAAAATGTTTTTCCTTGAATTTTCACATTTCCTTTTGCTGATCCTGCTCTTGTGGTTTTGTGTTGAATCACAAGTTAGACAATCAGACTCAGTGACTATGGGGGACATTCCCAATTTCAATCCCTTCACTATTCTCATCCTTGTTTCCTGCAGCCTGTAGCACAAACTCTGATATTGTCACCCACACCTTCTCCATTCCTCTCTCCACCTTTAAGATGCTCCGTCAAATACTTCCCTTTAAAAAAAAACCTTTTGTGTCCTTATTTCCCTGAGTTACAACCTTAAATGGTTCCGATGAAAATTCAAGGTGGTGTTCTTGCTTATTTTCCCATGGTGTATATTAGGGATGCGGTGGGAGGGATGGGGGGTGGGGGGCGAGGGTGGTTGATCCAAGACTTTCTGCAGTTTAACATCAAAATATGGTAGTTTTACAAACTTTGTTTGATATATTAATACAGTCATACTTATTCCTAAGGAGGGAGCACATGTTTATTGACAAAGCGATTGCCTTGTTGGTGTCTATGGCAGCAGTGAAGTTGTTTAAAAATTAAAGGGATACCTTTGACTTTGTGATCAATGGAAGCTAACTGATTCCCCAGGTAATATCTTTTGTTTCTCTCAAATGCATTAAACATCTTCACAGTTGGTCCCAAAATTGTTTCATTGCATCGAAACCTCAATAAATAAGACTAATCGGTCGCTCAAACCTGTCCTCAGTTCCAGTTGGATCAGGGCCAAAACAGAATATTCACCAAGATGATCCCAGGTCCAGAGGGATTGTCATATCAACAAGGCTAAACAGATTGGGACGCTACTCATTGGAGTTTTGAAGGACAGGATAGTGATCTCATTGAGACGTGCAGCATTTTTAAGGGGTTTGACAGGGTATATCTCCTCATGAGAGAGTCTTGGATCAGAGGTCATAGTCTCAGAATAAAAGGATGCCAATTTAATACTGAGATGAGCAGCAATTTCAGAGGGTTGTGAGTCTTTGTAACTCCTTGTCACAGAGTACTGTGGGGGGAGAAATTTGTGCGTTTTTAAAGCTGAGAGAGATAGATTCTTGGAATCAACGATTACAGGGAAAAGGCAGAAATGTGGGCGTGAGAAATGTTGGATCAGCCGTAATCCTGGCTGAATGGCAGAGCAGGGTGGACAGGTGGATGGATCACTCCTCTTCCTAATTCTCATGGTCTTATAGTATTACATCATTTACTATTAACTCCCAAATTCCAGATTTCTGTTGTCTTTCATAGAAACAATTGCTTCAAGTCACTCCTGAACAGCCTAGTGTTAAATTTAAGATTCTGCCTACTAATTCTGAACTGTTAACTGTTATATGATGGAATGGACCACATTTTAAATTATATTTCTATATTTCCAGATACATTAATCTGAAGTCATACTAACCTGGTATTATACTGTGATTAGACCATTCTTAAACATGAATTTGATTGTTGCCTGCCTGTTGGTTTACAGGAGGGGGAGTATCAGTAACTTTTGCACTGCTCATCAGTGTCCAAACTGAGGTTCTTAAGCTAACTAACTTCTTAACTGGTTTTCTCTCACCCTGACCCACTGTGGTCTCCAGCATTTGTTGTTTTCAACTCTGGTCACTTTCAGGGTGGGTTCAGCATCAATAAAGTGTGGGACTGGAAAAAGCACAGCAGTCAGGCAGCTTCGGAGCAGCAGGGGAGTCGATGTTTCAGGTCATGACCTTTCCTCAGGGTGAGTTCACACTCAGCCTCAACGTTGTGGCTGTCAGCAGAAGTTCAGGGTCAGGGGTGTTGGGGTGTGGGGAAGCATGACAGTGCCTCTGCTCAGAGCTCCATTTAGGAGGACCACCTTTGTTACATCGGGCATACCTATATCTAGGTCCACCAGCCCCTTCCTCGTAGGTGCTCTCTGTCACCCTGTCCAGTGGAAAAAGCAGCAATATTTGGACATGAATATACTCCTTAAAATGGAACTCCATTTTGAGCTTTACAACTGGAGTCAAACAAGGACCTGCCATTTATAAATGTCACTGGTTTCAATGCCTCCCAGCAGATCTCCTCATCTGGTATTGAACCCTGTTCTCCCCACTACACTCAGGTTTCCTGGTTTACCTCTTCATCAAGACATGGCCCCCATTCTCCCCACTTCCCCAGGTTTCATCACCTATATCACTGCCGCCTCCTCCCCCAACCCCTCCTCCACAGTCAGATCACTCAACCCTGGTCCAGATGCTGGGAGGTAGACCCTGCTAACTGATTGTCCAGCCTGGTCACTGGTGCAATTGGCATTGCGTGGCTAGAGGTCAGCTGAGGTTGGTCAGCAGTTCTCTGGCATGGGACTCCTCCTTGAACAGGATGCATACTGGTCCAATTTGTTTTGTATATATCAGACCAGTGCTCCCATATGACCTCATGAATAGAATAATAGAATCCCTACAGTTTGGAAACAGACCCTTTGGACCAACAAATCCACATCAACTCTCTGAAGAGCATCCCACCCAGATCCATTCTCCTACTCTATCACTTTAGCGAGTTCTGAGAAAATTTGTCGCTCATGTTGAGGTAATAGATGGAGGTTTGCTTGTTGAGCTGGAAGGTTCATTTTCAGATGTTTCGTCACCATACTAGGTAACATCTTCAGTGAGCCTCCGGATGAAGCACTGGTGGTATAGCCCGCTTTCTATTTATATGTTTGGGTTTCTTTGAGTTGACATTTCATATGGTGATGTCATTTCATATGGTGCTGTCATTTTTCTCAGGGGGTGGTAAATGGGATCCAAGTCAATGTGTTTGTTGATAGAGTTCCGGTTGGAATGCCATGCCTCTAAAAATTCTTGTGCATGTCTCTGTTTGACTAGTCCTCGGATGAATGTGTTGCCCCAGTCAAAGTGATGTCCTTCCTCATCTGTATGTAAGAATGCTAGTGAGAGTGGGTCATGTCTTTTTGTGGCTAGTTGAAGTTCATATATCCAAGTGGCTAGTTTTCTGCCTGTTTGTCCAATGTAGTGTTTGTTATAGTTCTTGCAAGGAATTCTGTAAATCACAATAGTTTTGTTTGCTGTCTGTATAGGTCTTTAAAGTTTGTTAGCTGCTGTTTTTGTATATTGGTGGGTTGTGGGCTACCATGGTGCCAAGGGCCTGAGTAGTCTGGCAGTCATTTTGGAGATGTCTTAGATGTAGGGGAGAGTGGCTCGGGTTTCTGGATCTGTTTTGTCTGCTCGTTTGGGTTTGTTGTTGAGAAATTGGCTGACTGATTTCATTGGGTAGGTGTTCTTTTTGAATACACTGTGTCAGTGATTTTCCTCTGCCCTTCGTAGTTCATCGGTCCTACAGTGGGTGGTGGCTCATTGAAATAATGTTCTGATGCAGCTCCATTTGTGGGTGATTGGGATGATTACTTCTGTATTAGTGGTGCTGGAAGAGCACAGCAGTTCAGGCAGCATCCAACGAGCAGCGAAATCGACGTTTCGGGCAAAAGCCCTTCATCAGGAATAAAGGCAGTGAGCCTGAAGCGTGGAGAGATAAGCTAGAGGAGGGTGGGGGTGGGGAGAGAGTAGCATAGAGTACAATGGGTGAGTGGGGGAGGAGATGAAGGTGATAGGTCAAGGAGGAGAGGGTGGAGTGGATAGGTGGAAAAGGAGATAGGCAGGTCGGACAAGTCCGGACAAGTCAAGGAGACAGTTACTGAGCTGGAAGTTTGAAACTAGGATGAGGTGGGGGAAGGGGAAATGAGGAAGCTGTTGAAGTCCACATTGATGCCCTGGGGTTGAAGTGTTCCGAGGCGGAAGATGAGGCGTTCTTCCTCCAGGCGTCTGGTGGTGAGGGAGCGGCGGTGAAGGAGGCCCAGGACCTCCATGTCCTCGGCAGAGTGGGAGGGGGAGTTGAAATGTTGGGCCATGGGGCGGTTTGGTTGATTGGTGTGGGTGTCTCGGAGATGTTCCCTAAAGCGCTCTGCCACGAGGCGCCCAGTCTCCCCAATGTAGAGGAGACCGCATCGGGAGCAACGGATACAATAAATGATATTAGTGGATGTACAGGTAAAACTTTGATGGATGTGGAAGGCTCCTTTAGGGCCTTGGATAGAGGTGAGGGAGGAGGTGTGGGCACAGGTTTTACAGTTCCTGCGGTGGCAGGGGAAAGTGCCAGAATGGGAGGGTGGGTCGTAGGGGGGTGTGGACCTGACCAGGTAGTCACGGAGGGAACGGTCTTTGCGGAAGGCGGAAAGGGGTGGGGAGGGAAATATATCTCTGGTGGTGGGGTCTTTTTGGAGGTGGCGGAAATGTCAGCGGATGATTTGGTTGATGCGAAGGTTTGTAGGGTGGAAGGTAAGCACCAGGGGCGTTCTGTCCTTGTTACGGTTGGAGGGGTGGGGTCTGAGGGCGGAGGTGCGGAATGTGGATGAGATACGTTGGAGGGAATCTTTAACCACATGGGAAGGGAAATTGTGGTCTCTAAAGAAGGAGGCCATCTGGTGTGTTCTATGTTGGAACCGGTCCTCCTGGGAGCAGATACGGTGGAGGTGGAGAAATTGGGAATACGGGATGGCATTTTTGCAAGAGATAGGGTGGGAAGAGGTGTAATCCAGGTAGCTATGGGAGTCGGTTTGTAAAAAATGTCAGTGTCAAGTCGGTCATCGCTAATGGAGATGGAGAGGTCCAGGAAGGGGTGCGAGGTGTCAGAGATATTCCAGGTAAATTTAAGGTCAGGGTGGAATGTGTTGACCCATTGCACTCTATGCTACTCTCTCCCCACCCCCACCCTCCTCTAGCTTATCTCTCCACGCTTCAGGCTCACTGCCTTTCTTCCTGATGAAGGGCTTTTGCCCGAAACGTCGATTTCGCTGCTCGTTGGATGCTGCCTGAACTGCTGTGCTCTTCCAGCACCACTAATCCAGTATTTGGTTTTCAGCATCTGCAGTCATTGTTTTTACCTACCTGATTACTTCTGTAATTTGGTCTGTATGAGTTGTTTTCCTGTCGACGCTGGTTTGACATTCCCATTTGGCTGTTTGCCCTACTGCAACATCTAGGAATGGCAGTTTGCTGTTGTTTTCCTCCTCTTCAGTGAATATTATGTCATTAAGGGTATTATTTATGGTCTTGAAGGTTTCCTCTAATTTGTTTCGTTTAGTGATGACAAAGGTATCGTACATGTCGCTGATTCAAAGTTTGGTTTGGATGGTTGGCAGAGCTATTTGTTTGCGTCTCTGCATTACTGCCTCTGCTAAGAATCCTGATATCGGAGATCCCATGAGTGTTCCATTGTTTTTTTCTGTAGGTTTTATTGTTGAAGGTGAAGTGGGCAGTAAGGCATAGGTCCACTAACTTCACAATATTGTCCTTGCTGATGAAGTTGGTGATGTTTGGTGTCTATGTTTTTGGTTCTGATAATGTAGTCAGTGTTTCCTTGGCCAGGTTGATGTTGATGGATGTGAACAGGGCTGTTACATCAAATGAGACCATAGGAAATGATGTCACCCACCCAAGGAAACCCAAACACATAAATAGAAAGCGGGCTATACCACCATGCTTCATCCGGAAGCTCACTGAAGATGTTACCTAGTATGATGTCGAAATGTCTGAAAATGAACCTTCCAGCTCTGCGAACAAACTTACATCCAGAAACTCAACCTGAGCTACAAATCTTCTCAAAACTTGTTAACTATTGCTTGAATTAGCATATGTGTTAACAATGCCTACAATGAGCATTTAAGTTTGTTCACTGAGCTGGAAGATTTGTTTTCAGACATTTCATCACCTACTAGGTAATATTATCAGTGGGCCTCCATTAAAGCACTGATACTATGGAGAAAAAGAACAGGAAATGACATCACCACAGAAAATGGCATCACCACAGGAACTGATGTCACCAAACCTAGGAAACCTAAACTCATGAATAAAAAGCAGGCCATACCACCAGCGCTTCACTGGAAGCTCACTGATTATGCTACCTCGTATGGTGATGAAGCATCTGAAAATAAATCTTCCAGCTCAGCAAGCAAACTTACATAAAGCAATAGTTGATTAATATTTGAATAAGCTGGAACTAAAAATGGGCACAAATGGAGATTCCATCTGCAGCAAGGTCTCTCAACTAGTTACCAATTATCAATGACAAAGGTATTCTGCTTGCTATCACAGCATGTAATTGGTTGGGACTGTAAACAAGGTAGTCAGAGCCATCAGATCTTTGCAAGATCAGGAGCTGTGTCTGTTCTCTATATCAAGCCCACTTCAACTGAAGAAACACAGTTTATTTCTTCATCATTAGTTCCTGTAAGTTGTGAATTTTGAGTAGTAAGCGTGAACCAGTTTCCCTGTTTCTCTAGCAAACAAGCAAAAACACCTGGAGAAGGAAGACTAAGACATTGTGTTCGGGTCAGCACATGTACCACCTCAGCAAATCCTGTGAACAAGGATCACTGAACTGCTCTCTTAGTTTTCCTGTTTGCCCACAACAGCCTTTTTCTGTGCCTGTGTTTGTATTTGCATGTGTGCCTGTAAGTGTACAGGTGTGTCTACGTGCAAGCAAGCAGTTAGGAGGAGGTTAGAGTTTAACTAGTGGGGTTCATGATTGTTTACCTGTAGGTAGAATCTATTTACGTACAATAAATACTAATTCTTGTTAAGTACAGAAATCTGATCCATACTTTCTGTCAACATAAATCTAAATGTTAGGCAAGTTGATCATGCTGCATAATTTTTTAAAAAGTGATGGAGGATGAGGGGTGACCTTATAAAGGTTTATAAAATCATAAGGAGCATGAATAGGATAAATAGACAAGGTCTTTTCCTGGAGTGGTGCAGTCCAGAATGAGAGGGCATAGGTTCAGGGTGAGAAGGGAAAAATTTAAAAGGGACCTAAGGGGCAATGTTTTCACACAGAGGGTGGTACGTGTATGGAATGAGCTGCCAGAGGAAGTGGTGGAGGCTGGTACAATTACAACATTTAAAAGGCATCTGGATGGGTATATGAATAGGAAGGGTTTAGAGGGATATGGGCCAAGTGCTGGCAAATGGGACTAGATTAGGTTAGGGTATCTCATCAGCATGGACGAGGTGGAATGATATGTCTATTTCTGTGCTGTACATCTCTATGACTCTATGACATTACAATAATCCCTTCTGTTCTTGATAGAAGAAGCCTCGGGCATGACCGAATAGATGAAGTTAAAATTCTAAAAGATTTTGATGAATGGAATACAGATGGAAAGCTTCAACTTGTGGGAAGGACAAAGCAAGAAGCTACCAATGTCAGATAGTCACCAAGAAATCCATTGGGGAGACCAGAAGAAACCTCTCCAGCAAAAGAGTGATGTGAATGCAAAGGACTCTCCCACTAGACAGCACAAAATGGAAAGGACTTTATTCCTCTGTGAGAGGTGGGCTTCACTGGCTGGGCCAGCATTTATTGCCCTCCCTAATAGCATTCGAACTAGTGCGGGTGAACTGTCTTCTTGAACACAGTGGTGTAGGGACACACAGTGCGATAAGAGAAGCAGTTCTAGGATGTTGACCCAGTGACAGGTAAAAAATTTCAATATGTTTCCAAGTGAAGATGGTGTGTGTTTTGGAGGGGACCTTGTCGATGATGATGTTCTCATTAATCTGCTGCCCGTGTCCTTTCAGATGGCAGTGGTTGTGGATTTGGAAGGTGCTATTCAAGGAGTCTTAATGAGTAACTGTAGAGAATCCTGTACATGATATGTATCGCTGTCACTACAAATTGATGGTAAATGGAGTTAATGTTGATGATGAAAGATAGAGTGCAAATCAGCTGGCTAGCTTTGTTCTGGATGGTGTTGAGACCTTTCAGCATTGATAGATCTGCAACTTTCCAGGCAGTAGAGAGTGTTCTGTCATATTCATGGACTTGAGTAAGGTGTTTGATAAGGTTCCACATGGTAGGCTATTGCACAAAATACGGAGTTTCGGGATTGAAGGTGATTTAGCTGTTTGGATCAGAAATTGGCTAGCTGAGAGAAGACACAGGGTGGTGATTTTTGGGAAATGTTCATCTTGGAGTTCAGTTACCAGTGCAATGCGCAAGGATCTGTTTTGGGGTCACTGCTTGTAATTTTTATAATTAATCTGGATGTGGGCATAGAAAGAAGGGTTAGTAAATTTGTGAATGACACTAAGGTAAGCAGAGTTGTGGATAGTGGCGAAGGATGTTGTGGGTTACAGAGGGACATAGATAAGATGCAGAACTGGCTGAAAAGTGGCAAATTGAGTTTAATGCAGAAAAGTGTGAGGAAGTTCACTTTGGAAAAAGTAACAGGAAATCAGAGTACTGGGCTAATGGTGAAATTAAGGGCAGTGTAGATGAACAAAGAAACCTTGGTGTCCAGGTGCATAAATCCCTGAAAGTTGCTGCCCAGATTGATAAGGTTGTTAGAAGGCATATGGTGTGTTGGCGTTTATTGGTAGGGAGATTGAGTTTCGGAGCCATAAGGTCATGCTTTGGTTGGACAAGACAACAGGTAAGGCTGCAGCTGGAGTATTGCGTACAGTTCTGGTCAATGCATTACAGGAAGGATTTGGAAGCTTTGGAAAGGTTTCAGAGGAGATTTACTAGGATGTTGCCTGATATGGAGGGAAGGTCTTATGAGGAAAGACTAAGGGAACTGAGGCTGTTTTCGTTGGAGAGAAGAAGGTTGAGAGGTGACTTAATCGAGACGTATAAGATAATCAGAGGGTTAGAGAGGGTGGACAGTGAGATCCTTTTTCCTTGGATGGTGAATGTTAACAAGAGGGGACATAGCTTTAAATTGAGGGGTTATATTAGGGGTAGTTTCTTCATTCAGAAAGTAGTAGGGGCGTGGAACAGCCTGCCTGCAACAGTAATAGACTCTCCGACGTTAACGGTACTTAAATATGTATTGGACATACATATGGATAATAATGGAACGGTGTAGGTTAGATGGGCAACAGATTATTTTCACAGTTTGGCACAACATCGAGGGTCAAAGGGCCTGTACTGAGCTGTAACATTCTATGTTCTATGTTCCAAAGTCCTGAATTTGGGAAGTCAGGAGGTGAGTTACTCACCACAAAGATCCCAGTTTGTGACCTGCCATTGAAGCTACATTTTGTATTTGACCAGTTCATATTCCGGTCAATATTATTTCCTAAGACATTAACAATGAGGAATTCAAAGATGGTGACGCCATTGAATGGCAAGGGTAGTTTTTTAGATTTTTTTTCTTGTTGGAGATGGTGGTTGCCTGGGCACTTGTGTGGCATGGATTTTACTTGCCACTTATTAGACCAAACCTGAATATAACCAAAGTCTTGTAGCAAGGGGCAGAGATGCTTGAATATCTGAAGAGTCATGGATTGATTCGAAAGTTGAGCAATCATCAGAGATCATCCCCAGTTCTGATCTTGTGATGAAGCAACTGAAAATGGTCAGGGTTAGAACACAGCCCTGAGGAACTACGGTATTGCAGCAATGTCTGAGAACTGAGAAAGACTGACCTCTAACAACCAGCACCATTTTTCTATGTGCCATGTATGATTCCAACCAGGGCAGAAGATGCTTTGAGAGTGGCTTGATACTATACCTACTCAAATGCTGTCCTGATATCACGGGCAGTCACACTCATCTGGTCTTTAATATCAGTTTAGATGAGGGAATATGGGGAAGGTTGGACTGCAGAGTAAATACCAATGTGAATTGGTTGCTCCAATTGGCCCATTTCCATTGGTATTTCATATCTAATCCACATTTGTATAACTCCCAGGGTTTGAGTTCACACTGCATAAACTTGTCAACAAGAAGATTTCTTTACTGACAATATTTTGTTTTATTTAATAACTCATTGGCAACATCAGACAGAGAAACTTCGCACAAAATGTGTTAACATATTTGCAACAACAACACCTTGCATTTCAGTGCCGCTAATGTACTAAAATGTCTCCAGGCACTTCCCAGGAGAGTTATCAAACATTTGGCACTGATCCATAGAGAAGGATACATGAAGTTATGAAAGCTTAATCAAAGGAACAGATTTCAAAGAATGCCTGAAAGGAAACAGAGTGAAAAAGTGAAGGATTTTAGGACAGAAATTCAGAGGAACATTTCAAAATTAATTCAGGAGCCAGCTATTAAGTTTTTTGAGTGTGCTCTTCCATTTAACAAGACCAGGGCTAATTCATGGCCTATCTTTAGAGACTCGAGTTTGTCCTATATTCCATAATGCAAGAGTTTGTCAAAAATGTATCAACCTCGGCTTGAAAATGATTGAGCTGGCTTCAGTTGGTGTTTGCATAACAAATGTAACTGCATAGAGGCATGTTTCCTAATGCAATCCCTGAAATATCCACTCTAAACTTTAGGCTACATCCCAACCCTATACTCCCCAACCAGTGGAAATAATTTCAGTCTGCCCTCTCAATTGCCTTCAGTGTACAAAACTACCTCAATCAATCACCCCTTAACAATCTAAACTGCAACATTCAGCCCTCAAGCCTGCTCCATCACTCAATTATGGCTGATATGTTTCAGAAATCCATTTTTCTGACACCTCCCTACAATTCTTGGTCTGCTTACCAATGAAGAGCCTATCTATGTCTTTCTTTAATACACTGAATGAATTGGCCTCCACAGCCCACAGCAGTAATGAGTTGCACAGATTCACTACCCTCTGGCTGAAGAAATTCTTCCTCATCTCATTTCTAAAGGGTTGGGTCCTAATCTCTCCACTAGTGAAAACATCTTCTCCACTGAATGAGAGATATGTGCGGACTCAGACTCGTTGAAGACTGTAAGGACCTTGTAGATGATCCTCTGAGGTGATGTAACTGTGAACTCAGTAGTCTTGTGCTCAGACTCTTT
The DNA here is from genome assembly GCF_047496795.1 of Chiloscyllium punctatum. Taxonomy (NCBI): domain Eukaryota; kingdom Metazoa; phylum Chordata; class Chondrichthyes; order Orectolobiformes; family Hemiscylliidae; genus Chiloscyllium; species Chiloscyllium punctatum. The sequence continues at coordinate 9,334,645 of NC_092764.1, read as the reverse complement.
CCTTCTAATCATTCATGGGAGATGGGCAACGTTGGCTAGGACAATATATATTCCCAATCCTCAGTTGCCCAGACGACAGTTTAAGAGTCAATCACATTGTTGTCACATGTAGACCAGACCAGGTAAGGATGGCAGTTTCCTTCTCTAAAAGACATTAGTGAGCCAAGTGGGATTTTCCAAACAAAAAAAATCAATAAATGATTCATGGTCATCATTTGACTTTTGACTTTTAATGCTAGTTATTTTGTTGAATTCCACCAAATATTACAGCAAGATTTGAACCACAATATTATCTGAGTTTCCCAATTAATGGAGAGAAAGTGAGGCCTTCAGATGCTGGACAGTCAGATTCAAAAGGTGTGGTGCTGGGAAAAGCACTGCAAGTCAGGCAGCATCTGAGGAGCAGGAAAGTTGATATTTCGGGTATAAGCCTTTCATCAGAAATCTTTCCCGATGCATGGTCAGGCAATAATGCCACCAGGAGAAATTAAGGATTGCAGCTGCTGGCGATCAGATTAAAAGTGTGTGGTGCTGGTGAACCACAGCTGGTCAGGCAGCAGCCAAGGAGCAGGAGCATCAATGTTTCGAGCATAAGCCCTTCATTATGAATTCCTGTGCTTTTCCAGCACCACACTTTTCGACTCTGATAATACCAGCAGGCCATCATTTTTGCTGGGAGATTGGTGTTGGTACAGTAGGGAGCTCTGTTGGCTTTTCAACGCATCAATTTTGTTCAGGTACATTGTTTAAATGAAACTTAGAAATCTGACCTGAATTTCTATAAACAAGAGACAAATGCACAATAAATCCAGAAAAGTGATTTTCTCCCCTGAAAGATATTATAGTTTACAACAATCTAATTTTTTCAAATTCACTTGTCGTAGTGTTAGCTTTTAGTTCCAGGTATTTGTGAACAGAATTCACGTACCAAACTTCCCTGGTAGAGATTTCAAGTTTTATTTTGCAGATCATCAGTACACTAATGTAATGTTTATTAGTACCAAATATCTCAATGGAGGAACATTTGCCATTGAATCAGCCACAATATTTTTCTTCTAAACTGCCTCTGCCTCTCTGCCTGTCTCCTTCCTTTCTGATACTCCTTAGTATTGATCCCTATGGTCACCTACCTTAATATATTTCAATCCCAGCGTTGGACTACATCTGATAGTGAATCAATTTGGGACATTTTACAACATTAAATGCACAATATAAAGACAGTTTGTTGTTGTGAATGTATAAAGTTTGGAAGTGGGAATGTGACTTGTTTAATAATCCTTCATTCAAACCCACCGACAGAACAGGAGCTAAGGCAATGACCTAGTTGTTTTATTATTAGATTACCTACAGTGTGGAAACAGGCCCTTTGGCCCAAGCAGTCCACACCGACCCTTCGAAGAGTAACCCACCCAGACCTATTTCCTTCTGACTAATGCACCTAATATTATGGGCAGTTTAGCATGGCCAAGTCACCTAACCTGCACACCCTTGGATTGTGGGAGGAAACCCACGCAGACACGGGGAGAACATGCAAACTCCACACAGACAGTCACCCAAGGCTGGAATTGAACCCGGGGCCCTGGCACTGTGAGGTAGCAGTGCTGACCACTGAGCCACCATGCTACCAATTAGACTATTGCTCTGGGAATCTGGGTTTCACCATAATAGGACAGCATGGTGGCTCAATGGTCAGCACTGCTTTCTCACAGCCCAGAGACCTGTGTTCGAATCCAGCCTTGGGTGATGGTGTATCGAGTTTGCGCATTCTCCCCATCTCTGCTGGGTTTCCTCTGGGTGATACAGTTTCTCCCCCAGAATCCAAAGATGTGTAGATTAGGTGAACTGGCATTTCTAAATTGTCCATAGTGTCCACGGATTTGTGTGGGCTTGGTGTATTAGTTATGGGCAAATATAGGGTAGGGGAATGGGTCTTGGTTGGGTTACTCTTCAGAGGGTCGGTGTGGACTGTTTGGGGCAAATGGCCTGTTTCCACACTGTAGGGGTTCTGTGATAAGAGATGGTGGCATTTGAATTCAAATAAAATAACGTCTGGAATTAAGGGTCTAATGATGACAATGAAATGGTTGCTTTTGTTGGAAAGACTCATTTGGTTCAGTAAAGCCTTTTAGGAAAGTAAACTATCATCTTGACTTGGTCTGGCCAATGTACGACCCCAGACTCACAGTATTGTGGTTGACACCTTATGCAATTAGATATGGGAAATAAATGTGGGTCTAGTCAATGACACCCATATCCAATAAATGAATAGGAGACAGTTTCAGTTAGGAGGTTATCATCTGTAACATGCAGTGGTGTCAACTATTTACATCAAAGACATAGATGTAAAGTGTAAGGGAGTGATGTACCTAGGTTTGCTTATGATATAAATCTGGGTCGAAATCTATTATGTGAGGAGTATAGTGAAGTGTTGAAAGGAGATAAAGTGATAAGATCGAGAGTTGGCAGATGGAGCTTTAATTTGTTTGTTCATGGGACATGGGCATCAGTGAATTAGAATAACAATTATTGTCACATGTACTCAAGTACAGAAACACAGGAGTACAGAGAAAAGTTTACAATGTCACCCACATGCCACCATCTTAGGTACAAATCTTAGATACAAAATAGAGAGAGAAAAGAAAAGTCACATCAACTTACAGTTACACCGAGCATATGTTAGGAAGGTAAGAACTAAAGTTAAAAAGATAAACATTAAAGTCTTTCTATAAAGGGGCTGCAGTAGATCGATGCAGGGAGGCTTCCACAAGGCACTGACCACTCACACCATGGAACATAGAACATAAAGCATAGAACACAGAAAAGTACAGCACAGAACAGGCCCTTTGGCCCATGATATTGTGCCAAGGATTATTTCCTAATCAATAATAAAATAACCTAACTTACACACCCCTCAATTCACTGCTGTCCATGTACATGTCCAGCAGTCGCTTAAATGTCCCCAATGACTCTTTTTCCACCACCACCACTGGCAACGCATTCCATGCATTCACAACTCTCTGCGTAAAGAACCTTCCTCTGTCGTCCCTTCTAATATCTTCAAACGATGACCTCTCATACCAGTCAATCCTGCCCTGGGGAAAAGTCTGTGGTTATTGACTCTATCCATGCCTCTCATTGCCTTGTATACCTCGATCAGGTCACCCCTCTTCCTCCTTCTCTCCAGAGAAAAAAGTCTGAACTTAGTCAACCTCTCTTCGTAAGACAAGTCCTCTAGTCCAGGCAGCATCCTGATAAACCCTCTCCAAAGCCTCTGTATCTTTCCTATAATAGAGCAAGCAGAACTGGACACAATATTCCAAGTGTTGTCTCACCAGGGACTTGTAGAGCTGCAGCAAAACCAAGCGGCTCTTAAACTCGATCCCCCTGTTAATGAAAGCCAAAACATCATATGCTTTCTCAACAACCCTCTCCACTTGAATGGCAACTTTGAGGGATCTATGCACTTGAACACCAAGATCCCTGTTCCTTATTACTGCCAACAATCCTGGCTTTAATCCTATATTCAGCATTTGAGTGCAACCTTCCAAATGCATCACTTCACATTTATCCAGGTTGAACTCCATCTGCCATTTCTCAGCCCAGCTCTGCATCCTGTCTATGTCATGCTGCCGCCTGTAATAGCCCTCGATACTATCAGCATCACCTCGAATCTTTGTGTCAATGGCAAATTTACCAATCCACCCCTCAACCTCATCATCCAAGTCATTTATAAAACCTACAAAGAGCAGAGGCCCAAGAACAGAGTCCTGTGGGACACCACTCAACACTAACCTCCAGGCAGAATACTTTCCATTTACAACCACTCTCTGCCTTCTGTCAGCCAAGCAATTCTGAATCCAGATAGCCAAATCTCCCTGTATCCCATACCTCCTGACTTTATGAATGAGTCTACCGTGGGGAACCTTATCAAATGCCTTGCTGAAATCCACTGCTGACCTTCGTTGACCTGTCTTGACGCCTCCTCAAAGAACTCAATAGGATTTGTGAGGCACAGCCTGCCCCTCACAAAGCCATGCTGACTGCCTTTAATCACTCTATACGTTTCCAAATAGTTATAAATCCTATCCCTCAGAATTCTTTCCAAAACCTTGCTGAACACAGACATAAGAGTGACTAGTCTGTAATTGCCAGTGATTTCCCTATTACCCTTCTTGAAAAGAATAACAACATTCGCCTCCTTCCAATCCTCCGGTACATCTCCCATGGAGAGTGAGGAGGCAAATATCCTTGCTAGTGGCTTAGCAACTTCCTTTCTCACTTCCCAGAGCAGCCTAGGATAAGTCTGGTCTGGCCCTGGGGACTTATAAATCTTAATGTTTGCTAAAATTTCCAGCACATCAACTTCGTCAATCTTGATCTGTTCAAGTCTGTTTCCCAGCTCCTCAAAGTTCTCATTCACAGCAATTTCCCTTTCCTTAGTGAATACTGAAGCAAAAAACCTCATTTAGGACTTCCCCCATCTGCTCAGACTCCACGCACAAATTCCCCACGCTATCCCTGATCAGCCCTACTTTCTCCCTGATCATTCTCTTATTCCTCACATATGAGTAAAATGCCTTTGGGTTCTCCCTAACCCTTCATGCCAAGCCTTTATCGTGCCCCCTCCTGGCTCTCCTCAGTCCATTTTGAGCTCTTTCTAGTAAACCTGTAATCCTCTAATGCTGTGCTAGATCCTTGCTTCCTCCACCTTGCGTAAGTTGCCTTCTTCCTTTTGACGTGAAACTCCTCTGTTCTTGCCATCCAAGGTTCCTTAATCTTACCCCTTCTTGCCTGTCTCAGTGGAACAAATTCTGCATCACTCGCAATAATTGCTCCTTAAACAGTCTCCATTTGTCTGTTATGCCCTTTCTGTGGAAAGGTTGCTCCCAATCTGTACTTCCCAACTCCTGTCTGATCGCGTCATAATTTCCTTTTCCCCAATGAAATACTTTCCCTCAGTAACTGCACCTTTCACTCTCCAAGGCTATGGTAAATGTGAGGCAGTTGTGATCACTTTCACCAAAGTGCTCTCCCACCGCGAGATCTGACACCTGCCCTGGCTGATTGCCAAGCACCAAATCCAAAATAGCCTTTCCCCTCATCGGTCTGTCTACATACTGAGTAAGGGAACCGTCCTGAACACAACTGACAAAAATGGCTCCATCCAAACTATCTGCACTACGGAGGTTCCAGTCAATATTGGGAAAGTTGAAATCACCCATAACAACAACCCTGCTACATCTGCATTATTCCAAAATCTGCCGGCTGTGAGTTCTTCCATCTCCCTCCTGATATTAGGTGGTCTGTAGAAAACCCCCAATGTGGTGGCTGCTCCCTTGCTGTTCCTAACTTCCACCCATACTGACCCTCAGTAGAGAAACCTTGCTCAACAACTTTTGTTTCTGTAGCTGTGATGCACTCTCTGATTAGCAATGCTACACCCCCTCCTCTTTTTCCACCCTCCCTGTTCTTTTTAAACGTTCTAAACCCTGGAATATCTAGCAACCATTCCTGCCCCTGTGAAACCCACATTTCTGTTAACACTCCTTACATTAAAGCAGACACACTTTAACCGATCCCTTTGTTTCACCATGTGAAAAACCTTCCCGATAGATTCACTATATCCTGTCACTGCCCCATCTACAACTACCGCCCTCTCAGATATGTGGCTCTGATTCCCACCCCCTGCCAAACTAGTTTAAACCCTCCCGAACCACATAAACAAATCTCCCAGCTAGGACATTTGCACCCCTCCAGTTCAGGTGCAACCCATCCTTTGTGTACAGGTCCCACCTTCCCCAGAAGGTATCCCAATGGTCTAGGTATCTGAAGCCCTCCCTCCTGCACCAGTCTCGTAGCCACGTGTTAACCTGCACTCGCTGACTGTTTCTCACCTCACTATCTCGTGGCACCGGTAGCAAACCCGAGATCATTACTCTACTTGTCCTGCTCCTCAGCTTCCATCCTAGCTCTCTGTAGTCACTTTTCAGATCCTCCATCCCTTTCCTGGCTATACCATTGGTGCCAAAATGTACCATGATTTCTGGCTGCTCACCCTCCCTCTTCAGAATCCTGTAAACCCAATTGGCGACATTCCAGACCCTGGCACCGGGGAAGCAACATACCTTCCTGGAGTCCAGTTCCTGACCACAAAATCTCCTGTCAATCCGTCTAACTATTGAGTCCCCTACCACGAGTGCTTTTCTATTTTCCCCCCTTCCCTTCTGAGCCACAGTACCAGGCTCAGTGCCAGAGACCTGACAACTAAGGCATTCCTCCTGTAGGCCGTCCTTATCAGCAGTGTTCAGAATGGTATACTTATTGCTGAGGGGAACGGCCACAGATGATCCCTGCCCTATCTGTTGGTTTTCAAGGAGCTAGACTTGGGTGCACTTCCCGCAGATGTAGTCGGCAGAGGTATGAGAAGTGTCTCTCACCTGCTACATTCTACAGGAGAAACATGCAACTGCCCTATCAGCCATACCCCACTAATCTGAAAGCCCACCTAGGACTAAACAAAGGAAGAGAAGAAAAGAAAAAGAGAAAACCTGAAAACTTACCAAGTTTACAAACTCAGAGTAAGGTTAGAAGAGATGGGTGGGAGGGAGGCATTACGGTGTCGGGTCTCAGGTTTAGATCTCATCCACTTAAAAACTTCCCAGCAGCCCTTGCTTCTCTCTGCACCCTCTCCTTGCTGCTCTGTTCAAAATGGAGACCAGGCCCCTCATCCAACAATTGTCCCTTGTCTATGCACACTGGCCGTCCCTGATCCACTCCATACATCCAGCTCCCTGTCCATCCCCACTCCACTCAATATCTCCAGCTCGTTCTGTTCAGGCCTTCAGCCACTTCGATGATGTCACCGCCGCTCCAAGGTATATTTTTTTTAAAAACTGCAAAAAACTTTTAAAAAGAGAGACGAAGAACAGGAAAAGAAGGGAAAAGAGCCAGATGGAATGGACGAGCCATGGCTAAGGATCCCGGACACTGCCTCCTAACTTCGATAATCGTGGATAGACAATGATGTATTACCCATCCTAATTACCCAGAGGGCAGTTCAGAATCCAACATCTATATTACTGTGGGTTTGGAGTCACATGTTGACCGAATTGAAGAAGGATGGCACAATTCCTTTCCTAAAGGGTATTAGTGAACCAGTTGGGTCTTTATGACAATCTACACCAGTTTCATGATGAGGCGACCTTTCTGCTTCCACATTTTTGTTGAATTTAAGTTTCACCATCAGCCAGGGTCAGATTGGAGCCATGGCTCCAGACCATTAGTCTGAGGTTGGACTTGCTAATCTAATGATATTAACATTGCACCACACTAGCGCCTCCATAGTGGAGCATGATGTAGGGAACTCATGTGAGCTTATTCACATTGGAGCTCAATACAGAAATGCAGACTTAATTTAAAATGGGTGAAATGTGTAAATATTGATGTTCAGAGGAGCTTGGGAACTCAGACAAGGAGCTAAGTGAGTTAGCATGTGGTTACAGCAAGTAGTTAGGCAGACAAATAGCATGGTAGCTTTCCATGGTACAGGATTGCAGTAATAAGGAAGTCTTATTTACATTCCTCTAAGGCTTTGTTGAGACGGCATCTGGAATACTGTGTGCTTCATGATTTACTGCCAGTGGAGGTGATGTAGTAAAGGTTCACTCAATGGGGCCCTGTGATGAGGGGTTTATCCTATGTAGAAGACTTTGATTTTATACCTTAACATCAAGCTATGTTTTTATATTAGAAGAAATTTATCATTATTTATTTGGCCATTTTGTTCTCTCTCTCCTCCCTTATCATCAAACTGTTCAGGGATATTACAATGCCTTTCTGGAACAGGTGGGATTTGAACTCAGACCTCCTAACTCAAAGTTATGGACAATAACAATGTACCACAAGAGCAGTTTTTCTGATGCATTATTGACACGAATGAGTGAGGAGACAAGGTGGGATCGCTGTTTAATTAATTTAGTTTCAATGAGCTTAATTGTTCTGATTATCTTCTTAAATTGGAGCAATTCTTCTGACTCATTCAGTGAACTGAAAGTACAGCAATTCTCACTTTACCTCACCTTCTCTTTGGCTGTCAGATGCAGCAGTGGCTTTGGGTTAAATCTTGCTTTTCCCATTACATCTTGTTTGAATCACCTCCCCATTCATTAGTTGCCTCTTCATCCCATTCTTTCCCCCATGCACCTGATCCCAGCAATCAAGAGGAAAGTGGGTGTTATCAATCCAATTACAAGCATCCCACTGATCATCTTTCAGATCTATGCAGAGGTATATTGATTTGCCCATTAGGAATTGGCTTTTAAAAATACAATCTCTTTTATTGAAGGATAACTTTTTCTTATTTTTCACTTTCTTACAGAAACTACTGAGGTGTAGCAACAGCATCTGAAAAAGATGCTTGAGAAAGTGTCCATTAGACAAGGATATTCAGAAGACCATTCTGGATGGATGGGGCTGAGTTACACGTCAAACCTTAAAGTCAGGTAAGAAAGAAACAGTGCTCCGAACGTTTGTGATTTCAAATAACCTGGTATCATGTGACTTCTGGCTCCATTTAAAAGAAATGATGTCATGAGACCAGAAATGATCTATTGTACCAGGCATACCATTGAACAACTTAATGTCAAATTTTCAAAGTTGCAAGTCAATTTAGCACAGCAATCTTCCTCTTCATGTGGCCATTTGTCAACAGTTTAGACAGTAGATTTGGATTGACTCAGGCTTGGAGGGCTGAAAAACCTGTTCCTGGGCTGTAAACTTTCTTTGTTCTTCTTTGTTCTTTAACATGATTCTGAAGTGGGCAGAGCTGGTGACTCCTTTTACACAGATGACAGTGTTTGGGATCCACCTGCTATTCCCTTAACACCAGCTGACTCTATTTAACTCAGAGCCACATGACACAGCTCTCCCAATCGGCAATGGCATTTCAGAGGTTTGAATGAAATAGGTTTGAATACTCTTAAATAATACATGTCCCAACATCTTTTGTCAACACTTCTACACTTAAAAGTTGTTCACATTTGTTTTATAACCTCTGAGAGGAACTGGGAGGTGTGGTGAGGGTATGGAAAAAAGTGTTACCTTGTATATGGTCAGAATGAGGCAATACATTTGGTGCCTACAGGTGAATATATTTTTATAAGTCACCATCTGTACAGTTTGTCACCTTGATGAGAACTCACATCACTTAGATTAGATTTTGTTTACACTGCTTGCCAGACTGGCAGGCTGCTGTTATGTGTCAACTCATTAGAAAAAGCTTTTCAGTCAGGATATTTTTGAATGCTAAACCAGAAAGGTCACCGAAGCAATTATGATCAGCGATGCATGGACTCAACATATCACGCCAAATTAGGTGGATTTGAGCAGTTCACTAATATGTGAATATCTGGAATCCTCTGGAATACCGCCTTCTAGCTTCTGAATAATATTAACCCCTCCAGGACATGGTTAGTCTTTTAATACTAAGCCATGAAGGGTTTGAGCTACGGGAAGAGGTTGGGGCTATTTTCCCTGGAGCATTGGAAGCTGAGGGGTGACTTTATAGAGGTTTATAAAATCACAAGAGACATGCATAGGTTAAATAGGCACGGTCTTTTCCCTGCGGTGGGGGAGTCCAAAACTAGAGAGCATAGGTTTAAGGTGAGAGGGGAAAGATTTAAACAGGATCTCAGAGGCAACTTTTTCCACGCAGAAGGTGTGTGTTTGGAATGAGCTACCAGAGGAAGTGGTGGAGGCTGGTACAATTATGACATTTAAAAAGCATCTGGATGGGTACATGAATAGAAATGTTTGAGAGGGATATGGGCCAAATTCTGGGCAAATGGGATGAGATTAATTTAGGATATTTAATCAGCATGGATGAATTGGACCGAAGGATCTGTTTCTGTGCTTTACATCTCTATGACTCTATGATAAGCAGTGCAGAAGAGAAGAGGGAGAGGAAGAAAAAGATATTGGAAATCTGTAAAGAAAGTAGAAAATTCTGGAAGTACTCAGCAGCTCCCACAGCATCAATAGAGAGAGAAACAGATTCACAGCTTTGGGTCTACGACTCTTCAAAAGTTCATTGATCTGAAACATTAACTATTTTTTTCTGCCGATTCTCCCTGACATGTTGAGTGCTTTCCAAATGTTTTGCTTTTATTTCAAAGAAACGAGGTGCTTAAAAAAATCCAATTATGCCTGAAGGTTCATGTAAATAATTAACGCTCCTGTAAGTTTGCACCTTATATCCAGCTGATGACTGCTCTCGTTTGCCTGCAGGTTTATCAACACCGGTTTTGCATTTACATTTGTTCAAGTGGTAAAAGGTTTGTGTTTGTGACAGTACAGGACATCGCTCAAAACAATTTGCTCCTGATCGTTTTGCACGGCAGTTTGAAAGAAATACCTTGCGTTCATGAAGAGAACAGGATTGTGTCACAAAGTATTTTCCAGCTAATGAAGTGCTTGTAAAGTGCAGTTGCAAAGTTGGCGCTGTATCGTTATATTAATGTTGAGTTATTGGAACTAATTGTTATGAGAGTACATTGAGGGTGACACATTTTACTGCCGCACTAGAGCCACATGATAAACAAATTACCAGCCACATAGAGACGAGAAAGAAACAATGCAATTAATGAAGCATTTTGAGTCCAATGTAATTATTTCTAACTTATGAGAAACAGAAGCCCTAACAGTGGGGAACCGTAGCAGCCAATCTGTGTAGTGCACAGTTCTGAAAATAGCAGTCGGAAAATGACCTGCTAATCAGTTTAGCAAAGTTGGTTGAGGGATAATGACTAGCCAAACAGGCTTAAACATTTCCAAATCTCCAAGATGTTCATCAACCTGAAGCATTCACTCCCTGTCTCCCTCCACAGATGCTGCCTGATCTGTTGAATATTTCTAGCACATATTTTTGCTTAATATTTCCTTTGAAAGTTAGCACCTCCAACAGTACAGCATTCTTGCAGTGCTGCATTAGAGCATCACCTTGGCTTTGTATTCAAATTTCTCGAATGCAGCTTGAACTCAGAAACAAGTAAAGGCAGAGAATGCTGGAGAAACTCAGCGGGTCAAGCAGCAGCTGTGGAGAGAGAAAACAGAATGGATTTTTTGAGTCCAGCGACCTTTCTTCAGAATCCCTTGACCCAGAACCTCCTGACTGTAAGTTCAGGTGCTGCCTGCCTCACCAAAGCTTCCAGGAGCAAACTGATCCCTGTTTCTAAAATGTACCTGTGTTGGCAATGAGGAGAATCAGGCAAAGATTTAACAACCCACCTTTTACCATTTGACCACACTGGCTTTTGATTTCCAACCTCAACAAAAAATGGCTACAGCAACGTCAGATATTATAGAGGAAAGTATGATTATTTTTAGAGGTTATTCTTTAGGATATCAAAATTGCTGTTTAAGGCCTCTCCCTACTTGTCCTTGTGAAGGTGATAGTGAGTATTCTTTGTAAATCATTGTAGACTGTGTGACCAAGGCACTCATGTGCTGTTGTGAAGGAAGGTGTGACAAGTCTTATTATAACGACTATTCAGAGAGGCAGAACAATATTAATGATTCAATTATATTTTCTATAGTTATTTAGCTCTTTATTGTAGTAAAGCTGAACTTCTCAATGCCTTTTCTGTTTCAAAGGAGATATTTAACTAAGGTCTTTTCCCTAGTGAACATAGAACCAATTGGCACTATTTCAAAGAATTAGAGAGTTTTCCCTGATGTCGTGGCTAATATTTATCCATCAACCAATAATACTAAAAATAGGTGACCTGGTCATTATCACGGTTTTTGTTCAAGGGTGTTTGCAGTGTCCAAAGTAGTTGCCATGATTTTTAAACTATCCCAGATTGCTTTCTAAGTCAATGAAGCACTTTTGAAATACAGTCACAGTGTAACATAGGAGATCGACAATCTGAACACAGCAAGATCCCACAACCAACAACATGATAAATGAGCTGATGATCTGTGTTTTGGCGATGGCTGTTGAGGGATAAATCTTAGCTATGATGTTAGTCACTGTGGTGAATAAAGGACTAAAATTCAAGTTTCTTTGTATCATGAAGAATCGTGCTTTCCAATGTAAACAGGATATGGTTAAACTGCAAAGAATGTAAATTGTTTCTTCTGTAATGTCATGTGTTCCTTCATTCAACTATGTCACAACAATGATATCAGCCATAGATAATATTTAAAAGTACTCCATTGACTGGACAGTGCTGTGGGACTCCCTGAAAAGTGCTATTGAAATGTGGGCCTCTCTTTTTTACCATAAAAAAGGTTAAAGGACTATTATGCAAATAAAACCGCATTAGAAAAGTCACCAGCTATATCGCTGTAGATGGTCTGGACTTCAATCTAGCTGCAGTGAACAATAAGTCTGGTTAATCTAAGTGATGAGCTGCTATAGCAATGTTATCATGCCAGAAGTCTTACAGATCATGAATGCTAATGTTGTATTATGCTGGTTCCCTATCAGGATGCACCTTGTGTGACAGCCAATTACAGATTGTAGCTGTGTGTGCCTCACTCTTCCTCTCTCTCTCATGGTGATAAATATGCAAACATTGTCTGATGAATTAAACCAATTTTGGCTCATTAGAGGTTTGTATTCTAACCAGCAGAGGCAATCTGTTCTATAAAGTTGGCAGCCATATACCATACAGCGTCTATGTATCTTTCCCTCACCTCCAACCACCTGATCAACACACAGCCATACTCATGGGACCGCATCAGATTAAAGACTGAAGCAGCTGCCTTGAGAGTAAGAGTTTGTATTCATATACCACTTCTCACAAACTCAATGTATTCAAACTGATTTACAGCTAATCAAGTCCTGTTGAAATACAGTACTGTGTAACGAAGGAAATAGACAGTCAATCTGAACACAGCAAGATCTCGCAAACAACTATGTGAGAAAAGAATAAATGATCTGTCCTTTGGTGATGTCCAATGAAGGTAGTTTTTCGCCATGATGTTGGTCACATTGTGCTGAGTTACAGGATTAACATTCAGACTTATTTGTGTCATGGAGAAGCATGGTTTCAAATGCAAACAGGGTGCTTTTGAACAGCAAAGAATGTACATCTTTGCTTCAAAACTGTGTCTTGAAAAGACATGCTCATGTCAAAATATAAGTTTTAGTCCACAAGCTATAAACCTAAATTAAACTTGTAAAAACAACAGTTGAAAGAAAAAGAAAGATTAAGGTGATTTGAGATTACGGCCAAAAATGACCATTCAAATTTATATCGCTCAACATCCCATATTCCAATGTGCCTGCAAAATCCATATTTCAATGGCCTCAGAGAAGCTTGAAGTACCAACATGTCATGTCCCAGAGGGATATTCTTAATCAAACTGTTCAGAGATGTTGTGCCACACTGTTGGAGGAAATGAGACTTGAACCCAGGCCTTCTAACTCTGTGGTCGGGGCATTAACACTGCACCACAGGGACACTTTCTAATCAACCTGTCCAATGATGTTACTCCACACCTTCTGAGCAATTTGGACCTGAGCACAAACCACCTGGCTCAGAGGCCAGCAAACTACCACTGCATGACAGGGGCCCTTCCATCGCTTGTCTCAGGATATTTCTGAATCAACCTGTGCTGTTACACAACTAAGCAAGATGTGGGACCTGATCCCAGGCATCCTGCCTCAGAGGTAAGGACACTACCATTGGACAACAAATGCCCCTCCAAATCTTGTCTCAATGATTTTTTTAAATTTAAGCTATTTTTCTAATCAACATGTTCAGGTATATTGTTACACACCTCTGGAGCAGGTGGGACTTGAACCCAGATCTCCCTGTTATAAGAAAGCTGCTGTGAAATTTGAAAGGGTTCAGAAAAGATTTACAAAGATGTTGCCAGGGTTGGGGGTATTTGAGCTACAGGGAGAGGCTGAATAGACTGGAGTTATTTTCCCTGGAGCATTGGAGACTAAGGGGTGACCTTATCGATGTTTATAAAATCATGAGGGGCACGGAAAGGGTAAATAGATAAGATCCTTTCACTGGATTGGGGGAGTCCAGAACTAGAGAGCATAGAGGAAAGATATAAAAGGGACCTAAGGGACAACATTTTTATGCAGAGGGTGGTGCATGTATGGAACGAGCTGTCAGAGGAGGTGGTGGAGACTGGTACAATTACAATATTTTAACCACCTGATATAGGAGCAGTGCTCTGAAAGCTAGTGCTTCCAAATAAACCTGTTGGACTATAGCCTGGTGTTGTGTGATTTTTTAGCATTTAAAGGCATCTAGATGGGTATATGAATTGGAAGGGTTTCAAGAGATATGGGCCAAGTGCTGGCAAATGGGACTAGATTAATTTAGGATATCTGGTTGGCATGGACGTGTTGGACCGAAGGGTCTGTTTCCATTCAGTACATTTTGATGAATCTATAACTCTACAAATGCTGCTGAGGCAGTGATGCCCTTGTTATGTGAATAAATTGAAAAAAAAAATTTCTCCAGACAGTGACACTGCACTGAACTGACTGGCAACTTCAGGCAAGTTTGGCAGGTCCAGGAGATAATTTAAAATGAAAAATGGGAACAACATATAGAGCCATATTGACATGTCGGTCAATCAGATGGTGACCTTATTGTGAGAAGAGTATGAAGGGGTTTCTGTGTTTTCTGAAGGATTTAAATGAAGTTTTGTAACTCTGTCGGCAGACTGAACTGGTGGTAAAATGTGTCTGAGTCAGTCTTGTTAAAAGTAGAAAAGTGTGGTGCTGGAAAAGCACAGCAGGTCAGGCAGCATTGGAGGAGCAGGAGAATAAGACATAAGATCTTCATCAGGAATGTGAAGGGGGAAGGGGGGCTGAGAGATAAATAGGAGTGTGGGGGTTGGGGGTTGGGGGGAAGATAGCTGGGAAGATGATAGATACATGCAGGTGGGGGGTAATCCTGACAGTTCAGAGGGAAGGGTGGAGCAGATAGGTAAGAAGGAAGTTGGACAGGTAGGACAGGTCATGAGGCCATGCTGAGTTGGAGGGTTACATCTGGGATGAGATGGAGGGAGGGGAGGTAAGGAAACTGGTGAAGTCGATGTTGATACTGTGTGATTGAAGGGTCCCAAGGCAGAAGATGAGGCGTTCTTCCGCCACACCGTATCAACATCTACTTCACCAGTTTAAAGACCAAAAGTAAATTTAACACAGCACATTTAAAAAATATAAGAAAACTGCTCTCTGTACATTACCTGTCACAGAAAGCTGCTTGGACACCGGCCCATGCACAGGACGAAACGCGCGAACTGATCTCTGCTGGAATCACGTTATTGCGAACAGAGGTAAGCGTTCTTGAAAATACCGTGCCTGAATTCATCAGCAAAATTGTGCTGCCGGAATGCATGCAATCCCAGGACTACCTGTACCTCACTTCGGGAAGGCATACCCCAGCACTGTGACTGCTTGGGATTATTGATGTTCAGAATAAGGGAGATAGAAATAAAAGCCTACACTGGGTTTGGTGCTTTTGTGTCATCTGGTGGTCCTTACCAAAGAAGGTAGTCCATTTCACCCACCCCCCCCCCCCCCCGACAAGTCTGTCCACCAGGACCTCCAAACCCCTGTTGGAAAAGTGGGATCCCAACTTTCTTTTCTGAGCCATGTCCTTTACAGCAGCCAGACAGTGAAAGGCAGGTCTTGGTTGGCAGTGGTTGACCTGGTGCACAGCTGGGGTTTAACTAAACCGCAGTGATTAAAAATTTCCGAAGGACCCGGCAGCAACAGGATCTCAAAGTGAGAGTCAGCTTGCACATGTGGCAGCTCACTAGAGCTCATGGACAGAAGTCCATACAAAGTAGGAGCAGAAATTAGGCCATTCAGCCCATCAAGTCTGTTCTGCCATTCAGTCATGGCCGATAAAATTTTCAACCCCATTTTTCCACTTTCTCCCCATAACCTTTGACCCCCTTGGCAATCAAGAACTTATCTATCTCTGTTTCAAATATTCTCAATGACCTAACCTCCACAGCCTTCTGTAGCAGTGAATTCCACAGATTAGATTAGATTACCTACAGTGTGGAAACAGGCCTTTCAGCCCAACCAGTCCACACCAACCCGCCAAAGGGCAACCCATCCAGACCCATTCCCCTAACACTATGGGCAATTTAGCATGGCCAATTCACTTTACTTGCACATTTTTGGATTGTGGGAGGAAACCGGAGCACCCGGAGGGTGCCCATGCAGACACAGGGAGATTGTGCAAACTCCACACTGAGAGTCACCCGAGGCAGGAATTGAACCCAGGTCTCTGGCGCTATGAGGCAGCAGTGCTAACCACTGTGCCACCGTGCTGCCCACTCTCCCACTCTCTGGCTGAAGACGTTTCTTCTTATCTCTGCTCTAAAACATCTTCCGTTTACTCGAAGGCTGTGCCCTTGGGTCCTCGTCTCTCCTACCAATGGAAACATCTTCCCAATGTCCACTCTGTCCAGGCCGTTCAGTATTCTGTATGTTTCAATCTAATCACCCGTCATCCTTCTCAACTCCGCTGAGTATAGTCCCAGAGTCCTCAAACGTTCCTCACATGTTAAGCCTTTCATTCCTGAGATCATTCTCATGAACCTCCTCTGGACCCGCTCCAGGGCCAATCGATCTTTCCTGAGGTATGGAGCCCAAAATTGCTCAGGACACTCTAAATGTGGTCTGACCAGAGCCTTATAAAGGCTCAGAAGGACTTTGCTGTCTTTATGTTATAGTTATCTCAAGATGAATCACACTATTGTATTTGCCTCCCTAACTACTGACTGAACCTGCAAGTTTACCTTAAGAGAAACCTTGCCCAGGACTGCCAAGTCCCTTTGCACTTCAGATTTCTGAACTTTCTTCTCAGTTAGATATTAGTCTATACCTCTATTCTTCTGTGAAATTTTCCTAAATTGACATGTATTTGTTAAAATTAGCCCAAAGCTTTTACTCCTGTCAATTTCAGTTCTTGGATGAATCATTTAAATGTGTCCACTGATAATCAAGCATTCTTTGAAAGGGAAAACTTTCTATGCCTATCAAAAGGGAAGACAACATTTTCTGTTCAATGCCTTTCGGACGATATTCATTGGAATTTGGAAGAAGGAGGAGGGGTCTCACAGAAACCAATAAAATTCTAACAGGATGACATAATGGACAATACAGGATGACCATTTAAGACTGACATGAATGGAAATTTCTTCACCCAGAGAGTGGTGAGTCTGTGGAATTGTTTGCCTCAGAAAGCAGCTGAAGCCAAAACATTGAATGTTTGCAAGAAGGAGTTAGATACAATTCTCAGCACTAAAGGGAGAAAGCAGGAACAGGGCACTGTGTATGGTAATTCTCCTTGGTCACATGATTACAGTGTATGGTAATCCACCTTGGTCACATGATTACTGTGTATGGTAATCCGCCTTGATCACATGATCACTGTGTAGGGTAATCCACCTTGGTCACATGATCACTGTGTATGGTAATTCTCCTTGGTCACATGATTATTGTGCAGGGTAATCCGCCTGGATCACATGATCACTGTGTAGGGTAATCCACCTTGGTCACATGATCACTGTGTAGGGTAATCTCACATGATCACTGTGTATGGTAATCTGCCTTGGTCACATGATCACTGTGTAGGGTAATCAGCCATGATCACATTCAATGGCAGAGCAGTCTTGAGGGCCTAATTTCTGATTTTGGATTTCTGAGGAGTGCAGCAATTTTTTCGAGGGTGGTACAATGAGTCCGTCAGCCCAGTCTCTGAGCAATCTAAGTGTCAAGAATGAGACTTGAATCCACAAGTTACTGAATAAGAGTCTGGAGTATTAATTGATGCACTGAAGCCTCAAGGGCAACTTAGAGCAGAGAATAAATGTTGACCTTGGTAGCATGGCTGACATCCTGAAATCCCAACAAAGGATATGCATGTGTAAGCTAATAGAAGCCAGTTTAATGTTGTCATTGCAATGAGTGATGCTTCCATTACTGAGAGAGATGTTCACATTACCTACTGCTTTTCAACCTGAGAGGGGAGAAAGATTGCAACAGAAAACCAACTGCAAATTCCATTTGTAAAGTCACAGTGCCTGGACTGGTTTCAATTTAAGTGAAAGAATACAACATAGAAATTATCCAACTTGAAAGCAGGTAATCTTTCCCAGCTTCAATCAAAGGAGTTTGAAGGTCAATGAAAATATCTTTGCAGCATTAGCTCATTTCATAGAATGTAGCTTCAGTCAAGGAGGCCTTTTACCCATTGAATGGGCAATTAGTTCTACATTACCACTCTCTGCTTTCCAGTCCTGAGCTCTTTTCCTTCTTTAAGTATATACCTACTTCCCTTTGGAAGCTTCTGTAGGCAACACACTACAGAACACACTTATCTTTATTCCCCCCCCTCTGATTTTATCGCCTCTGATTCTGAGTTGTGTCTCTCCTAACATCTTCTCGTGAACAACCCAATCAGAACTTCTTAAAATTCTCAAACTCTCTTTTGAAATGCCCCATTATATTTTTCTGCTCTCAGCAGGACATGGCAGAATAGGGTGCGAGTTAGTTTGGTTGGATTATACAGCAAACTTGTGGTTTACATTAGTACCACTGGTGGGGGTTTGAGTGGAATTGGTACATAGAACATAGAACATAGAACAATACAGCACAGAACAGGCCCTTCAGCCCACGATGTTGTGCCGAACATTTGTCCTAGCTTAAGCACCTATCCATGTACCTATCCAATTGCCGCTTAAAGGTCACCAATGATTCTTACTCTGCCACTCCCACAAGCAGCGCATTCCATGCCCCCACCACTGTCTGGGTAAAGAACCTACCCCTGACATCCCCCCATACCTTCCACCCTTCACCTTAAATTTATGTCCCCTTGTAACACTCTGTTGAACCCGGGGAATCCTCTGATCATCTTATAAACCTCTATCAAGTCACCCCTCATCCTTTGCCGTTCCAATGAGAAAAGGCCTAGCACTCTCAACCTATCCTCGTACGACCAATTCTCCATTCCAGGCAACATCTTGGTAAATCTCCTCTGCACCCTCTCCAAAGCTTGCACATATTTCCTAAAATGAGGCGACCAGAACTGCACACAGTACTCCAAATGTGGTGTTACCAAGGTCCTATACAGCTGCAACATCACCTCACGACTCTTGAATTCAATCCCACTGCTAATGAATGTTAATACACCAAGGGCCTTCTTACAAGCTCTATCCACCTGAGTGGCCACTTTCAAAGATCTCTGAACATAGACCCCAAGATCCCTCTGCTCCTCCACCTTACTAACAACCCTACCGTTAACCCTGTATTCCACATTCTTACTTGTCCTTCCAAAGTGGACTACCTCACACTTGACAGGGTTGAACTCCATCTGCCACTCCTCAGCCCAGCTCTGCATCATATCTAAGTCCCTTTGCAGCCGACAACAGCCCACCTCACTATCCACAACTCCACTAAACTTCATATCGTCTGCAAATTTACTGACCCACCGTTCGACTCCCTCTTCCAAGTCATTAATAAAAATTACAAATAGCAGAGGACCCAGAACTGATCCCTGTGGAACTCAAGGCTCCAGGCTGAATATTTACCATCTACCACCACTCTTTGACTTCGACCGGTTAGCCAGTTCTCTATCCAACTGGCCAAACTTCCCACTATCCCATGCCTCTTGACTTTCCGCAAAAGCCTACCATGGGGAACCTTATCAAATGCCTTACTAAAATCCATGTACACTACATCCACTGCTCTACCCTCATTCACATGTTTGGTCACCTCCTCAAAGAATTCAATAAGACTTGTAAGGCAAGACCTACCCCTCACAAATCTGTGCTAGCTGTCCCTAATCAAGCAGTGTCTCTCCAGATTCTCATAAATCCTATCCCTCAGTACCCTTTCCATGACTTTGCCTACCACTGAAGTAAGACTAACTGGCCTGTAATTCCCAGGGTTATCCCTATTCCCTTTTTGGAACAGGGGCACAACATTCGCTAGTCTCCAGTCCCCTGGCACCACCCCATTGACAGTGAAGACGAAAAGATCATTGCCAACGGTTCTGCAATTTCCTCTCTTGCTTCCCACATAATCCTAGGATATATCCTGCCATGCCTGGGGGACTTGTCTATCCTCAAATTGTTCAAAATGCCCAACACATCTTCCTTCCTAACAAGTATTTCTTCTAGCTTACCAGTCCGTTTCATACTCTCCTCTTCAACAATACGGTCCCTCTCATTTGTAAATACTGAAGAAAAGTACTCATTCAAGACCTCTCCTATCTCTTTCGACTCAATACACAGTCTCCCACTACTGTCCTTGATCGGACCTACCCTCGTTCTCGTCATTCTCATGTTTCTCACATATGCCTAAAAGGCTTTGGGTTTATCCTTGATCCTACCTGCCAAAGATTTTTCATGCCCTCTCTTAGCTCTCCTAATCCCTTTCTTCAGCTCCCTCCTGGCTATCCTGTATCCCTCCAACTCTCTGTCTGAACCATGTTTCCTCAACCTTATGTAAGCCTCCTTCTTCCTCCTTACAAGACATTCAACCTCCCTCGTCAACCAAGGTTCCCTCACACAACTATCTCTTTCCTGCTTGACAGGTACATACATATCAAGGACACATCGTATCTGTTCCTTGAAAAAGTTCCACATTTCAACGACATCCTTTCCTGACAGCCTATGCTCCCAATTTATGCTCCTCAGATCCTGTCTTGCAGCATCGTATTTACCCTTCCCCCAATTGTAAAACCTACCCTGTTGCACGCACCTATCTCTCTCCATAACCAAGGTGAAAGTCACAGAATTGTGGTCACCATCACCAAAATGCTCACTCACTAACAAGACCATCACTTGTCCCAGTTCGTTACCAAGTACCAAATCCAATATGGCTTCCTCTCTGGTCGGACAATCTACATACTGAGTTAGAAAAGCTTCCTGGACACACTGTACAAACACCGCCCCATCCAATCTACTTGATCTAAAGAGCTTCCAATCAATATTTGGGAAGTTGAAATCGCCCATGACTACTACCCTGTGGCTTCTGCACCTTTCCAAAATCTGTTTCCCAATCTGTTTCTCCACATCTCTGCTGCTATTGGGGGGCCTATAGTAAACACCCAACAAGGTGACTGCTCCTTTCCTATTTCTGACTTCAGCCCATACTACCTCCAGAAATAGGAAAGGAGGTTGAAGGCAGATCCCCCTCGAACTGCTTTTCTGCAGCTGTTATACCATTTCTAATTAGCAAAGCCACCCCCCCTCCTTTTTTACCACCCTCCCTAATCTTACTGAAACATCTGTAACCAGGAACCTCCAACAACCATTCCTGTCCTTCTTCTATCCACGTTTCCGTGATGGCCACAACATCGTAGTCCCAAGTACCGATCCACGCCTTAAGTTCACCCACTTTATTTCTGATACTCCTTGCATTGAAGTATACACACTTGAGCCCATCTCTGTGTCTGCAAGTATTCCCTGTCAGTGCTACCTTCTCCACAGCCTTCCTCCATTCTTGGACATCCTGAAAAACAGCTAACCTACTTGCTGGAATAGAAGTCCGGATCCCATCCCCCCCCCAAAGAGTACCTGCCTTCTTGCTGTGGCCCTGACTGTGAAAGGCAACTGTGGACCATCAACGACAAAAGCTGCTGAGGAGATGCCATTAACAGACAGTTAGTCAAAGACCTGTCTTCAGGCAGAGCACAGTTATGAGCCTGAAGGAGAATAATTCTATTTTCTTGAGTCTCTCCCTCCTTTGGTGATTGCTTGATTTTGTTTCTCATTGTATCCCAATTGCAGAGTGAAAGGCTTGAGTACACAAGTCTCATTGCAAAGGTTTGAGTGTGTAATCCAGACTGACACTTCAATGCCATACTGAAAAATCACTGCTCTGTCAACATTCCACCTTTGGGATAATGTTTTAAACCATCAATCTGTTTTTGTCTGTATGAAAGATTCCATCAGAGTATTTGCATTAGAATTTTCCTCACTTCTTGGTCAATGTTCCATTCTAATGGAATCTTTTCCCAGCACTTCAGTTTTTTCTACACATGTAGCATTCTGATAAACATTCCTGATGAAAAGCTTATACTCGAAATGTCGATTCTCCTGCTCATCACGCTGCCTGACCTGCTGTGCTTTCTAAGCACCACACTCTTCGACTCTGACCTCCAGTATCTGATGTCCTCACTTTCTCCTGGTAAATCTTGCCTTCAATTCCCCCCCCCCCTCCCCCCCTCATTTGAATAGTAGCTATTTTGATTATAAGCCAGCTGCAGGATATCTGTGGGCATTCCAAAATCATTAGCCCACCCCACATCACCATTGTACAATCCATTGTCTTTTACCTTCCAAAGAGCTATCATGGAGTCACAGAGATGTACAGCATGGAAACAGACGTTTCAGTTAAACTCGTCCATGCCAACCAGATACCCTAACCAAGTTCAGTCCCATTTGCCAGCACCTGGCCCATATCTCTCTAAACGCTTCTTATTCATGTACCCATCCAGATGCCTTTTAAATGTTGTAATTGTACCAACCTCCACCACTTCCTCTGGCAGCTCATTCCATACACGCAGCACTCTCTGCATGAAAAAGGTTCCCCATAGGTCCCTTTTAAATTTTTCTCCTTTCACCCTAAACCCATGCCCTCTCATTCTGGACTCCCCTGCCCCAGGGAAAATACCTTGTCCATTTACCATAACCATGTCCCTTACGATTGTCTAAACCTCTATAAGGTCAGCCCTTAGCCTTTGACGGTCCAGGGAAAACAGCCCCAGTCTATTCCGCCCCTCCTTATAGTTCAAATCTTCCAACCCTGGCAACATTCTTGTAAATCATTTTGAACCCTTTCAAGTTTTACATTATTCTTCTGATAAGAAGGAGACCAAAAATGCACACAATATTCCAAAAGTGGCCTAACCAATGTCCTGAACAGTTGCAACATGACCTCCTAACTCCTATACTCAAACCTCTGACCAACAAAAGAAAGCATACCAAATACCTTCTTCACTATCCTATCTACCTGTGATTCTACTTTCAAGAAACTATGAACCTGCACTCCAAGGTTTCTTTGTTCAGTAATATTCCCCAGGACCTTACCGTTAAGTGTATTAGAACTGCTCTGATTTGCTTTTCCAAAATGCAACACCTGGCATTTATCTAAATTAAATTCCATCTGCCACTCCTCTGCCCATTGGTCTATCTGATCCTGTTATAATCTGAGGCAACCTTTTTTGCTGTCCACTACACCTCCAATTTTGGTGTCATCTGCAAACTTACTAACCATATCTCATATGTTCACATCCAAATCATTTATATAAATGACAAAAAGTAGAGGACCCAGCACCGATCCTTGTGGCACTCCACTGGTCACAGGCCTCCAGTCTGAAAAATCAACCCTCCACCACCACCCTCTGTCTTCTATCTTTGAGCCAGTTCTGTATCCAAGTGGCTAGTTCTCCCTGTATTCCATGAGATCTAACCTTGCTAACCAATCAAACACCTTACTGACGTCCATGTCAATCACATCCACTGCTCTGCCCTCATAAATCCTTTGTTATTTCTTCAAAAAACTCAATCAAGTTATGTTTAATTAAAACAAAAAGTGGTGGAAATAATCATTCGCGTGTATGTGTGGAGAGAAACCAAATGAATGCTTTATGTTAATGGTGACTTTCAACAGTTCTGTTTCATGTGTTAACCTCCCTAAGTCTCATCAATGCAAACAATTGTGTTTCGGATTCATCTCCTTAATAATGGACCGTTGGAATTGAAAGAGAGCCGCAAGTGTGCAAACAGCTAAAATAACTAAAAACTCACAGAGTAGGATGTGGTGCAATTGCACTTTCTCTTATTGAGACTGTCTCTGTTTTTATTATTCTTCTGAATTTCTTTCAATGTTATTACTTGAACAAGTTATGGAATCAAACACCTTTTGTACCATCACGCCTGTGCTGGCTCTGGAAAAACATCCAATCAAAATTATCTCTTTTTTAATGTATGTTGTGATGTCACTTTAAGAGAATATGCAAATCATATACATGCATCTTCAGTGCAAGAGGTGATATTGCACAGCCTGTATGTTTGTGTACGTGTGTACGTGTGTGTGTGTGTGTGTGTGTGTATGTGTGTGTTGAATTCTCAGGTTTGAAGTGTTTGTCAAGCTCCCTTGTGACTTCTATGTATTGGTATTTATCTTCAAATAAAAGGATGTCCATGATAGTTCACTGATGCTGTGTGTGTGGTTTAAAGAAAGAATGTATTGAAAGACTCATTCACTTTCTACTCCGGGCATGATGGTTCAGTGATTAGCACTGCTGCCTCACAGCATCAGGGACCTCGGTTTGATTCTAGCCTCAGGTGTCTGTCTTTGTGCAGTTTGCACATTCTCTTTGTGTCTGCTTGAGTTTTCTTCCACAGTCCAACCATGTGTGAGTTAGGTGAATTGACTATCCTAAATAGCCCATAGTGTCCAGGGATGTGTAAATTAGGTACATTAGTAAATAAAGGGTAGGGGAATGGGTCTGGGAAGGTTACTCTTCAGAGGATTGATGTGGACTTTTTGGGCCAAAGGGCCTGATTTTGCACTGTAGGGATTCTATGATTCCTATTATTTATTTAGCCTTCAGGTCTTCACCCAAATACCATATCCATTGGACATGAAGGATATTACAAACTGTTTAAAAAACATGTTTTCTTTTTTGTTGAAAACAATTTAACTTTATTGTTTAAAATAGTTTCACAAATCATGGTTTAGACACCAGCCATTAGCCTGGATGTATCCAAGTTGTAGAGGGGCATGGCTAGACAGGTCACCCTGGGGTATTTTTTACTTGATATTCTGTGGTTGTGCTGTAAAATGTGAAAACAAAGAGAGCTCAAGACTCCTGGCCTCAGAAGCTGACTCAATGCTAAAGGAGAAAGTGAGGACTGCAGATGCTGGAGATCAGAGCTTAAAAATGTGTTGCTGGAAAAGCACAGCAGGTCAGGCGGCATCCAAGGAGAAGGAGAATCGACGTTTTGGGCATAAGAAGGGCTTATGCCCAAAACGTCGATTCTCCTTCTCCTTGGATGCTGCCTGACCTGCTGCATTTCTCAATGCTAAAGGAAGCAGTTCAAACTGACTGTACCTATAGAGGTGCTAAGCTACCTTTGATGGACTTGACCAAGGATGGGGAGCCATTGCAATCATCCTTACTGTAATGATTGGAGCCAAGTGGGTCTCATTGATGATGAGATTCTTAATTGAGGTTGCTTGCCTGGACCATTGAGAAAGCCTTGACCGATCCTATGAACAGGGAATCTTTTAGGTAGACTTGGGCTCCGTGGGATGGGGATTTAGGAGGATTGCTTTATTTCCACCTCCAATTCTATTTTGATTCGCTGCCTACCATCCTCCTACACTTTTTTTATTTAATGTAAGCATTGCCCCCATTGGATCTTGCTTGTTATTGGTTCCCCAGCCAGGTGGGTATTTATCATGGTGCTGGAAATATTGACAAAATTATTTGCAGACGTATGGGGTTTGGGGGTGGGTAATAAAATAAAATATTTGAAAAGGGGATTTAGAATCTCCTGAGTTCAGGGGAATGACTCTGAGCTGGAGGCCATAGTCAGTTTACTGTACACAAACCAATAAAGGGTGGCTTGGTGACAGGAAAGCAGCCTCTGTGCAGTTACTTCATTTACATACATGGATATCTTATTAATGGCCAATGTCATGTGATAGAAACTATTTTTATTCATTCACAAGTTGTTGGTGTCACTGGCTCGAGTCAACCACATTGCTGTGGGTCTGGAGTCACAGGTAAGTCAGACTGAGTAAGGGTAGCAGATTTCCTTCCTGAAAGAACATTGATGAACTAGCTGGGTTTTTTTCCCTGACAATTGACAATAATTTTATTGGAGTCTTCATTCCAGATTTTTACTGAATTCAAATTCTGCCATCTGCTGTGGCAGGATTCAAAGCAGGGTCCCCAAAACATTGAGTTCTGAGGAAGGGTCACTGGGCCCGAAATGTTAACTCTGATGTTTCTTCGCAGATGCTGTCGAACCTGCTGATCTTTTCCACAAATTTCTGTTTTTGTCCCTAGAGCATTACCTGGGCCTCTGGCTTAATAGTCTACTTGGCCATTACCTTCCCGATTCCTGAAGAAGGGCTCATGCCCGAAACGTCGATTCTCCTGCTCCTTGGATGCTGCCTGACCTGCTGCGCTTTTCCAGCAACACATTTTCAGCTCTGATCTCCAGCATCTGCAGTCCTCACTTTCTCCATTACCTTCCCTGTTGGCATTTAGACACTTGGAGAGCTTCAATCACACATTCTGAACTCATGAATTATCCAGTATGATTCCACTGTCCAACGAAAATAACAGACTCCAAGATAGCTGCTTTGTTTGCTTGCAGCCTCCAAAATTAGCTTTATACACAGCTTTAATTCATCTGGAAAAGCCAAACAATCCTCCGTTTGCACACCTCACCAGGAGGTGCCATCTCACCTTCCAGCTTGATCAACAACTCTAAACAAATTCTTCAAATGCTGACTCCAGCCACTGGCACTCAGATTTTCAAGTGAACTGACGACCACGTTGTGTTTTTTATTCAACAGACATCAATGGCAACCACCTTTGCTTTACTGCATCTTGCTTGTGTGTTGTGTGAGTGTGTAAGGAATTGTGCACAATGACACCAGAGCGAACACTAGAATAAATAATACAGAGAAAACATGAGGCTTTTTATTTTTGAATGTTTACAAACCATGCACTGCAAAGGGAATGAATTTGTAAAGTAAATCCAAGGATTTACCAGGATGGCTGCAATAATTCTTTAGCAGGGAATTAGATTCCTATTATAAACTGTGGTTTTGTGTGGCTGTGGCTTTCCTCAGTATGCAGACAATTTGGAGCTGATTCATTCTCAGCTAACTAAGCAGGTTGGATCAGGAAATTCATTACAGAGAGACAGACACAGAGAGAGAGAGAGAGAGAGAGATACAGAAGGGTGTGCTGTTATTCTCCCAAGCCCAGAAGGTGCCTGTTCACTTCAGTAAATAAACACGGTTTAAACTTCAATGGTGTGCTGTGACTTTTGAATTGATAAATCACAGATATGTTCCTAATCACTCTGTACTTCTTACAAACTAGGAGAAGCTTCAAGAGAAAGGTGTGTGTGTGTGTGTGGATAAGGGGGACTTCATAAAGGAGATTACAGTTTTAATCAGTCTTTTGTGTGTCAACAGTTTACATCCATTTCCTTGTAGGTATAGTCCAATTACTTATAACAAATAATATTTCTTGTACAACAGAGAAATCTGGTCTGTGCTTTTTATTAACTTTGGTCTGCGAGTCTGGTAAATTATGTACTTTGTACATCTGAAAATAAAACACTTTAATATTTGATATGACTCTAGATAAGGAGGGCCTTGATTAATAGCATGCTAGCCGAGCAGCTGGTAACAAATGCTCCTGTTTTAAATCTGAGAATTTGTTGTGTCACGACTGAAAAAGCAGAGTTTAGATCAGAGTGGTGCTGGAAAAGCACAGCAGGTCAGGCAGCAGCTGAGGAGCAGGAAAATCGACCTTTCAGGCAAAAGCCCTTCATCAGGAATAGAGGTCGGGAGCCTCAAGGGTGGAGAGATAAATTGAAAAAACAGGTGTTTACAAAACTCACTCAAGTCTTGTAAGCTGAGGAGAATGAAGGGGTTCAATCTGTCTGTCTCTCTTGTCCATTCACTTTTCAAAGAAGTGTTCTTCTGGCCTTTTATACAGCATATATACAGCCCTGAAGGTGGTGTGGTGGCACAGTGATTAGCATTGTTGCCTCACAGCACCAGAGACCTGGGTTCAACTCCTGCTTCAGGCAACTGTCTGTGTAGAGTTTGCACATTCTCCCCGTGTCTGTGTGGGTTTCCTCCAGGTGGTCCAGTTTCCTCCCACAGTCCAAAAATTGCAGGTTAGGTGAATTGGCCATGCTAAATTGCCTGTCGTGTTAGGTGTAGGGGAATGGGTCTGGGTGGGTTGCTCTTCGGAGGGTCAGTGTGGGCTTGTTGGGCCAAAGGGCCTGTTTCCACACTGTAACTATTCTAAAAGATCATAACAACTTGCTTTATACAAATCTTTTCCCCAAAGAAATCCTTTGGTTCTTCTACCAATTGCATTAATTCCATGTCCTCTTGTTCGTGATTCCTTTTTGCCACTGGTATCAGTTTCTCTTTATGATTCTCCTCTGTGGCCAAACCTTTCATCAATTGTCATTGAGAAGGCTTCTTTGACCATTCCTTTGAGTGCCAAGATGAAAATTTCAATCATCATCCCACAATTCAGCACATATTTCAATTCACTGATACTCACAGGTTGTGTTGCTTTGTTCTCTGACTGTGCAATTTATCCTTTCCAAACCATCTGGTATCCCACGTAAATCAATGACTAAATTCATCAACAGACAGATCAGACTGGAGTGACTCGCTGTACTGGAAGCAATGGGGTGTTCTGATATTTTACTCAGTAACACTCTCACCTTTGGTGATCGTAAGTATAGGTCCCATTCTAAGGAGATAAGCACAACAAACCTCAGCAGAGATGCCTAATCTATTCAATGTGACAACTGCAAGGTTTTGAGGTCTCACTTTTGGGTGGAGATGTTGAAACTAATGCCCCAGTTTCAATATTATAGTGTTGGGCAAAAGAAACAGGGGCAAAGTAAAAACCTTTTCACCCAGTGAGTACTTAGGGTATGGAGTGCACTGCCTGGAAATGTGGTGGAGACAGGTTCAAATGAAACATTCAAGATGGAATTGGATGATTATTTTGGATTTTAAAAAAAAGCGCAAGGAAATGGGAAACAAACAGGAGTTTGGTGCTGGGTAATTATACTCATTCAATAAACTAGTGCGGCAACAGTGGGCTGAATAGCCTCCTTCTGCATCATAACATTTCTGTGATTTAGTAACATGAGGCAGATCTGAAAGATCCCAAATCAATATTTCAAGGGAGTGCACAGGGATTATCCTCAGTGTCCAGAATGAATGTTTGTTCCTCAGCAAACATCAAGAGATCAGATGTAAAATAGTTTCGAGTTTTGAAAAGGGAGTCACTGGACCCAGAACCCTGCTTTCTCTCCACAGATGCTGCCAGATCTGCGGAGGTTTCCCAACTATTTCAGTTTTGTTTCCAGTAAAGCTTGTGATCTGAGAAATGACTCTACGAAGGTTGGTATCCCGTCATCAAGTCACCCTTTATTTCCAAGTACATAGTACACTGACCCCAGCTAGCTCAGAGCTAGCTTCTAGAGTGAACAGGACGTCTGACACTTCTGTGTATATCTGTCAGCCAGGGATTTCGATTGGACCGGGCTAGTAGCCCCAGTCGAGGAACTCATATTCCATAGGTTCAGCTGGCTAACTTCATTACAATCGCTAAAACTCTCCCCCTCTAAGTCCTGGAATGTAGGCCCATCTTTTATCCTGTAGCTTCCCCTAAGACATTTCCACACCAGATCTGGTTCCTCGGACTCTACCTTGGATACACATGACGTGTACTGGATTGTAGACAACCTCTTGTGCTTGGACCATCTAAGAACAATTTCATTTTCTTCAGGCAGTAACGTTGTCAAGACAGCAACATCTGCTGTGTCCATCTCATCGTCAGAGGTTTCTTCCCACTCGGCAGATGGTGGGAGAACCCACACATTCTGACAGCCTTGCTAGATGTTCTGAGGGGCCGGGTATGTTTTGCTCCTAACCCATTTGCAAGGCTACAGCTCTCATGCAGTCCACATGCTTGTTCAGGACTGCAATGTACATCATGGGAGCTGACCCCATGTTAGTGGGTGGCACGGTGGCACAGTGGTTAGCACTGCTGCCTCACAGCGCCAGAGATCCGGGTTCAATTCCTGCCTCAGGTGACTAACTGTGTGGAGTTTGCACGTTCTCTGCGTGGGTTTCCTCCGGGTGCTCCGGTTTCCTCCCACAGTCCAAAGATGTGCAGGTCAGGTGAATTGGCCATTCTAAATTGCCCGTAGTGTTAGGTAAGGGGTAGATGTAGGGGTATGGGTGGGTTGCGCTTCGGCGGGGCGGTGTGGACTTGTTGGGCCAAAGGGCCTGTTTCCACACTGTAAGTAATCTAATCTAATCTAATCTAATCTAATCTAATCTAAACCTATGCCTCTTACCCATGCAGGGGCATTCCCGTGGCCTTGTCACCAAATTTCATGCCCTGAACTAAACTGCTCTGTTGCTTAGAGGGGTTTTGAGTCTGGAATTGTCATTTTTGGCCTGCCCCCTCCACTTCCAAGAAGGTCAGGTTTAACCCGGTACAGAGTCTTCTCCCCATTAGCAACACTTTTGGAGTTATTCCTGGAGTTGCACGAGGGCTGGTCCTATGATCAAATAGGAACCCGGACAGTTCAGTATCAAATGAAGCTGCAGGCTGTTCCTTTGAGTCGAAGAGTGTGTTGCTTGGAAAGCACAGCTGGTCAGGCAGCATCCAAGGAGCAGTGAATCGATGTTTCTAGCATAAGCTTTTCATCAGAAAAAGGCACTGTCAGCTTGGACACACTTTTCTTTGACATGCTGTTCATTTTTGAGGAACTATTTATGTTCGAGAAAGAATCCTGAAAAAATTGCCATAAAATGATCATAAACATCATTCTTTTTGGCAACATTCCCATTTTTTTTTTCTATTTTCACCCAGCATCTCTGAAATAACTCCACAGAGAACATTCCTATTTATTTTTTTTATCTAAGGATTTAGTTAAAGAATATTACACATGTATAGTACAGGACACTGACCCAGCTAGCTCAGAGACAGCTGTCAGAGTGAACAGAACCACGATATTCCTGTTTACTTTTTTTTACCCCCACACTACCACCTAACTGCGGTAGTGCTTATCTTTTGCCCCAGCACCCATAGTGTGTGTGTGCAGGTGTGAGATACAGTGAGAGACACAAGGTGTACGAATCTTTATTCAATTTCTATCACCAGGAAGATAGGAAACACCAGAGTGGCCAGTGACAAGCAGTGCCCTTCACAAAAGGCAATTTTGTGTGATCAAACAGTGAAGGGGAGGGCAAGGATTAAATCAAAATAGAGTTGGAGGGGGAAATAATGCACTCCACTCCTTGCGGCGCCAAACCTCTCCCTGAACAACTCCAGGGTGTCGGTGGACACCGCGTGCTCCTTCTCCAAGGACACCCAGGCTCTAACGTAACCACGGAAGAGGGGCAGGCAGTCGGCCCTAACGACCCCCTCCACAGCCCGCTGCCTGGACCTGTTTATGGTCAGTTTAGCCAGGAACATTCCTTTTTATTCTTTTTTCCCTGTTTACAATATTTTATTAAACAAATTACAAAACAGTTTACAAAAAACATTTACAGCTGTACACAAGAGACAGCAATTTTACAAGGGAGAGGAGCAGCAAAGCTAGGCCCCAAACCCTACCGTTCAACCATTTTACAAGGAGATGAAGACAAACCTCAAATCCCAGTTCCACATATGACAAGACAGTGACAATGACACTTGTACATAAAAAGAAAACTAATCCAGTTACATAAACAGTGCAGACAATAAAGACTCAGCAATCCCCCGTCCATCCCACCTTCCAGCCACTCTAAGGCAGTCCGCCTCTACCCACCTTCCGGCTCTTGGTCCACCCCATGCCCCTTCCAGTTCTCGGTCCACCCTGACACACCTTTCGAACATTCCTTTTTATTTTTTATTTGGAAACATCAGAAATGTAACACCAATACTGGGTGCACACCTTTTATGAATAGGCATAAATCTTACTACTGGAAACATTTTACATGTGCCTCAGGATGTTAAAAACACAAGTAGAACTCACTCCAATATCAATACACAAAAGTAGGACTATGATCAGATCCAATCTTTGACCAATTATTATATCCAGGGAGATCTGAGCAAATACAATTACTGACAGTGCAATAATCTACTATATCATTGGGACTCCAGAAATCTTGCTCCATAATAACAATGAACATTTTAAATCTTATAAATAAA
Organism: Chiloscyllium punctatum; assembly: GCF_047496795.1. NCBI lineage: Eukaryota > Metazoa > Chordata > Chondrichthyes > Orectolobiformes > Hemiscylliidae > Chiloscyllium > Chiloscyllium punctatum. The sequence goes on along the minus strand of NC_092764.1, from coordinate 9,302,642 downwards.
ATCAAGTGGAAGAAATGAAAACATACATTCCTTTTTATATCTGTTAGCCAGGACTCCCTGATTGGACCAGGTTAACAACCCTAATCCTGGATTAGGGTTGTTTTCCTCTGTGAGATCCACCTGGCTGGCATTGCTCCAATCATTCCAGTCTGGACATTATCACAGTGGGGATTGTTGAATTTGCTCTACACAAATTGATGAATAAATTTCCTTATGTGACTCATTCAAAAGTACTTCACCAGTTGTATAGTGCTTTGGGAAGTGCTGTAAAAAAGACAATATCTTTCAAAGTGCTTTAAAATACAGCCAAGCCAAAATTACACCAATTAAGGAACATCCAGATGACTTATCCATACTAATTGCCTCTTGGGTGATCAGTTTGTTTTAAGTTGATCTTGACCTCTACACTGACCCATTGACATTCAAGCTGCAACAGTAAAGGAAATAAATCCTTCAAAAGTTCATGATTTAAAAGAAAAGTGGTCAGTGTGCGAAGTAGAGCATGTTTAGTCTCTCCATAAGAATATAATTATCAGAGCAAGGTTTACCTTTTAAATGGGCATTATATATTAATGATTCTATGTCTACGGATATATGGCTTAAATATAATCTACACAGCAGCATTACAAGTCTGTAAACAGAGAGGTTCATTTATTTGTAAAGTGAAATCTGGGGAAAGAAACACATATTTTATTTTCCAATAATACATATCGTGGTTTGAAATGATAATGTGATATTAATGTGATGTGTGTTGGCGAGTTTATGTGAAATAGCTCTCTCGAGGACTTAATCAGAAATATACACCCAACGTGCAATGAGATCATGGTCGAAACGGTGGACGGAACAGCTATAGATGTGTTATTAACATCAGCGAAATGTAAAATCTCGGGTGGCACAATGCCAAAAGGAAATAAAGAACTCGCATCTATTACTTCAGGATGTCCCATGGCGCTGTAGAGCCAATTAAGTACGTTTGAAAAGTAGTCACTGTTGTAATGTAGGAAACATGGCAGCCAATTAGTACATATCAAATTTCCTTGAACAGCAATGAGCTAATGGCCAGATAATCTGTTCTAGTGATGTTGACGGAGGGATAAATTTCCAAGAAACCTTGTCAGGCAAAGCAACACCAGTTTGAAGCTGGACTGAGAGTTTTGCAGTGGGGATTGAGCCTACAGACACCTTACATTGCAGACTAAAGCTTTATAACAGCTTGCCTCCAAATTTTGAAGAGAACTGTTTATGGTAATGGACTCTGTGTACCAGAAAGAACTCTGTTTGTTGGTAATTGACTGTCTTGTTTCTTGTTGGGGTTATCACCTGCACTATCTTGTGTCCCTGGGTCTAGTCGGCCTCTCTGTGAGCTGGGAGGCTCAGAGGTCATCTGAAAACTGTCACACCGAGAGCTGGAGGGTGGGCAGGCTATTCAGTGAACCGGAAGGTGGATAGGCTTTCCTGAAAGCTGGAGGTAGGGTAGGCTGTCCTGTGAACCAGAAGGTGGGTAGGCTGTCCCGAAAGCCAGAGGGTGGGCAGGCCGTTCTGAGCGCTGTCGTCCTCAGAAGGGGTAATCAGGACGGGCTGTCCTAGAGGTGGTCAGAAGGTGTGTCAGGGCAGTACACAGGCCATATGGCACATCGGGGTGGGCAAGAACCCGATGGTACGTAGGGCAGAACGAGAGCTGGAAGGTGGGTAGACCATCCTCAGCGCTGTCACCCTGGGCAGGTACCGGGGTGGGCTATCCAAGAGGTCGCCAGAAGGTGCGAAGGACAGTTAGGGAAGCTGAAAGTTGGGTAGGCCGTCCTGACCGCTGTCATTCTTGGGGGGAAGGGGGAACAGGACGGGCTGTCTTAGAGGTGGCCAAAAAGTGTGTTAGGGTGGACCGAGAACCAGAAGGGGCATAGGGTCAGGCTGCCTTAGAGTGGCCGGAAGGTGGGAGGTATGGGTGGGTTGCTGGGGGATCTGTATTTTGTGCACTGCTTTTTATGTAATAGGATTGTGTTATATGTATTTGTCTTGTTACTGTTTTACGATGATTGAAACTGGGATTTGATGTTTGTCCTCATTTCCCTGAAAACTGGCTGAATGGTAGGGTTTGGGGCCTGGCTTTGCCACTCCTCTCCCTTGTAAAATTGCTGTTTCTCTGTATACAGCTGTTAATGTTAATTGTTGTGTAACCTGTACTTTTTAAACAAAATTATTTTTAATAAAATATAAAAAACAACAGCTTGACCCTAAAGGTTGCATAATGATTTATTTCAGGGGTTCATGGGGTGATGCTGGTCTGCTTTGTCAGCATGTATTGAGAAAGTGGTGTTGACCCTCAGAAATATTGAACAAAAAGAATTGAACAAAGAGGCAACTTTAAAGGGACAATTCAAAGAAGGAGAGGCAAAGGGATTCAGAGTAGGAATTTCAGAGCTTCTTACCATCTCAGTAGCTGAAGGCATGGCTCCCATGTGGAAATGACGCAAATAGAGAGCGTACGTAGGGCTAGAAAAGAAGGAACTCTGAGATCTTAGAGAGGTGCAGGATTGGAAGATGTTGTGGAAATGTTAAGTAGAGGGAACATGGAGGGAATGTGGAAACAATGATGGAAATTTTAAAATTAAGGCATTGTTGAGGCAAGATGACCTGAGTGTTGTACTGTATCATACAGTATTACACATACAGTAGTGACAAGAAATGTTACTTGGCTCCATGCAATAAGGATATGTAACCCTGCATAGATTACATATCATTAACAATAAATAGGCCTGGTTAAAAATATTGAAACCAACCTATCAGCCTGGGTAATACATTATTCAATGTCCCATTAGAAGTCATTATCACAGTGTGATAACACATTAGGGAAAGCCAAATTGAAGATCTATAAATGATACCTATTCATTTCTGTACACCACCCGTGCAGCTCTTGAATTAACGGTTTATTCACAGAACCTCATCTGTCCTGCTTCTCCGTTCACAAAGACCTTCTTGTTCTTTCATAAATGATTCAAAACCAACGCCAGAGGGATATTTTATAACTCAGCCACTGTATGCAAAGGGCCAGAGTTTCTTTGTCATTTTGCCTCAAATTAACTAAATATTTTTTTCTCACTGCAATGCTTGAATTTATCTCTAAAAATGGGCATTAGAAGAATTCCTATCGTTCATTTCACTCTGAACTCTGAGTCAGGTAGTTTAAGGCCTGAATCTAATCAAAAACACAAAAGCTGAGCTGCCATTTTCAGTTATAGTGTTATTTAAAATAGCACGAGAGAAAAGCCAAATAATTATTGATAGTGGACAAATTACTGCATTCTTTATTGAGAGATAGTGTTAACTGCTACTTTGAAAGACATTGTTTAATCAGGGATGGTCACCCTGGATCTGTTAAGGGAATGTCATGTCTCACTGACTTAATTGAATTTTTTTGTGGAAGTAACAAAGAGGATTGATGAGAGTAGTGCAGTGAATGTTATCTACCTTGGTTTAGTAAGGCACTTGACAAGATCCCATGAAGGAAGACAGTTTGGAAAAAAATATAGCTAATGGAGTACAGTGGAATGAAGTGAGTTGGATCCAAAATTGGGTTTAGTGACAACAAGCTGAGCAATAGTGAACTGATTTTTTGACAAATGGAAAACAGTTTCCAATAGTGTTCCATAGATCACAGTGTTAATATTCCTTATAATTACTTTATCTGCTCTGAAATCCAGGTGCAACAGTAACTTCTGTAAGTGGGGTTCAGTGTCTTGGTTCACTAACAAGCACACACACTCACACAGCTTAGAGGGATATTGCTCAGTATCGACTCCCTTACTGTTTGTGGTAGATGTTAATGATTTCGGCCTAAACTCAGCAGTATGACAGGAAATTTGACCATACAATTGAGAGTGAAGAGGAAGATGGTCATGTACAGGATGATAGCAATGATTCGGTCAAAAGAAGCAGAAGGTAGAAGGTGGAGAAGTGTGAGTTCATGTATCTGGAGAGGGCAAACAGAGCAAGGAATACATCACAACAGGAGGATATTGAAAGAGTTTGGAATATTGTGTGCATTTCTGGCCTCTCTCTTGTAGGGAGGATGTTGTGAAACTTGAAAGGATTCGGAAAAGGTTGACAAGGATGTTGTTAGAGTTGGAGTATTTGAGCTATAGGGAGATGCTGAATAGGCTGGGGCTGTTTACCCTGGAGCATCGGAGGCTGAGGGGTGACCTTATAGAGGTTTATAAAATCTTGGGGGCATGGGTAGGGTAAATCGACAAGGTGTCTTTCCTGGGATGGGGGAGTCCAGAACAAGAGGATATAGGTTTAAGGTGCGAGGGGAAAATTTCAAAGGAGACTTCAGGGGCAACTCTTTCATGCAGAGGGTGGTACATGTATAGAGTGTGCTGTCAAAGGAAGTGGTGGAGGCTGGTACAATTACAACATTTAAAAGACATCTGCAAGGGTATATGAATAGGAAGGATTTAGACAGCTATGGGCCAAGTGCTGGCAAATGGGACTAAATTAATTTAGGAAATCTGGTCGGCATGGATGTGTTGGACCAAGGGGTCTGTTTCTATGCTGTACATCTCTATGACTCTGAGACTCAATACGTGAAAAACCTTGAAGTACATTTCCCCAGGTCCCCAAAAGTGGTGGAACATGTAGATGAGATGGTAGAGAAGACGTGTGGGATGGTTTCTTTCAATTGGGCAAGGCATTAAATACAAAGCAGGACAAAATGTTGGAATGGTTAGGCCACAGCTGGGGTTTTGTGTACGGTTTTGGTCACCACATTCCAAGCAGGTCATAACTGCTCTTGGGAGTGTACAACAGAGATTTGCAAAAACAAATGTTGCCAAAACTTGAAAATTGCACCGGGGAGGAAAGATTGGACAGGCTTGGGTTGTTTTTCTTCAAAAACAGGTGATTGCAGACTGATGCAATTGATGTACAAATAACAAAGGGACTTGAGGAGCCTTTTCCCCCTATTGAAGGGCTCAATCACTGGAGGCACAGAGTTAAGTTGATTTGTAGGAGGGACATGAGGAAAAACACTCTCACCCAGAGGATGGTGGGTGTCTAGAAATCACTGCAGAGTTTGACTCATTTAAACAGAGTGGGGATCAGTATCTGAAATATTCGTACCTGCAAAAACCATGAACCAGGGAGTGGAATTTGGATTAGAATGGACGGACAGCTTACTCAGCTGGCACAGACATGAATAGGCTGAATGGTCTTTATCTGTGCTCTAACTTTTCTGTGGTTGTCAGGGCAAAGCAGTACTGGGAGGGTGCTGCACTGTCGGAGGTGGCATTTTCATTTGTGATGAAATCTGAAAGAACTGCGGATGCTGTAAATCAGAAATGAAAAACAGAAATTGTTGGAAAAGCTTTTGCCCGAAACATCGAGTTTCCTGCTCCTTGGATGCTGTCTGACCTACTGCACTTTTCTAGCACCACTCCAATCTCAGCTCCCCTGACTGTCTACCATGTTTCTCCAAGGCTGATCATTGACCATTCTTTTGTTTGTTCAGCTGTCCTTCTCTCTCTTTGGGCTCTATCTTTGTTTAATCATTTATTCTTTACCCTTCCCCCACACTATCTTGTGCATTAAAACCTTGTGCATTTCCCTCTGAGGAAAAGTTACTGGATGCGAAACATGAACGTTCATTTCTTTTCAGTTTTGAAGTTAAATTGAGTAACAACCTATCTTCCTGGAAGAATTTAAAAGATGCTAGCATGGCACAGTTCAAAACGGAATGGGCAAGTTCTTCCCAATTGTCAATCGCACATCCCTTAATTAACATCATGAGAAAAATGCATATTATCTGATCATTACTGCAGAACACGGGTTGTAATGGTTCAAGACAGCACCTCACCTCCATCACTTAAGAGTAACTTACGGATAGGCAATAATCCCTGGTCCAGCCAGTGACACCCATATCCTATGAATGGTTTAAAAAGGAACTTGCATTGCTGGAGAATCTTTTGTGCTGAAATAAATTGCGTGACATTCAAATGTATCACTTCAGATCACAGTTGAAATAAGACTGAAGTTTATGAAGCTCATCCCACAAAGGACACAGAAGAAATGGAAAAGCTATGAAGCTGATTAAAATAACAAGATTTGCATTGGCATTTGGCAACTATTGAAGTGTTCTAAGTGCTTCACATGCAATGAAATATATTTGGACTGGAGTCCCTGTTCGAATTAGGAAAGTATACAACAGTAAAGACACACAAACAAGTCCCAGACTCATCTTTGTTGCCAGGTCAGTCACAATATTCTTCCTTCTGTGATCACTGCAGTCCCAGAGGTGACCAGAACCCCAGTGGCAGCAGAGAGATGCCAGTTCTCAATGGCAGGCTCCCAGCGTGAGTCGTTGGCTCACTCCAAGCCAATTGTCGACCCACAGAGTTAAAATGGCTGTGGGCTAAGCCATCCAAACCAGGGCTGGTTCACTCCAGAATTGTAAGTTGCGGGTAGAAACCTGATCCAATGCTCCTGATTATGGCACAGATTGGGGAGAGCTCTCCTAACTGAGCCACAGCCGCCACTTCAGTACAAAGATGCTGGAAATGGGGGGTGACAGTGGTTACAAACACTAGACAATTAATCCAGACAACTGGGTAACATTCTGGGGACCTGGGTTCACGTTTCATTGTGCCAAGTGACTGAATTAGATTTTATTTTAAAATCTGAAATTAAAAGTGAAATAATGTCACTGAACTCAGTGCCAATTGATGGAAAAACCCATTTGACTCACTAGGTCCTTGACTGAACGAAAACAGCCATCCTTAACTGGTCTAACCTGCATGTGACTCCAGGCTCACAGCAATGTGACTCTTTATTGCCCTCTGGACAATTAGGGATGGGGATTAAATTCTGGCCCAGCCAGTGATACTGAATCCTGTGAATGCAAAAGAAAAGCAATACACATGTTAGTGATGAAACACGTGTGGAAACTCTTGCAGATTTCTGCGGACAGAGAAGGTTAGACACAGCGACATCCAGACCCTTCGGTCCAATAGAATCCCTCCGAAGAGTAGCCCACCCAGACCCATTACCCTATCCTATTACTCTACATTTTACTCCTGACTAAAGTACCTAACCCACACATTCCTGAATGTTATGGGCTATTTGGCATAGCCAATTCACCTAACCTGCACATCTTCAGATAGTGGGGAGAAGCCAGCGGAAACGCACACAGACACGGGGAGAATTTGCAAACTCCACACAAACAGTCACCCAAGGTTGGCATCGAACCCAGGTCCCTGGTACTGTGAGGCAGCAGTGCTAACCACTGAGCCACAGTGCCAAACATAATGCCAAACATAATCCCAAACTAATCTAGTCTCACCTGTCTGCTCCTGGCCCATATCCCTCCAAGCTTTTCCTATTCATGTACTTATCCAAATGTCTTTTAAACATTGTAATTGTATACACAACCATCATTTCCTCAAGACATTCATTCCACACATGAACCACCTTCTGTGTAAAAAATTTTTTAAATCTCCCTCTTCTCACTTTAAAAATGTGCCCCCTCATCTTGAAATCGCCCATCCTAGGACAAAGACACCCACCATTAACACTATCTATATCCCTCATTATTTTATAAACTTCAATAAGGTCATCTCTCAAACTTCTACGCAGAACTGAAACATGTCCCTGTCTATCCAGCCATTCTTTATAACTCAAGCCTTCCATAGCCAGCAGCACCCTTGGGTGGCATGGTGGCTCAGTGATTAGCACTGTTGCCTCAACAGCACCAGGAACCTGGGTTCGATGACAGCCTCGGGTGACTGTCTGTGTGGAGTTTGCACATTCTCTCTGTGTGGGTTTCCTCTATGTGCTCCGGTTTCCTCCCACAATCCAAAGATGTGTGGGTTAGGTGCATCAGTCAGGGGTAAATGTAAAGTAACAGGATAAGGGAATGTATCTGGGTGGGTTACTCTTCAGAGGGTTGGTGTGGACTTGTTGGGCCAAATGGCCAATGTTTCCACATTGTAGAAATTCTATGATTCTGAATCATCTCCAGCTTAATAACATCCTTCCTATAACATGGAGATCAGGACAGGACACTGAAGAGTAATCACATACACTTGAGAAAGGTATAAAGAGGAAGATTCATTTAAGTTGCTGTTAATTGATATTAAGGAAATATAACTTTAAAATAAGCATCAAAGCACATTGCCAAATGATGTGCTGGTGACTGAATTTAAAGTGGAAGTACAGAAACACTTGACAAAGGGAAACATTTCGAAAGGTTAGCACTATAGAATCTACCGAAGGAGAACATTTCACTTATTGGGATCAACCTTCGAGAGCAGCGTGAAGATTTGATCAAAGGTTTCAAAATCATGAGAGTTCCGTACAGAACAGAAAATGTGGAACTGGTCCCACTCGTAAGCTGATAGAGAAACAGAGGGCAGTTTTCAGGTCTTCAAATGTGAAGTGAGAGAAGTCTTTTCTGCACAGTGAATAGTTAGGGCTTGGATTGCACTGTCTGAAGGTGTAGTGGAGGCAGGTTCAATTGAGGCATTCAAGAGGGCATTGTGTGGCTATTTAAATAGGATCAATGTGCAGGGATGTGGGGAAAAGAAAGGGTATTGTCATTAAATCGAAATGCTCAGACAGCCAGTTCTGAAATTAAGGGCCAAAAGACTCGCTTCTGTACTGTCACAATTCTGTGATTCTGAAAAGCTGCCCGTGCACCAATACAGGTACTAATCACTTCATCTTACCCTTTCTGTAGACACTTTTTTAATCATAGCTGTCTTTCCCTTGAAAGAATGTTTTCGGCTAAGGTTTCCCATTTCTTTTTGCGGCTAAGAATTATTCATTATCAATTGATCTCTTGTGAGTCTTTTCCTTCAAGGTTGAATTTAAAATCTTTTCTCAGTTGGGATGAGTAGTCTGCTCCTATCAAGTATATTCGATGGGTTAATTATGCATATTTTCACATGTTATGAGATAGCAAGTAATTGGTATCTGCTAAAGTAAAGTCTATGAAATGGAAAGGGAATAAAACAGAGGAGAAACTCAACTGATTCCAGAGAGTAGTAGTGAAAGACCGCCTTTCAGTCTGGAGGGTAGTGGGCATTGATGTTCTCCAGAGACTCCCCCCGGGCGGCACGGTGGCACAGTGGTTAGCACTGCTGCCTCACAGCGCCAGAGACCCGCGTTCAATTCCCGCCTCAGGCGACTCTCTGTGTGGAGTTTGCACATTCTCCCCGTGTCTGTGTGGGTTTCCTCCGGGTGCTCCGGTTTCCTCCCACAGTCCAAAGATGTGCAGGTCAGGTGAATTGGCCATGCTAAATTGCCCATAGTGTTAGGTTAGGGGTATGGGTGGGTTGCGCTTCGGCGGGGCGGTATGGACTTGTTGGGCCGAAGGGCCTGTTTCCACACTGTAAGTTATCTAATCTAAACTAGCCTGTGATTAGGGTTTCTGCTCATTTTGATGTGAATTAATGACTGCTTTTAGTCCCTGGAATAACTGATACAACACTCAGAAATCTAACTTGGCGCTGGCCTCTCAGTTTGTCCATGGATGTTGAGATAAACGCATGCTTCCCAATTACACGGTCTTAGTTTATATGGCTGAAGAGCCAGGAAATGAGAAGGGAAAAATACCAAACCTTGCTCGTGAGATGCTGGCAGGAATAAAGAAAGCTGACAGGAGACCCAGAGTCTGCCAATCCTTACAGGGAAAGTAAATGTGGAGTCCTGAATTGTTTTATGAATGGTAGTCAATACAGAAGAAATTCCCTATAGCTTTCCAACCCACCTGACGAGAGTTCAGTGACTGATAATGGAGGGAACATGGTAGCTGATCTGCACAGCGAGATCCCATTTTCCAGTGCCTCATTATTTATCGGATAATTGTTTCTGAGAATTCTCCTCGTTCTTTCCCATTCTTGGACATCCACAAAATTCAAAGAAGACAGGGAGTAAATAGGTATGGGGGGAGCATGGTGATTTAATGTTCCTGTGGAAGTGCAGCAGCTCTGACAGTGCTGCATTCCCCCACCCATCAGCCTGCAGTTTGTGCTGAAGTCTCTGCAATGGGAATTAGCCCACAGCCTTGCGACACAGAGGGCAGAATGGTAGATATTGTCTCATCAATATGTTCGGATGTATTAAAAACCAAAAGATCTGCAGATACTGAAAATCAGAAACAAAAACAGACATTGCCGGAAAAGCTCAGCAGGTCTGGCAACATCTATGGAGAGAAATCAGAGTTAACATTTTGAGTCCAACAATCTTCCTTCCGAATCAAGATTTGGTGTTTTTCCCATTTCCTTTCCTGCCACTTCAACATTATAAACTAAGACCGTGTAATTGGGAAGCATGGGTTTCTGAGGAATGTTCACTGGACCCGAAACGTTCTGATTTCTCTCCACAAATGCTGTTAGACCTGCTGAGCTTTTCCAGCAATTTCAGTTTAAGTTCAGATGCGTCAATATACTTCTCTTGATTTAGTAGAACCTAAACCAAGATCTTCTGGCTTAGAGGGAGGGACACTACCCCTGTGCTACAAGAGTATTGAGGTGAGAATGCTACTCACCTCCTGTTAGATTGTCCTTCGACCCTCATTACCCACCTACTAATAACCTGATTATAACCTAATACATCCATGCATTTTACTGACTGCTGCATTGTGTGAGTTTTTTCCTGCTTCTATCTGTAGTCAGGTCAGATGATTAGAACAATGAACCCACTTTCATATTTGAATTGAAAATATTCACTGGGACTCATCCAGTACAAAACAGTAATTCCACTGAGAGAGAGGATATACTCTCATGTAATCAGAGTATAATTCAACCGACTAATTTGGGAAAGATACTTTCAAATGCCAAGTGTGAGTCCAACATCCCTGAGTGGGGAACTCATGGGGATGGTCTATTTCACTTCAGAGAACTTATTAGTTCTCATCTGTGTATGCACATGTGTGCGAGGAGACATCCCATTCTCCAGATAACCATACATAACACTATTTAAACTCCTTAAGACCTCCTCTTGGCCTTCTGATTGTGAAGACTTGACTGTGTTCTTGTGTCTATCACCGACTCCCTGGTGTGGGATGACATTGGACAATACTCACTGCTCAAGGATTTAAACAGGTGAAGTGAGCTGGCTGAAGGAGGGGGAAGGGGGAAGATATCCTTAAGAATGACCTTCTCAATCAAGTGGTTGCTGTCATTCCATCAATGGAAAAGATTTAACCCATACCCAGAAAAGATTGTTATTGAATAATTACTCTCAGCCGCAGAAAGAGTGCATCAAGACATTACACTCTTATAGTTTCCCGTTATGGTCAAAAAATCATTTGAACACTTTTCTTTTTCATGAAGAAGATTGGAGAGTTTCCAACTGTGCTGGCATTCATTCCCCATCAAAAGGGTTAAACAAGGACTAAATGGAGTCATACAGTCATAGAGATATACAGCACGGAAATAGACCCTTCAGTCCAATTTATCTGGATATCTTAAATTAATCTAGTCCCAGTCGTCAGCAGTTGGCCTACATCACTACAAACCCTTCCTATTCATATAGCCATCCAGATGCCTTTTAAATGTTGTAATTGTACCAGCCTCCACCACTTCCTCTGGCAGCTCATTCCATACACGCACCACCCTCTGTGTGAAAAAGTTGTCCGTTAGGTCCCTTTTAAATTTTTGCCCTCTCACCCTAAACTTATGCCCTCTCATTCTGGAGTCTCCCACCCCTGGAGAAAAGACCTTGTCTATTTACCCCATCCATGCCTCTCATGATTTTATAAACCTCTATAAATTTGTCACTCAGCCTCGAACGCTCCAGGGAAAATAGACCCACACTATTCAGCCTCTCCCTATAGCACAAACCCTTCAACCCTCGCAACATCCTTGTAAATCTTTTCTAAACCGTCTCATTTAGAAATGGGGTCACCCATTTAAGACAGAGATAACAAAAGACTTTTTTTCTGTCAGAGAATTGAGAATCTTTGGAATTTCTTTCTTCAAAAGGCAGTGGATGCAAATTCTTCAAATATGTTTAAAGCAGAGGGATGTAGATTATTGATTGACAAGGAGATTATCAGGGGATATGCAGGAGCATAGAGTTGAGATTAAAATTCGATTTTATTGAGTGGCAGTGTTGGTTTGAAGAGCTGAGTGTCCTACCCTTGTGCCTTGTTCATATATTTGCATGTTCCTGTGTAGAAACACTTTTTAGTTAAGTAAGATGTAAGCAGAAGGAAAGCACAGGTTACCAGAGGCACTCTAGATTAAATCAGGAATGAGATTAGGACAGAGCAGAACAAGGAGAAGGTGATATATCACAAGAACAAAGCCAAGTCTTCACAATCAGCAGGATGAGAGGACGTGTACGAACAACACCAGATTTATATAGACAATAGACAATAGGTGCAGGAGTAGGCCATTCTGCCCTTCGAGCCAGCACCACCATTCATTATGATCATGGCTGATCATCCTCAATCAGTATCCTGTTCCTGCCTTATCCCCATAACCCTTGATTCCACTATCCTTAAGAGCTCTATCCAACTCTTTCTTGAAAGTATCCAGAGACTTGGCCTCCACAGCCTTCTGGGGCAGAGCATTCCATACACCCACCACTCTCTGGGTGAAGAAGTAACCCCTAAACTAGCAGTTAGGGTATCTGATTAATCTGTGCTGTACATTGACCAGATAAAATCATAGGGGGCATGGAAAGGTGAACAGCGAAAGTCTTTTTCCAAGGATAGGGAGCTCTAAAGCTAGAGATTGTTGATTTAAGGTGAGAGGAGAAAGATTTAAAAGGGATCTTAGAGGCAACTTTTTCACTCAGAGGGTGGTGCGCATATGGAATGAGGTGCCAGAGATGGTGGTGGAGGTGGATATAATTCCAACATTTAAAAAGCATCTGTATGGATATATGAACAGGAAGGTTTTAGAGGGAAAATAAACCAAATTCTGACAAATGGGACTAAATCAGTTTAGGATATCTGGTTGGTGTGGATAAGTTGGATGGAAAGGTCTATTTCCATGTTGTGTAACTCTGTGATTAAAATTGAATTAGTGCCTAAGATGTATACAAGTGATGAGAACACATTGGCTTTTCCAGCATCAGTGTCAGACTGTTTTAAGGCTGGCTCTCTGAACCTATGCTTGAATGAACTTGTAACCTTCCATATCCTTCCATATCTGCCACACATTCACCTGCACCTCCACACACATCATTTGCTGCATCCACTGCACCCGATGTGGCCTCTTCTATATTGGGGAGACCGGCCGCCTACTTGCAGAATGTTTCAGAGAACACCTCTAGGACACCCAGACCAACCAACCCAACCACGCCGTGGCTGAACACTTCAACTCCCCCTCCCACTCCACCAAGGACATGCAGGTCCTTGGACTCCTCCATTGCTAGAGCATAGCAACACGACGGCTGGAGGAAGAGCGCCTCATCTTCCACCTAGGAACCCTCCAACCACAAGGGATGAACTCAGATTTCTCCAGTTTCATCATTTCCCCTCCCCCCCCATCTTGTCTCAGTCCCAACCCTCGAACTCAGCACCACCTTCCTAACCTGCAATCTTCTTCCTGACCTCTCCGCCCCCACCCCCACTCCAGCCTATCACCCTCACCTTATCACCCTCACCTTAGCCTCCTTCCACCTATCGCATTTCTAACGCCCCTCCCCCAAGTCCTTCCTCCCTACCTTTTACCTTAGCCTGCTGGACACACTTTCCTCATTCCTGAAGAAGGGCTCATGCCTGAAACGTTGATTCTCCTGCTCCTTGGATGCTGCCTGACCTGCTGCGCTTTTCCAGTAACACATTTTCACCTCTAAACTTGCAACCTGCACACCTGAGTTTTCTGGTGCGTTGTCAAATTGTATCACAGTATCATCCCTGAATGCCCCCTTGAGAAGGTGATGATAGTGTCATGGCCCTGGCCAGACCCTAACTTTTCTTGTTGTTTTAAGCAGGTGTAAAGTGGATATTCCAGGAGGCTCAACCTCTTAGTTTCAAAACAAAACAGAACTTATTTGCAAGATTACTGAATGAAATACAAACACAAGAGAACAGAGTAGAGAATAACTTAACTACTTAAAAACCCACAGATTATCCCAGTTTAACGATGCAGTTCCAATTATTTGCAACAATCCCCATAAACACCCCTTGGCGAAAAAGGTAAAATCCAATACAGGGTCTTACAGGAGAGAGACAGAGAGAGACAGAGAGAGAGAGATGGCAGAGGGATTCAGCATGGAATACCTTCTTCCATGTAACTGTTTCTTTCACCAACAGCCTCAAAACTGGCTGCTTGCTCTGACCAGCCAGACTGCTAAAACCCAAATCAAACCAGAGAGAAGCTGAGCTGGGAGAACTGGCCACTCCCCTTTCATTGCACAAGTGTTTCTTTTAACTTCAAAGCTTCTTCAAGTAAATCAAGCCAGACATTTCAGAACCTGTGTCTCAAAAAGTACTTTTGGAAAAAGGCCAAAGACAACCCAACCTTGTTATAGGAGCAGCATCATCACAATGGGCTTCCTTCTACAACTTCTGCAGTTCATATGGTGAATGTACCTTCACAGATAGAACGTGCCAATGCAGGAATGACAAGCCATTTCCAGGATTGCGTGTAACTTGGAGGGGAACTCGCAGCTGGTGCTAGGACCAAGCATGTACTGCCCTTGGCTTTCTAAGTGGTAGATGCTGCAGGTTTAGAAGCTGCTGTTGAAAGAATCTTGATGAATTACAGAAATGCATGCTATAAATGGCAACCGCTGCCTGACGATGGTTGAAGGTGTGCATATTTATCTTCCCAAGAGCCCCCAGTTGGTATCCCTATTGGATAGCCCTACCTATTAGGAGCACAAATTCTTAAAATGACACACAGTGTTCTCAAGAGCAAAGGGGGATAGTAATCTTCTGTCCCACCTTTGTCCAGTTACACATCACAGATCCATGTTCTGCTCTGCTGAGCAAATCATCTCTGGTGGAAACTTTAACATTGCTAGCAAAGCAACAGAAGCTTGAAGAACATTTCCTGATCTTGTTCTCAGCCAGAAATGACTGAGTCTCACTTGAAGACAATTGGACCTGTCAAATCCAAGAAAGATTGGACAGAGCTCTGAAGGGAACACCAGCTCTAATGAAACTAAAGCCTGCTCCAATTTTCTGCACGCAGAAACCAAAATAGTATATATCAAAGTCTACTTTAACAAGTTGTCATTTGTAGAACTTGTTGAATCATGTCAACGGAAATGATTCTGTAACTGGCCTGTCAGCAGAACAGTTAGAATTGATCAATGTCAACTGTCATCATAAAAACTTGGTAAGTCACAGCAGCTCCTGCATGCATCGTGTTTATTTTGGCATCTTTAACCATCACTTGAATGTAGAGCAGCGAGTTAAAGTATTGAGATTCCTGTGCAGGCAGTTTTTGAATGAGACTGGATCATTTATACTCAGATATTGCTGATCCCAGGATGAAGACAAGCCACAGGCAGTCTTCAGTGTGACCAGTGAAGGCAGTATGAGGCGGAAGGAAGTGGGCAAGGAGCAATCCTGGTAACTGGGATAACCCAGAGATACCCACTGCTCTAGATCACATTTTCGAGCCCCATACGCAAGTTAGAGGTTTTGACAGAGTTGACACATGTTGCCAATTATGGGTAGAGCAAGACAAGTGGCCATCAAAGTCTGAATCAAAACAGGTGAATTCAGAAGAAATATCTTTACCCAAACTTCAAACTCGCTGCCTTGGGAGGTAGTTTTGGGTGAAATTGAGATCAACAGCTGGATGGGAACACAGTCCACTCATGGAGTATTAGAGTCATATAGCATGGAAACAGATCATTTGGTCCAACGTGTTCATGCCGACCAGCTATCCAGAACTGACCTCCAAGAAGTTGGTGTGTCACTTTAAAAGCAATAATGAAGCCATGGGAAAGGAAATGATTGTTGATGTTGAAATCTGCAAGTTAAAACTCTCTGAATGCTTGGGAGTTCTGGTTCCAAAAGTTTTCCATTGATGTTCTGACTGTTGCTTAAGGGCGTAAAGGTCTGAAAGGGTTAATGCTGTGGAATGCATTAAGTGCCACCCAATATGGACTCAGGCAGAGGAACAAAATTATATATAGCCACTGAGTCATCGAGATGTACAGCACGGAAATAGACCGTTCGGTCCAACTCGTCCATGCAGACCAGATATTCCAACCCAATCTAGTCCCACCTGCCAGCACTCAGCCCATATCCCTCCAAACCCTTCCTATTCATATACCCATCCAGATGCCTTTTAAATGTTGCAATTGTACCAGCCTCCACCACATCCTCTGGCAGCTCATTCCATACACGTACCACCCTCTGCATGAAAAAGTTGCCCCTTGTGTCTCTTTTATATCTTTCCCCTCTCACCCTAAATCTATTCTCTCTAGTTCTGGACTCACCCACCCCAGAGAACAGACCTTATCTATTTACTCTATCCATGCCCCTCATGATTTTATACACCTCTATAAGGTCACCCTTTAACCTCCGACGCTCCAAGCAAAACGGCCCTCGCCTATTCAACCTCTCCCTATAGCTCGAATCCCCCAAACCTGGCAACATCCTTGTAAATCTTTTCTCAACTCTTTCAAGTTTCACAACATCCTTCCGATAGGAAGGAGACCAGAATTGCATGCAATATTCCAAAAGTGGCCTAACCAATGTCCTGGACAGCCACAACATGACTTCCCAACTCCTATACTCAATATTCTGACCAATAAAAGAAAGTATACCAAATGCCTTCTGCACTATCTTATCTACCTGTGATTCTACTTTCAAAGAGCTATGAACCTGCACTGTAAGTTCTCTTTATTCAACAACACTCGCCAGGACCTTACCATTAAGTGTATAAGTCCTGCTCGGAATTGCTTTCCCAAAATGCAGTACCTCGCAGTATCTCGAAGGTTTAAGACCTCTCATTGTGATCTCCCTCATAATCTGAGTAACGACGTCTGTCACACCAATGTTACATGTGCTGCTGCTACCATGAAATAAACTGCATCCTGTTCAAGTGAGGGGCCTGTCTTCATTAGACCAGCAAGTGGTTTTCTACTACCACACAAGAACAAGTAGGCGGCCATGGGTAAGAGGTTGCTGGCGGCAAATCTACCAGATAGATCTTCCACCATGACGAGGTGTGATGTGGATTCATCATACAATGCAGTGACAGTGTTGTGCACACCATTTACCTGCAATATACAAAGGCTGCCTGCAGTAAAGATCTGAAGATTCATCAGACACAGCTAGAAGAAGACCATTTGAGGAGACAGCCAGCAGTGAAAAGAGTTGAACATTCAAGAACTCAACAGAAGACAACCTTGTGTCAAGCTTCACTAAGCAGCATTGGCAGTCAATGGTGAGAAACACTTTGGACCTCGTGAGACACAGGTAGCAGTGAGTGTCCGGTCAGACTTCCATAGAGCTAGAAAACTGTCACACTGAAACAGATACGATAATTAACTTCAATGGATTCTGCCTTCACCATCACAGATTCGCAAGAGAGCTCCTCATACAAAGCAAATGAAGTAGAATGGCAGCTAGGGATTGGCAATAAATACTCACCTACAGCACATGAATGAATAAAATAAAGCTGCAAAAAAAGATAATCAAAGTTATTCCTCTGCCTTTTAGTAAGCAGGTTTCTATGTCAATGGACTTCTCACTAATTTTAACATGAACACAGGAATGAATGTTGATATATTTGCAGACAGTGTATTTTACCATCTTGAAAGAAACACTGTTTACAGGTTACAGCACTACAGGCACTTGGTCCGGGTGGTACAGCATTTATGGTTCAAAGACCATAAAACGATACAATCATAAGCTATAAGTTTGGATTAGGCCATTTGGCCCACCTGAGTCTGATCCACCATTCAATCATAGCTAATATATTTCTCAACCCAGCTCTCCTGTCTTCTCCTCATATCACCTCCTTCAGGGTGGCACAGTGACTCAATGGCTAGCACTGCTGCCTCACAGCACCAGGGATCTGGGTTCGATTCCTACCTCTTTGTGGAGTTTGTGCATTCTCCCCGTGTCTGCATGGGTTTTCTGGTTTGCTCCCACAGTCCAAAGATGTGCAGATCAGGTGAATTTAGATTATTTACAGTGTGGAAACAGGCCCTTCGGCCCAACAAGTCCACATTGACCCGCCAAAGTGCAACCCACCCATACCCCTACATTTACCCCTTTAACTAACACTACGGGCAATTTAGCATGGCCAATTCACCTGGCATGCACATTTTTGGACTGTGGGAGGAAACCGGAGCACCCGGAGGAAACCCACGCAGACACGGGGAGAATGTGCAAACTCCACACAGTCAGTCGCCTGAGGCGGGAATTGAACCCAGGTCTCTGGCGCTGTGAGACAGCAGTGCTAACCACTGTGCCACCGTGCCGCCCGATTGGTCATGCTAAATTGCCCATAGTGTTTGGTGCATTAGTTAGGGGTAATTATAGGGTCTGGGTGGGTTACTGTTCAGAGGTTTGGTGTGGATTTGTTCGGCTGAGGGGCCTGTTTCCATACTGTAAGGAATCTAATCTAATCTAAATGCACTCAATGATTTCGCCTCCACAGCTCTTTGAGGCAAGGAATTCCCCACTCTCTGGCTGAAGAGATTCCTTTGCATTTCACTTCTAAAGTGTTGTCCCTTCAGTCTGAGCCTGTGCCCTCAGGTCCTAGTCTCTCCTACTAGCAGAAACATCTTGTCCACATCCACTCTATCCAGGCTTCTCAGTATTCTGTAAGTTGTAATAAGATCCCCCTCCTTATCTTTCTAAACACCATTGAGTACAAATCGAGGCTCCTCATATGAGAAGCCCTTCATGTCCAGGATCATTCTTGTACCCCTCCTCTGGATCCCCCTACAATGCCAACAAATCCTTCCTTAGATTGGGAGTTCAAAACTACTTACTGTATTCTAATTGCGGTCTGACCAGAGCTTTCTGCAACCTCAGCAGTACATCTCTGCTATTGGATTCTGTCCCTCTTGATGTGAATGCTAACATTACATTGTTTTCTAACATGCCAACTGAACCTGTATGTTAGCCGTAAGAGAATCCTGAACTTGGACTCATAAGTCAGTTTCAGCTTCAGAATTCCAAAGCCTTTCCCCATTTATGAAATAGTCTCTGCCTCTGTTCTTCTGACCAAAGTGCGTAACCTCACACTTTCCCACATTGTATTCCATCTGCTACTCCTTTGCCCAGTCTCCTAGCCTGTTCAAGTCCTTCTGCAGCCTCCCTGCCTCCTCAATAGTTAGGAGGCTACCTCTCCCTCCACGCCTCTTTATGTCATCTGCAAACTTAGTATCAAAATAGCTGAAGGTAATGGTCTGGAAGTATTGTCACTCGGCTATTAATCCAGTGAGCCCGGAAGTGTCCTGGGAACATAGGTTTGAATTCTGTCATGACAGATGGTGGCATGTGAATTCAATAAAAATCCAGAATTAAGAGTCTAACAATGACCATAAATCCATTGTCAATTGCTGGAAAAACCCATCTAGTTCACAAAAATCCTTTCAGGAAGGAAACTGGCCCCTTATCTAATCTGGTCTGCATGTGACTCTAGACCCACAGCAATGTAGTTGACTCTCAAATCTTCCTCTGGGTAATTGGGGATGGGAAATATATGTTGGTCTAGCCAACACGGTCCTTATCTTGTAAATGAATTTAAAAAAAACAATGCTCACACTTCTGTTGTTCAGATTGTTCATGTATACCATGAATAGTGTGGTCCCTATACTGACCCCTGTAGAACTCCACGAGTCACTGGCTGCCATCCTGAAAAAGACCTCTTTATCCCCACTCTTTGTCTTGTGTCAGTTGGCTAATTCTTCTGTCTCCTTCCCTTTTTAAACAGTGTTCCTTTTAGCCATTTTCCAGTCCTTTGGTACCCTCCCTGATTCATGTGAATTCCTGAAAGATCACCACAGTGCCTCTACAATATCGTCAGCCATCTCCTTCAGAACTCTGGGGTGTAAGTCATTTGGTCTGGGTGATTTATCCCCCTTCAGACCTTTCAGCTTCCCTAGTACCGTCTTCTCAGTGACAGTCAGTCCACTTACCCTTCCCCTGACTCTTGAAGAGAGAGCCTTCCACTGTGAAACTGATACAAAGTACTATTCTGTTTCTCTACCATTCTTTGTTCCTCATTACTGCTACTCCAGCCTCATTTTCCAGTGATCCACTACTCACTCAAACATTTATCTTACCTTTTAGACATCTAAAACAAACTCTTGTAATCTCCTTTAATATTAATAGCTAACTTACTTTCATATTTCATCTTCTCCAGCCTTATTGCTTTTCCAGTTTTTGTCTGCTGGTTTTTTAAAGACTTCTCAATCCTCTGCTTGCCACTAATCTTTACCACATTGTATGATTTTTCTTTTGCTTTCATGCTGTACCTGACTTCCTTTTGTCAGCCATGGTTGCCTCATTATCCACTGAATAAGTTTCTTCTTCCTTGTGATAAATTTCTGCTGTTTCTCCTGAATTATTCAAAGAAACTCCAATCATTAGTGCTCCATCACCTTTCCTGCTAGTTTCTCCTTTCAATCAACTCTGGTCAGCTCTTCCCTCAAGTTTTTATGGTTACTTTTGCTCGATTCGAATACCGTTGCCTCTGGTTTTAGCTTCTCTCTCTCAAAACTGCAGTGTAAATTCGATCATATTATGGCCATTGCCCCGAGGGGACTCCTTCAACTTAAGTTTCATAATCAAGTCTGCCTCATTACACATCGCCAAATCCAAAATTCCCTCGTGAGCTCCAACACAAGTTGCTTCAAACAATCCATCTTGTAGACGTTCGACAAATCGCATTTCTTGAGATCCGCTACCAACCTAATTTTTCCAGTGCACCATCATGATGCCTTTCTTACATGGTTTTTCTATCTCCTGATTCATTTTCTTCCCCACATCCTCACTGCTGCTTGGAGGCCCCTACATAGCTCCCATCAGGGTCTTTTTTTCCTTTGTGGTTTCTCAACTTTTCCTCTATTGATTCTACACTTTCTGAATCTGCATATTTTTTATTCATTCATGGGATGAGGGGGTTACTGGCTAGGCCAGCATTTATTGCCTTTCCCTCATGACCCAGTGTCAGTTCAAAGTCAACTGCATCTCTGTGGGTCTGGAGTCACATGTAAGCAAGACCAGGTAGAGAAGATAGTTTCCTTCCTTAAAGGACATGATGGAACCAGGTGGGGCTTTCCTGACAATTGGCAATGGTTCCAGGGCCATTAAACTCTTAAATCCATTTTCTTATTGACTTTAAATTCCACCACCTTTATGGTGGGCTTTGAACCCAGGCAATCTAGAATGTTATCTAGGTTTCTGGACTAACAGTCCAGCAATAATAACACTTGGCCATCACCTCTACCTCTTGCAATCGATTCAGTTTCATTTTTTTACTAGAAGGCAACCCCACCCCTTCTGCCCAACTGCCTGTCTGCTTGGTATCCTTGGATATTAAGTTCCCAGCCCCGTTCCCCTTGCAGTCATGTCTCTGTGATACCTACATTGTAGCTGCCAATTTCAATCTGTGCTAAGAGTTTATTTACCTTGTTTTGTATATTGCATGTATTTATGCATTCTAGAAACAACTCTGAAACAGAATGGGTGGCAGATAGTGGAATACTATCAAGAATTCTCACACTTGAGCATGAATGTGTGCTTTGACCTGAATTTTAATCAAATAGTGGAGGGTATCAAATCAGCTGAAGTTAAGAAACCACTGTTTGTGAGTAGCCAGGAAAGGAACAATTGGGCTAGGAGCCACCAGTCAAGAAACAACAGGTAAAGAGTATAATGGCAGGAAGCCTATTAGACGGACGATAACCTGTGGTGAGCTGTGATTGTTTTCTCTCACAACATTGACCACCCCACTCCCAGAGCATTAGTAAATATTCAAGATTCAAACTCTGTTTCTCTTTTTTTTTGCATCAGAGAGAGGTGGGAGCTGGGCGGAAGTGAAGGAAGAGTGCAAAGCCGGTTGGGAAGGTAAGTGATTGTTATTTGTGTGGGTGTGTTCTAGACCCCAGACCCTACAAAGTAGGGCCTCCTCCTCTAACCTAAATTAAAAGTCCACAGACTTGCCCCAAAAAGAGGGTCCAAGGAAGTTCCTGTGGAATGAAGAGTGAGGCTTTAGCTCAGGAGTCTTTGACAAGGAGGTTGAGTGAAGTGATTACGCCACAGTTGAAGAGGGTGAAGACATGACTGCCAAGCTGGTTCAGTGTGCTACATGCTTGATGTGGGAGGTCAACGACTCTGGTGTGTCTGGCTCGTATAAGTGTGGAAAGTGCGTGCACGTTCAGCTACTGACAGAGCATGTTGCAGCACTGATGAAAGAACTCGAGGACCTTAGGCTCATCCAAGAGAACGAGATCTTTCTGGACAAGACCTTCAGTGAGGTTATTACACCAATTGTAGCAGAAGAGAGCAGACGATGAGGAAGGCAGAGAGGAGACAGGTGCAAGAGACCCCGGGGGAAGTACCTATCAGGAACAAGTTGAATCTTTTGGAAACAGTACAGCCAGATGACACTGCCAGTCCGTGAGGCGGCCAGGTCTGTCAATCAAAATTTGGCGTGGAGGCAGAGCGGAAGAGTCGGACATCGCACAGAGCCGTGGTAATAGGGGACTCCATAGTGAGAGGAACTGACCAGGGTTTTTGTGGCAGCAGACGGGACTTAAGGATGGTGCGTTGCCTTCCTGGTGCCAGGGTTAAAGATATCACAGACAGAGTGCAGAAATCCTCAAGGACGAAGGTGAAGAGCCAGCGGTGGTGGTACATATTGGCACAAATGACGTCGGGAAGAAGAGGAGGAACTTACTACAGCAGGACTTCGGAAAACTAGGAAGAAGGCGGAAAAGCAGGACGTCCAGGGTGGTTATCTCCGGTTTGCTTCCAGTTCCTCGGGCCGGGGTGGCCAGAAACAGAGAGATAATGGACTTGAACGTGTGGCTGGGGAACTGGTGCAGGAAGCAAGGATTTAAATTCTTGGATCACTGGGGTGTGTTTTGTGGCAAGCATAAATTCTACAAGAGAGACGGTTTGCACCTTAATAGGTTAGGGACCAGCATTCTGGCAGGCAGGTTTGCTACTGCAACACAGCTACGTTTAAACTAAGTAGCGGGGGGGAGGGGACAAACTGGACATTTAAGTAGGAAATTGGAGGGAAAGTTAGAAGACGGGAAGTCAAGAAAGACAACTGTATCAATGAGGCAGAAAACTCAGAAAGGGATCATGCTGTAAGGTTGAGTGAAATAGGAGTTGATGGGAAGGGTGAGGGCAGTAACAAATTAAAAATACTATACATGAATGCACAAAGCATTAGAAATAAGATGGATGAGCGTGAGGCTCTTTTGGAAATTGGCAGATACAATATTGTGGGGATAACTGCGACGTGGCTTCAAGTGGACAGGGCCTGGGAAATGGGAAATGCTATCATAAGGACAGACTAATGGACAGAGGGGTTGAGGTGGCCATGTTGGTAAGGGATGATATTCAGTCCCTTGCGTGGGGGTACCTAGAATCAGGGGATGTAGAGTCAGTGTGGATAGAGCTGAGAGAGATACTAAGGGTAAAAAGACCCTCTTGGGAGTTATCTACAGGCCCCCAAACAGTAGTCTGGATGTCGGATGTAAGTTGAATCAGGAGCTGAAATTGGCCTGTTGCAAACATGTTGCTACAGTTGTTATGGTGGATTTTAACATGCAGGGAGACTGGGAGAATCAGGATGGTGTTGGACCTCAAGAAAGAGACCTTGTGGAGTGCCTCTGAGATGGATTCTTAGAACAGCTGGTGCTGGAGCCGACCAGGGAGAAGGCAATTCTGGATCTGGTATTGTGCAACGAACCAGAATTGATCATGGACCTCGAAGTGAAGGAGCCATTGGGAAGTAGTGACCATAATACAATAAGCTTCAATCTGCAATTTGAGAGGGAGAGGGTACAATCGGAAGTGACAATATTTCTGTTGAATAAAGGGAACTATGGAGCTATGAGGGAGGAGCTGGCCAAAGTTCAATATCTTAGCAGGGATGACAGTGGAGGACAGTGGATATTTCTGGGTATAATGCAGACGTTGCAAGATCAGTTCATTCCAAAAAGGAAGAAAGATCCTAGGAGGAGGCATGGGTGGCCATGACTGATGAGGGAAGTTAAGAAACATATAAAGTCAAAAAAGAAAAATTATAACATCGCAAAGATAAGCGAGAAAATGGAGGACTGGGAAGCTTTTAAAGAACAACAGAGGATTACTAAGAAGGAAATACGCAGAGGAAAAATGAAGTACCAAGGTAAACTGGCCAAAAATATAAAGGAGGATAGTAGAAGCTTTTTTAGGTATGTGAAAGGCAAAAAAATGGTTAAGACTAAAATTGGGAACTTGAAGACAGAAACAGGGGAATATATTATGGGGAACAAAGAAATGGCAGAAGAATTGAATTGGTACTTCAGATCTGTGTTCACTGGGGAAGACACAAGCAATCTCCCTGAGGTAACAATGACTGAAGGACCTGAACTTAAGGGAATTTATATTTGCCAGGATTTGGTGTTGGAGAGACTGTTAGGTTTGAAGGTTGATAAGTCCCTAAGGCCTGATGGTCTACATCCCAGGGTACTGAAGGAGGTGGCTCTAGAACTTGTGGATGCATTGGAGATTATTTTCCAGAGTTGGATAGATTCAGGATCAGTTCGTGTGGATTGGAGGGTGGCTAATGTTATACCACTTTTTAAGAAAGGTGGGAGAGAGAAAGCAAGAAATTATAGACCAGTTAGTCTGACCTCAGTGGTGGGAAAGATGCTAGAGTCTATTATAAAGGATGAAATTACGACACATCTGGATAGTAGTCACAGGATAAGTCAGAGTCAGCATAGATTTATGAAGGGGAAATCATGCTTGACTAATCTTCTGAAATCTTTTGAGGATGTAACTCTGAAGATGGATGAGGGAGATCCAGTAGATGTAGGATACCTGGACTTTCAGAAAGCTTTTGATAAATGTAGTGCACCTGGACTTTCAGAAAGCTTTTGATAAGAGGTTAGTCAGCAAAATTAGGGCACATGGTATTGGGGGCAAAGTACTAACTTGGATTGAAAATTGGTTGGCTGATAGGAAACAAAGAGTAGTAAGAAACGGCTCCATTTCAGAATGGCAGGCAGTGACCAGTGGGGTACCACAGGGATCAGTACTGGGACTGCAGCTTTTTATAATATATGTTAATGATATAGAAGATGGTAGTAACAATAACATTAGCAAATTTGCTGATGATATTAAGCTAGGTGGCAGGGTGAAACATTAGGAGATTACAGGGTGACCTGGACAGGTTAGGTTAGTGGTCAGATGCATGGCAGATGCAGTTTAATGTGGATAAATGTATGGTTATCCACTTTGGTGGCAAGAACAGGAAGGCAGATTACTACCTAAATGGAATCAATTTAGGTATAGGGGCAGTACAGAGAGATCTGGGTGTTCTTGTACACCAGTCAATGAAGGTAAGCATGCAGGTACAGCAAGTAGTGAAGAAGGCTAATAGCATGCTGGCCTTCATAACAAGAAGGATTGAGTATAGAAGCAAAGAGGTTCTTCTGCAGCTGTACAGGGCCCTGGTGAGACCACACCTAGAGTACTGTGTGCAGTTCTGGTCTCCAAATTTGAGGAAAGACATTCTGGCTATTGAGGGAGTGCAGCGTAGGTTCACGAGGTCAATTCCTGGAATGGCGGGATTACCTTACACTGAAAGACTGGAGCGACTGGGCTTGTACACCCTCGAGTTTAGAAGACTGAGTGGGGATCTGATTGAGACATATAAGATTATTAAAGGATTGGACACTCTGGAGGCAGGAAACATGTTTTTGCTGATAGGTGAGTGCCGAACCAGAGGACACAGCTTAAAAATACGGGGTAGACCATTTAGGACAGAGATGAGGAGAAGCTTCTTCACCCAGAGAGTGGTGGCTGTGTGGAATGCTCTGCCCCAGAGGGCAGTGGAGGCCCAGTCTCTGGATTCATTTAAGAAAGAGTTGGGTAGGGCTCTCAAAGATAGTGGAATCAAGGGTTATCGAGATAAGGTAGGAACAGGATACTGATTAAGAATGATCAGCCATGATCATATTGAATGGTGGTGCAGACTCGAAGGGCAGAATGGCCTACTCCTGCACCTATTCTCTATTGTCTATTGACCTGCCAAGTATTCCTCACATTTTCCATTTTTATTTCAGTTAACAACTGGTTCCCTTCTTGATTCTCCAAGCTTACCATGTAGGGTACGTTCATTACTTAGTAGGTACACAAAGTGAAATTTGTCCTGCTGTGTATCTATTTAACATAACTCTGCATAGAATGAGAGGCTGGGTTGACTGTGAACATTCTTATCTCTGGAGCGTCAGAGGCTGAGGGGTGACCTTATATGGGTTTATAAAATCACAAGGGGCATAGATAGGGTGAAGAGTCAAAACTAGAGGGCATAGGTTTAGGGTGAGAGGGGAAAGATATAAAAGGGACCGAGGGGTAACGTTTTGACATAGAGGGTGGTGCATGTATGGTCCAGAGGAAGTGGTAGAGGCAGGTAAAATGAGAACATTTAAAAGATATTTGGATAGATACATGAATAGGAAAGGCTTAGAGGGATGTAGGCCAAATGCTGACAAAATATCTGACGGCCATGGACGATTTGGACCGAAGGATCTGTTCCCATGCTGAATATTTCCATGACTCTTTGATTGTAAATAGGACCAATTCAGTTCAAGAAACCTGGTCAGCATGGATGAGTTGGGCCAAAGCACCTCCTTCTGCACTGCATCACTCCATGACTCTGTCATCAATATGGAATCTAGCAAAGGAATCAATAAAAGTCAAAGTCTTCTTGGTGAGTTAAAATCAAGACTCTGAAACTGTGTGTTTTCAAATGACAAGGTCAGCATCAAAAGCAATTTGAAACAGATTCCATTCTCTGAAATGGTGAGAAAACGCACAAGGTGATAAAGTAACCCTATGGCTCCCATGGTTCTCCTAGGTCAAGGTTATTGATTTTTTTGATCAATCAGTGAAAATCGGTAACCACAATGTTCCTGTCCTAAAAATATTCTTGGTGGTTTAAAAAAATTAACTAACCTTTCTAAAGTGCTTTTCACAACTTCGGTACGTCGCAGCAGAAGAAAATCAAAGAATAACTTTGACTCTGATTGATGTTTTATGAGCACTAAGCATCTATCAGATATGGACTCCTGTGATAGTGGCCCTCCTTTTAAGCTGGAAGACTAGGGTTCAAGTTCCACCTGCTCCAGGGCTGTATCACAACTTGCCTGCATAGCCTGATGAAAAATATCTGTGCCAGATATCCACTCTAATGAGATTTAGGCTGTCTGAAACAGCTTTATTTCTATATAGAATTTTGTTGTGTATTTTTTCCAATGTTTTCAGGTTTCTTGTTTTTCGGATATCAATTCATAGAATAGAGTCATACAATTCCTATAGTATGGAAGCAAGCCATTCAGACCAGCAAGCTCAAATCTACACACCCAGATCCATCCCCATAACCTGCATTTCTCATGGCCCACCCAGTCTGCACATCCCCAGACACAATGGACAATCTACCTAACTTGCATATGTTTAGAATGTGGGGGAAAATCATGCAGACACAGGGATAATGTGCAAACTCCACACAGCCTGAGGCTAGTATAAAACCCAGGTGCAGTGAGGCAGCAGTGCTAACCACTGAGCCATCACGAAAAAAACTCCTGTTGAAGGTTCCACTTCCCTTGCAAATAATCCCTTTTGATTATATTTTAAGTATGTTTCAACTGGGATGAGCCTTGTTTTGTATGCATGTAATGGCTGCATGTACCGATCAGATCCATGGTTAGAGTGATGGTACCTTTTGAAGATGGTTTTCCTCAGACCTTCCCCAAACCAGAAATACCAAGGGATAGAGCACTTCAGTATGAAATGATGACTTATAATGCGAGGATTTACCGAGTTACTTTTAAAGCTGCAAAACCATTTAGCAGCTCAGACAGCATCTGCAGAAACTTGAGAGACAGAGAGATGGAGAGAATTAAAATAACAACCATCACATTTCAGGTTGATGACCTTTCCTCAGAACACTGACCAAATTAACCTTCTTAAGAATCAACAATGTGCTTCAGGCAACAACATTGACTTTCAAAGTCCATTGCCTAAATTTGAAGCAAATTTAAAATGGTGAGAAAATGTATTAGGTCAGAAAATAACCCGACAGCTCCCATGATTCTAATAAGTTAAGTGTTATTGATTTTTTGTTTGATGAATCACCACAAATACAGAGCCATTTTTATTCTTCTACGATGTTGTAATTCTGATGATGGGGCTTGGTTAGCTCAGTTGACTGGATGATTAGTTTGTATTATACAGTACAACAACAATGTGGGTTCAATTCCAACACTGGCTGAGATTATCAGAAGGATTCTCCTTCTCAATCTCTCCCCTTACCTGAGATATGGTGATCCTCAGGTTAAACTATCACCAATTGTCTCTCCAATGAGCAGGCAGGGCTAGGGTGACTTTGTTTTTGTTCCAATGATCTTCTTAGTAGTTTAAGGAAAAAAAGCTGTATTTCTAAATTCCTTTGCACAATTTCAGGAGGTCACGGAATCATAGAGGTGTACAGCACAGAAGCAGACCCTTCGGTCCAACTCATCCATGCCGAGCAGGTATCCGTGGGCGGCACGGTGGCACAGTGGTTAGCACTGCTGCCTCACAGCGCCAGAGACCCGGGTTCAATTCCCGCCTCAGGCGACTGACTGTGTGGAGTTTGCACGTTCTCCCTGTGTCAGCGTGGGTTTCCTCCGGGTGCTCCGGTTTCCTCCCACAGTCCAAAGATGTGCAGGTCAGGTTAATTAGCCATGCTAAATTGCCCGTAGTGTTAGGTAAGGGGTAGATGTAGATGTAGGGGTATGGGTGGGTTACGCTTCGGCGGGGCGGTGTGGACTTGTTGGGCCGAAGGGCCTGTTTCCACACTGTAAGTAATCTAATCTAATTTAGTTCTATAGGTCCCACCATATTTCAGAGAATAAGGTAGATTTGATCTGATGTCATTCCCCCTTCTTTGGAGTCTCCTCTTGATGAAGATAGCTGTAAGTGACAAAGGTAATTTTTCCAATCTGTTAGCTCAGTCTTTGGCTAAATTTGGGGTGGCTTAGTGATTAGCACTACTGGTTCACGATGCCAGGGACCTGCACTCTATTCCAGTCTTCGATGATTACACGTGTGCAGTTTCCACATTCTCCCTGCGTCTGCGTGGGTTTCCTCTGGGTGCTGCAGTTTCCTCCCACCATCCAAAGGTGTGGACACTGGGTGGATTAGCCATGGGAAATGCAGAGTTACAGAAATAAGATACACAAGTCGGTCTGGGTCAATGTCCATTCATTGTACAATTCTAACTGTGAAGATGAGTATTTGAGGACCAGAACCTCTCGCTAATAGCAGGTTTACCAGGCAGAAGCAATGCTTTTGCTCCTGTATGCTTTGGAGACTAGGATACGATCCAGTGATTATGTTAAAGCACTGGAGCTTTAGCAACCAGGGTCTCTTTCTGAGATTCTCCAAACTCAGTTACAAAATAGGCAATCCGCAAGTACCATCATCTCCCGAACTGAGCTGTCCATCTCTGAGATGTTCAACATTCCTGATTCCAGACTTTGGAAGTAAGTGCTCTCCTCGAGAACTTGATGAAGCAAGAAACCCCAAGGACAATGGAAACACTTTGGGATGATCTCACAGCCTCTGTGAAGGGGGTTAAACATTTCTGTTGACACTTGGATGTACTGAGTTTACGTTTGACTGAAAGGATTGACTTCTGTAGGAAGGCGCCAATTCTCAGAGACTCTCAAAACTCTGACATCTCTCATTGTTTAGATAATTTTTTTTTGTCTTGCCAAAATGGACAAATTCATGCATTCACACATTATACTCTATTTGCCCAATTTATTTAACTGAACTACACCTTTTTGTAATCTCCCCTCATGTCCAGTTCACAATTTATTTTCCTACCCACCTTTGTGCCATCAGCAAATTTGGAAACTGTACCTTTGGTCCTTTCAATTAAGTAATTTGCTGTAAACAGTTGAAGTCCCAATACCCTTCCTTGTTTCCCACCACTTATTGTATCTAATTAACCTCAAAAAGTCCCATTTATATATAGTTGCAAATTCCTGTAATCCAGTCAATCCTTTTCAATATGCTACTCCCCAATATTAGGTGTATCTATATTCTGCAATAATCTTTAATAAAGCTCCTTATCAAATGCCTTCTGTAAATCGAAGTGCAGTGCATCCTTTGGCTCCCTGTTATCTGTAGCATATGTTACATTCTCCAAATCATCGGTCGAATATGACTTTCATTTCACAAAACCATGTTGACTCTGCCTGATCTCTTTAAATTTATTGAAGTGATATAGCCTCTTTATTAGTAGCACCTAGCATTTTCTTTATGGCACACGCTAAGCTAGTTCACCTGTAGTTTTCTATTTCTATTTCTGTCCTTTTTTTTGAATAAATTAATTCCAGTAAATATCTTCCAACTTAGTGGGATAATTTTTGGAAAATTAAAGCTAGCATATCAGCTATCTCAGTAGTCAAAGCATTTATACAGTGTGGAAGCAGACCATTTAGCCCATCAAGTCCGCACCATCCCTGTAAAGAGCATCCCACCTCGATTACCTGCAACACTACATTACCCTTGGCCAATCCGCCTAACATTGTTGGACTGTGGGTGAAAATCAGAGCACTGAGAAGGGGCCCACACCAAATGTGCAAAGTCCACACAGACAATCACCTAAGGCTGGAATCAAACCAAGGTCCTTAGTACTATGAGGTAGTAGTGCAAACCACTGAGCCACCATGACACCCTTCACAACTTTTAAGACCCTAGAAGGCAATCCATCAGGACTCAGGCACTTAGCAACTAAAGCTCCAAGTTTCTGCAGTACCATGCCTCTTGATTATTTGATTATTTTGATTTTCCTGTCTTTTTCTTTTTATTCCATTTCCTGATCTATCGCTGCTTCCGGAATATTACTTGCATCCTCTGCAGTGAAGTTGGATGTAAATGACCTATTCATTTCATTGCCCATTTCCTTACTTTTCAATTGAATTCTCTAGACTCACTTTCTACAGAGTGAACTTGCATATTGTTAAACTTTTGCTTCTTTAAATATTTGTAGAAACTCTTCATGTCTGTTTGTATATTTCTGGCTCATGTTCACACTCCAATATTCCCCTCATTAACTTTGAAAGTTTTAGCTGTTTTCTGTATTCTGTCCAAGCTTTTGACCTTGCACATGTCTTTGTGCAATGATATGCTTTTTCTTTAAGTTTGATGCTATATTTAACATTAGCTCACCAGGGGCGGTCCTTGGCATTTTTCTCACTCATTGAAATGTATCCATTCTGTGTCTGATGAAATATCACCTTAAATGATCTGCATCTCCATTAATGCATTAAAAAAAATTACTAATTCACTTCAACCAGTTCTGCCTTCATGTCCTCATATTTGCCCTTATTTAATGTTTGATTATAAAGTCTCAGCTTCACTCCTCTTTCTCTCAAACTGAATGTAAAAATCAATCATATTATGGTTGCTGCTCTCTAGGGATGACTTCACCATGCAATCATTCGTTCATCCTCGCTCATTACACAGTAGCAGCTTTCATATAGCCTGCTCTTCAAACAGTTTCAGAACATGTTGTTCTAAGAAACTACTTAGAAGCATTCCATGGCCTCTTCATCTCAGTTATCATTGCCGAACTGACATTTTCAGTTGACATGTTGAGTCAAAGAATTTTACAGTGCAGAAAGAGGTCATTTGGTCCATTGTGTCTTGACTGGCTCCCGAAAGAGCTTCACAGCTAGCCCCACTCTTCAGTCAGATCTTTGTAACCCTCCAAACGTATCACTTGCAAATTTCTATTCAGTTCTCTTTTGAAACCTTCTAGACTGAATGGTGTTCAATGGTGTTCATGGGAATGGTGTTATGAAAGTGGCTGAGGAGAATTCTTGGAATTCTCCTCAGCCACTTTCATAACACCATTCCCTACTTTATCCCTGTAACCCTGCATTTCTCATGGCCCCCCTACCTTATTACACATCCTTGGATATCATGGGCAATTTAGCATGACCAATCCACCTAACCTGCACATGCCAAATGTTAACCTCTTGCTTTCTTGCTGACAATCTTAAAATTGTGATTCTTAATTAATGATATACCGATTAGTGCGGACTGAATATCCTTATTTACCCTGTCAAAATTGTTCATAACTTTGAACACCTGAACACAGCGGTTAGCACTGTTATCTCACAGTGCCTGGGACCTGAGTTCAATTCCACTCTTGAGTGACCATCTGTATGGAGTTTGTACATTCTCCTCGTGTCTGTGTGGGTTTCCTCCAGATGTTCCAGTTTATTCCACAGCCCAAAGATGCAGAGGTTAAGTGGATTGGTCATTCTAAATTACACATAGCGTCCAAGGGTGTGTAGTTAGGTAGGGGATCCATGGGAAATACAGGGATAGAGTAGGGGGTAATGTCATGAAAATGTGGGTGCACTGTACCTTTAAGAGAGTTAAATGATGGCAGAACTACCTGACAACAATAAGTGTTCTAAACAAGGTAATAAGTAAAATTTTGTTCCAGTAGCTAGGGTAGCTGATTACCTGGAAACAACAAAGCAGGCTCGAATGAGACCAATCAGTTTAAATTATACCCCAAAAAATACCAAACTCCAATCAAATTTGAATTCAGTCTATTAACAAACTTAAAAGCCAATCACACAATCCGATGCTTTGGGGTGTATAAGGCTGGGGACAATTGAACTGTTGGGAGGAGAACTGCCAAGCCAACAATATCTGCAGATTGCCCGGAGGATAGCTCTCTTAAAGGTATCTTTATTGATCAGTAACTTGTGAAACAGAAATCCCCAATAAGAAGAAAAGAAAACAGAGGAAGACATAAGAGAAGATTCAGCATCTGGCTAGTTTTGAAAATTTGAATTGATGGTAAATCTTAATCAGGGGTTTATTGGACTAGTACTATAGAAAGGAGAGAAAATGGTAGGTTAGAGAAAGAAGTTGTAAATAGTTGTTAGTTAATTATTCTCTGTTATACTTTAAGAAGTAAAGTTGTTAATTTTTACTTTCAGTAATTTTTGGCCTCTCGAATTTTCACACATTACTGCATGGGATAAATCTTTTCTGTGTTGCTGGTTTAAGTTAAGCATGAGAGTTTACCCCATGATATAACAGTGGATCTGGGTGAGATTCTCTAACTATGCATCCCTGTACGCTATGGGCAATTTAGCACGGCCAATCCACCTAACCTGCACATCTTTGGACTGTGGAATAAGCTGGAACGCCTGGAGAAAACCCACACAGACATGGGGAGAATGTGCAAACTCCACACAGAGGGTTGATATGGACTAGATGGGCAAAATGGCCTGCTTTCACACTGTAGGGATTCTATAGAGGTCACCTCTTAATCTTCTCTGTTCCAAGGTGAATAAGTCAAATCCTCCCTTGTGTCTAAAATCCCTCTTTCCTGGTATCATTCTAGTCAATTAGATTAAAATCTCCCAGGATTATCGCTACAATTTTCTGACAAGGTCTCATTTTTTTCTTGATGCCCCACCTAATGTTTCAAGTTAATAACTTTTCATCAGATAGTGTCGTGCAAGTCTTTCATGTCTATCTCTCAGACATAATTTTGGTTCCTTGCCTGTCGAACAAGAGATATTGATGGTGTCAAGCACCTAAAATCATAATTTATTATATAATGAAAACAAGTTAGTTCAGAAAGGGAAATAAAAAAAACCCACTTGTTTTCATATTTATTATTTCCAGAATCTTCTTTGGTCATGGTTCAGTTACTCAGTCCACCAAAAATAAAGTGGACTATTCGTTCTGAAATCTGGTATATCATAATCAATTCATCTTTGATTTGTAACTGACTGTCATTGATATGAGTCTAAGCGGTCAAGATGCTACATGACGAGCAAAGAAAAAGTGTGTTATTGCAAAATTAGATTATGAGAATAATAATGATCTGTATCACAAATCAGAGGCTAGCCTTGGGATCATTGTGATTCTTGAGGCCCCTGGCAAGAAATGTGATAGAAAACAAACCAAAAGGAACGTTTGCAAAATGGAGGACGTGAGCTGTGTACGCCAAAGGAAATGTGTTTATTCAGATCATCAGAAGGATGAAGATCAATATTTACTCAGAAGGAGGACTGTAAGTTCGAAGTTCATCAATGGAATGCATTCATTCTTTGCTCAGAAATATTCTTTATTCTTCCGTAGTATGTGCACATCAATAGCAAGGACAGCTTTTGTTGCACAGCCAACAAAACATAGAAAGCTAGCAGTCAGGGAATCAGAAAGGCTCATGAAATATTGGCCTTTATTTCAAGGCAGGTTGAAGGATAAGAGTAGGGAAGTCTTACTGCAACAGTACATGCTGCTGGAGAGGCCACATCTGGAGTACAGTGAGCAGTTTTGGCCCTAATATTTGAGGAAAGGTATTATTTCATTGGAGGCAGTTCAGAGAAAGTTCTCTAGGATGACCCCAGTATGGAGGGACTGCCTTATGAACAAAGACTAAACATGTGGGGACTCAGCACTAAACTCAGTGTCTATACTACGCAGCAGTGTCACTCTGGCTTTTTGTATGTTTCAGAGAAATAGACAATGTACAACAACCCTCATAAATCCTGAGAGAAACATACAGTCATAGAGTCATAGAGATGTACAGCATCAAAACAGACCCTGTACATCTCTACGACTCTATGAAAGCAAAGCTAAAACCCTGGGTCTGTGTTAGCCTGACTCCACCCATTCATGCTTCTTTTAGTTTTATTTAAAAATAAACCTAAAGCTTTTACTCTGTTTTCACTGGAGAAGACACCTCAACACCAGGTTTATAACAGCCTCCCTCAAGAGAAACAGGACAGAACAAATCCCTCTTCAATACCAGAGGAAGTGGTGGAGGCTGATACAATTACAACATTTAAGAGACATCTGGATGGGTACATGAATAGGAACGGTTTAGAGGGATATGGGCCAAGTGCTGGAAAATGAGACAAGATTAGTTTAGGATATTTGGTCGGCCTGAGCGTGTTGGACTGAAGGGTCGGTTTCTGTTGGGATATGAGTCTACGACTCTACGATCAGCTTCCTACTTCTTGCAGGATGAGAGGGTCTGGAATTAGGAGTGACAATGCGAGTGGAAGAACTTTCTCCTACATCTTGAAAGCTTGCGTAAGAAGAGGAAATGTTTAACAACAGCAAGCTGGGCTGCACATGCCTGAGATGTCTCATGAACTGATCAACATGGGGAGGCATCACCATTGTTAAGTGGCTACATTAAGTAATGCTGTGCTTATGACAGTGACAAGGAACTTTAGATGTATCTACTCACAGAGGAAGATGCTCACCTTGCCAGGTGAGGATATATAGTTGTGTTTTCCATTTTTGGCTAACAAGATTATGCCCAGAAATGCAGTTCCCGAGAGTTGAGGTATTAATAAACGTTTATGATGCACCATTGAAGACACAACAGGTTCCTGATCATGAAACTCCATAAGGTCAACCCATCTCTCAGAACTAAACAGGACAACTTCACCCATCATCACAAGACTGACGTTTCACCTCCCACCCAATTGATGTCCCTTTGCCTGCACCTCTAAAAGCTCTGTGGGGTGCAGAAAGTTCCACTGGCATATGTTCGATGAAACTAACGATACACCGGGATCCAACATTTC
Organism: Chiloscyllium punctatum; assembly: GCF_047496795.1. Taxonomy (NCBI): domain Eukaryota; kingdom Metazoa; phylum Chordata; class Chondrichthyes; order Orectolobiformes; family Hemiscylliidae; genus Chiloscyllium; species Chiloscyllium punctatum. The sequence continues at coordinate 9,266,852 of NC_092764.1, read as the reverse complement.
AAGTGACATTCTGATGAAAGAATGGACTGAAAACATCAAGGATGCACTGATTGCTTGAAGAAATTAAGAAGGTTACGTCTATAGGAAGGATGTAGTGTTGGAGGATTTGAGCTGTACGGAGAGGCTGATTAGACTGGGGCTATTTTCCCTGGAGCATTGGAGGCTGAGGGGTGACCTTATGGAGGTTTATAAAATCATGAGGGGCATGGATAAAGTGAACAGCCAAGGTCATTTTCCTAGGTTAAGGGAGTCCAAAGCTAGAGGGCATAGGTTTAAGGTGAGAGGAGACAGATATAAAAGGGAACGAGGAACAACCTTTTCAGGCAGAGGGTGGTGCGTGTATGGAATGAGCTGCCAGAGAAAGTGGTGGAGCCTGGTACAATTACAACATTTAACAGGCATATAGGAAGGGTTTAGAGGGATTTGGGCCAGGTGCTGACAAATATGACTGGATTAATTTAGGATATTTGGTCAGCATGGTAGAGTTGGGCTGAAGTGTCTGTTTCTGTGTTATACAGCTCTATTCTCTCTAACAAGGGTTAACAAAATGTATCGGTCGCAGATATGTACATTTCCTCTGCATGGAGCCTAAGATTTCCCAAGAGCAATCATGTATTTCAGGAGTGATATTAACAAGCTATTGAGTAAGTAATGCATAATAAACATATTTTGTTTATTAAGACTGTGCACTGATTCTGTCTGAGGGTTTATGTGGGTATGCTTCCCCATTTGGCATTAGTAACAGACTAGATACCAATGAGAAGGTTTGATGGCAAAGAGTCTACCCTAGACATCCCAGATGGTCCCAGCAAAAAAAAACTACATATACACGATCTACCATGGAGTCTGAATGTAAAACCCAGGCTGACATGCCAGCAGTGCTGTGGACTCATGAAGTGCTAATTTGTTGGAGTCACAGCCTTTCAGTGCAATCTTAAATTTTGTCTGCACTCTTAAGTAAGCTCAGAAGATCTAATGTGACTGTCAAACGTATCATTTCTGACTTGGTCTTCCTCCAGCGAGGCTCAGTGCAAGCTGGAAGAACAGCATCTAATTTCCCTTTGAGAATGTGCAGAATGCGGAATGTAGTATTACAGCTACAGAGAAAGTGCAAAGAACAATCGATATTAACATGGAATCATAGTATCCCTACAGTGTGGAGGCAGGCTACTTGGCCCATCAAGTCCAGACCAAACCTCTGAAGACCCATTCCAGACCCACTCCTGCATTTTCCATGCTAAATTGGCCATAATGTCTGTGATGTGCTAGGTGAGTTAGCCAAAGGGCATGCAAGGTTACAGGGATAGGGGGTGGGTCTGAGATGCTCTTTGGAGGGTCAGAGAGAACACGACAGGCCAAATGGCCTGGTTCCACAATGTAGGAATTCTATGATAATCTATCTATCTTGCAAATCCCTGGACACTATGTATTTATGTAAAGAAATAGCCAATTGGATGCAGTGGTGTCGAGATCAGTGAGCTCCTGTGGAGGAGTGAATCTGCGCTCGAGTGGGAATCAGCACCTTCAGGGGAAAGGCAAGAGACAAACACCACACTGAGAAGAAGAATAGAAAGCTCCATCATGGCTGACAACAGATGACTCTTCTTTGTAGCAAAACATAGTGCGAGAATCTTAGCTGCAGACAGCTGGCATGATGCTTTGAATACACAGCATGTATTTGTATAAGAAATGGTGATACTGGAATGACTGCCAGATAATTATCATTTTAACAACTATTAGACAGAGAGGCTTCTCATCTTAGGTCCATATGGTCTTGCTGAAGTGCAGCCAACCACTTCTGTGTTCTTGCATGATTTGAAATGGTGGGGGTGAAATTGTTGATGAAAATTTGATTTGGATGTGGACAAAGACAAAAATCTTCCTCCTTTACTGCGATCAACTTTGACATCACTACTGCCACTTTGACTAAGGGGTAAACAGTTGCCAACCACAACTAGACAATAGTGCAAGATGGATGGTAGCAACCACAGGCTGAACTTCACTCCCCAAATGCAGAGATCACAATTGTATCTGAGCTACAACACAGAATCAGATCATTGCAAGCCCAAATATATTGCTCAGGGTGTTTATAGTCTACATTAGCCTCTTTCTGAATGATATATAGCCCTTCATAGCAAGAGAATTGGAGCATAGGATGGGGATGTCTTGCTGCAATTATACAGGGCCTTCGTGAGACCATGCCTGGAGCACTGCATGCAGTTTTGATCTCCTTATCTGAAGAAGGAGGTTCCTGCTACAGAGGGATTGCACTGAAGGTCTACCAGACCGATTCCTGGGATGGCAGGACTGATGTATGAAGAGAGACTGGATTGGTACATCAACAAGAGGAAATACAGAAGAGGAATTAGAGAATGGAATGCCAGTGCTCTCAAGGCTGAAGACCAATCCCACCACCCAGAAACACTGCCAAATGTGTGATTGGAGATGGAGCTCTAACCAGTCACACAAGGGCCCATAGAACCCATGACCAATGACATAGAGTTTCCTCAGTGGACCATCATACTCTGGAGTGAGTGATGGCCAATGACAATGACCACTCAATGGAGTTCAGAAGAATGAGGGGGGAATCTCACAGTAATCTATGATGTTCTAACAGGACTCGCGAGGGGAACCTGTACAGGTGACATGAACTGGCTCTGAAAGGATTTAGATGACAACATTTGAACAATATGAAGTGGAAAAGACATTGAGTGCCAGGGTTGGAGCACTGAGACAAAAGGCTTGTTGTGGAGTGATTACTCTGTACATCAGAATGGCTGGCAGACCCTGCTCCTGTGACAGGATGGGGCCCCCACAATCTGCACACAGTCATGCTAGCACATGCAGACTCACCAATGCATCTTCAAATGCTGCTTTCAATTCTGTTTCTCCACTTCTCACTGGGCAGATGTTCTTTTTTCCCAACTCTGACTGAGAGTTGAGTCATTTACCCTGGTCCATCTATCAAGTGTTTTAAACTTTCAGTTTATGCAGTTATTATAAAAATGAAATGGTTTCTGAAGCCATTTTCTGATGGGGGTGTGGGATGGGAAGTGTGTGTGTGTGTGTGCATGTATTTGGGTGTGCATGGGGTTGGATGGTTGTGTGTGAGTGTGTATCAGTGGGTGGGTGGGTGTGTATGGATGGTTGTGAGGGTGAGTGTATGCAGGTGAGTGTATGTGAATGGGTGTGTATGGATGGGCGGGTGTGTATGGGTGTTTATAGAATTCCAACAATGTGAAAACGGACCATTTGGCCCAACAAGTCTACACTGAACCTCCAAAGAGCAACCCACCCAAAACCATTCCCCAACCCTCTTTTTACTCCTGACGAATCTATGAATCCGTGAACACTATGGGCAATTTAGCACAGCCAATTCACCTAACTTCGTGGATATATGTGGGTGGGTCATTGAGTGTATGTGGGTAAGTGTGTGTAAATAGGTGTGTGTATGAGTGATTGGGTATGGGTGGGTGTATGTTGGTGTGGGTGTGTGTGTCTGTGTCGGTGTGCATGGGTGGGCTTGTGTGTGTGTGTGTGGGTGGGTGAGTGGGTGTGGGTGAGTATGTGTGAATTGGTGAGTATGTGCATGGGTGGGTGTGTATGGTTGGGTGTGTGTGTGTGGGGTTAAGTGAGTGTGTGCGAATGGGTGTGAATGGGCATGTGTGTGTATGGGTGGGTGTGTGTGGAATGGGGTGCATGGGTGTGTGTGTGGGGGGGAGTGTGTATGGGTGTGTGTGTGTGTGTGTGTGTGTGGATTTGGATGTGCATGGGGTTGGATGGGTGTGCATGAATGGGTGGATATGTGTGTGTGAGTGTGTATCAGTGGGTGGGTGGGTGTGTATGGGTGGTTGTGTGGGTGAGTTTATGCAGGTGAGTGTATGTGAATGGGTGTGTATGGATGGGTGTGTGTGTATGGATATTTATAGAATCCCAACAGTGTGAAAACAGGCCATTTGGTCCAACAAGTCTACACTGACCCTCCAAAGAGCAACCCACCCAAAACCATTCCCCAGCCCTATATTTACTCCTGATGAACCTACAAATCCCTGAACACCATGGGCAATTTAGCATGGCCAACTCACCTAACTTGGTGGATATGTGTGGGTGGGTCGTTGAGTGTATGTGGGTGAGTGTGTGTAAATGGGTATGTGTATGGGTGATTGGGTATGGGTGTGTGTGTGTGTTGGGGTGGGAGTGTGTGTGTGGGTGTGTATGGGTGGGTGTGTGTGGGGGTGGGTGGGTGAGTGGGTGTGGGTGAGTATGTGTGAATTGGTGAGTATGGGTGAGTGTGTTAATAGGTGGGTGTGTATGGTTGGGTGTGTGTGTGTGAGGTTAGGTGAGTGTGTATGAATGGGTGTGTATGGGCGTGTGGGTGAATGTATGGGTGGGTGTGTGTGTGAATGGGTGTGTATGGGTGGGTGGATGTGTATGGGTAGGTGTCTGTAGATGGATGAGAGGGTGTGTGTTTGTGGGTGGGTCTGTGTGAATGGTTGTGGATGGGTGTGTATGGGTGAGTGTGTGTATGAATGGGTGTGTATAGATGGGTGAGTGGATGTGTGTTTGTGGGTGGGTGAGTGTATGTGAGTGGCTGTGGATGGGTGTGTATGTGTGTATGGGTGGGTGTGTATGGGTGGGTGTGTGCTTGTGGGTGGGTGTGTGTTTGTGGCTGTAGCTGGTGGGTGCGTGCTCTTGTGTGAAACCCTGGAAGAGTCTCCCCAGTTATACGTTCAACACACACTTTACTTTAATACTGGGGAAATAAATTAATGTGTTCCACAGGGAATCACATTTCAAAATCTGATAGAACTCCACAAGATTTAATTGAAGGTAGCAAGAGTGAAAAAAGGCGCTCTTTCTGTTGTTGGGAAAATAGGTGATTAATATTCATTGTTCCGTTGGAACCAGTTGCACAACAGACTTCATGGTTTCTCACAAACCTGGTGGAGAAATGGAGATGCCTATGATTGGTGAACTATTTCTTTTATGAAGCAAATTGCTTGTTTTTGTGGTTTGTGCTAACATTTAACTTTCAGTTGACGTTGTTGAAGACTTCTCCCTTAAAGGTAAGTCCATGCAAATGAGCCTTTCCTGTGAGGTGCTGCTATTAAAATATTTCATCCAGTCGGTTTTTCACACAGTGAGGCTTCCTCGGTTGGAGTGGTCAGTGGTTACATTGGCCCGGGGAAGCCCAAAAGGAACAGCAAAGTTCTGAGTTCATGCCAACCTGAAGCGAGCTGTCGTTGGGTATATCCTGGACCTCGGCTGGAGGATTTAAGTTATAAGGAGAGGCTGGACAGACTGGGACTTCTTTTCTGGGAACACAGTAGGCTGAGGGGATGACTTATAGATGTTTACAAAGTCATGAGGGGCATCGATAAGGTACATAGTTAACAGTTTTTGTTTTCCCCATGGCAGGGGATTCTAAAACTAGAGAGCATAGTTTTAAGGTGAGAGGTGAAGCATACAAAAGGGACCAGAGGGGTAAATTTTTAACACAGAGGGTGCTGAGTATCTGGAACAGGCTGCCAGAGGCAATGGTGGAGGAGTGTACAATTTTGTCATTTAGGAAACATTTAGGCAAGTACATGGATGTGATAGGCGTGGATAGGAATGCTCTTCGGAGGGTTAGTGTGGACTCAATAGGATAAATGGCCTGTTTCCACACTGTAGGGATTCTATATTTTGTATGAAATCTGTTTCTATTAGCAATCCACTATCTTTCAAGTAAGGTTTCTGTGCAAAGACAAGTCACAAACCCAAATGAAATGATGGCCCCTTGTCTGCTCAAAGGTTTAATCAGTAGGATGTCATTTCCTCCAACATACTCATGTAGATTCTCTAAAACCATGTTCTAGTAAACTTCACTTTGTTATCCCTTTCAAAATCTGGTAGAACCCCAATAGATTCAATTGAAGGTAGCAAGTGTGAAAAAAGGCATTCTTTCTGTTGTTGATTAATATTCATTGTTCCGTTGGAGCTAGTTACACAACAGACTTCTGGGTTTTCCTTTCATAGAGTTATAGAGTCTTACAGATGGATTGCATGGAAACAGACCTTTCGGTCCAACTCAGACATGCCAACCAGATATCCTAAAGTAATCTAGCACCATTTGTCATCACTTGGCCCATATCCCTCTAAGCTCCCCCTATTCATGTATCATCCAGATGTCTTTTAAATGTTGTAATTGTATCAGCCTCCACCACTTTGTCTGGCAGTTGCCTGTTAAGTCCCTTTCATATCTTTCTCCTTTCACCCTAAACCCATGCCCTCTAGTTCTGGACTCACCCACCTCTTGGAAAACAGCTTGTCTATTCACACTATCCATGCTCCTTGTGATTTTATAAACCTCTATAAGGTCACTCCTCAGCCTATGACACTCCAAGGAAAACAGCCCCAGCCTATTCAGCCTCTCCATATAGCTCAAACCCTCCGACCCTCCGTGAACTTCATTTACAGCATCTGTTGCTCATGATGTGGTCTCCCCGTACATTGGAGAGACTGAGTGTGAACTTGAAAAATGGTTCTGGGAGCACCTCAGATCCATTCACACCAACCAACCTTATCTTCCTGTAGAATCATAGAGATGTACTGCATGGAAACAGACCCTTTGGTCCAACCCGTCTATGCTGACCAGATATATTAACCTAATCTAGTCCTATTTGCCCGCACCCAGCCCCATATCCCTCCAAACCCTTCCTATTCATATACCCATCCAGTTGTCTCTTAAATGTTGCAATTGTACCAGCCTCCACCACATCCTCAGGCAGCTCATTCAATACACGTACCACAATCTGAGCGAAAAAGTTGCCCTTTAAGTGTCTTTTATATCTTTCCCCTCTCAGCCTAAACCTATGCACTCTAGTTCTGGACTCCCCAACCCCACGGAAAATACTTTGTCTATTTATCCAATCCATGCCACTCATGATTTTGTAAACCTCTATAAGGTCACCCCTCAGCCTCCGATGCTCCAGGGAAAACAGCCCTAGCCTATTCAACCTCTCCCTATAGATCAAATCTTTCAACCCTGGCAACATCCTTGCAAATCCTTTCTGAACCCTTTCAAGTTTCACAACATCTTTCTGATAGGTGGGAAACCAGAATTGCATGCAATATTCCAAAGTGGCCTAACCAATGTCCTGTACAACCGCAACATGACCACCCAAGTCCTGTACTCAATACTTAGACCCATGAAGGAGTGCATGCCAAACGCCTTCTTCACTATCCTATCTACATGTGATTCCACCTTCGAGAAGCTATGAACCTGCACTCCATGGTCTCTTTGTTCAGCAACACTCCCGAGGACGTAACATTACATGTATAAATCCTGCTAAGATTTGCCTTCCCAAAATGCAGCACCTCACATTTATCAAAATTAAACACTATCTGCCACTTCTCAGCCCACTGGCCCAACCAATCAAGGTCCCGTTGTACTCAGGGATAACCTTTTTCACTGTCCACCACACCTCCAATTTTGGTGTCATCAGCAAACTTACTAACCATATCTCTTATGCTCATATCCAAATCATTTATATAAATGATGAAAAATAGTGAACCCAGCCCTGATCCGTGTGGTCACAGGCCTCCAGTCTGAAAAACAACCCTCTACCACCTCCCTCTGCCTTCTACTTTTGAGCCAGTTCTGTATCCAATGGCTAGTTCTCTCTGTATTCCATGAGATCTAACCTTGCTAACCAGTCTCTCATGGGGAACCTTGTTGAATGCCTTACTGAAGTCCATATAGATCATGTCCACTGTTCTGCCCTCATCAATCCTCTTTGTTACTTGTTCAAAAAATTCAATCAAGTTTGTGAGACATGATTTCCCATGCACATGATTTCCCATGTTAACTTTCCCTAATCAGTACCTGCCTTTCCAAATACATGTACATCCTGTCCCTCAGGATTCCCTCCAACAACTTGCCCACCACCGAGGTCAGGCTCACCGGTCTATAGTTCCCTGGCTTATCCTTACCGCCCTTCTTAAACAGTGGCACCACATTTGCCAACCTCCAGTCTTCTGGCACCTCACCGGTGACTATTGATGATACAAATATCTCAGCAAGAGGCCCAACAATCATTTCCCTAGCTTCCCACAGGGTATACCTGATCAAGTCCTGTGGATTTATGCATTTCAAGACATCCAGCACTTCCTCCTCTGTAATATGGACATTTTTTAAGATGTCATCATCTATTTCCCTACATTCTATATCTTCCATGTCCTTCTCACAGTTAGCATTGATGTAAAATATTTGTTTAGTATCTCCCCCATTTCCTGCTGCTCCACACAAAAGCCATCTTACTGATCTCTTAAGGGCTGTATTATCTCCCTAGTTATGTTTTTGTCCTTAATGTGTTTGTAAAAACCCTTTGGATTCTCCTTAACTCTATTTGCCAAAGCTATCTCATGTCCCCTTTTTGCCCTCCTGATTTCTCTCTTAAGTATACTCCTACAGCCTTTATACAGTTCTGAGGATTCACTCGATCGATCCTGTCTGTATCTGACATGTTGCTTCCTTCTTTTTCTTAACCAAAACCTCAATTTCTTTAGTCATCCAGCATTTCCTATACTTACCACACTTTCCTTTCATCCTAACAGGAATATACTTTCTCTGGACTCTTGTTATCTCATTTCTGAAGGGTCCCATTTTCCAGCCGTCCCTTTACCTGCCAACATCTGCCCTCAATCAGCTTTTGAAAGTTCTTGCCTAATACCGTCAAAATTGGCCTTTCTCCAATTCAGAACTTCAACTTTTAGATCTGGTCTATCCTCTTCCAACACTATTTTAAAGCTAATAGAATTATGGTCGCTGGCCCCAAAGTGCTCCCTCACTGAAACCTCAGTCACCTGCCCTGCCTTATTTCCCAAGAGTAGGTACATCCACATACTGAATCAGAAAATTGTCTTGTACACACTTAACAGATTCCTCTCCATCTAAACCCTTAACACTATGGCAGTCCCAGTCGATGTTTGGAAAGTTAAAATCCCCGACTATAACTACTCTATTATTCTTACAGATAACTGAGATCTCCTTACAAGTTTGTTTCTCAATTTCTCTCTGACTGTTTAGGGGGTTTATAATACAATCCCAATAACGTGATCATCCCTTTCTTATTTCTCAGTTCCACCCAAATAACTTCCCTGGATGTATTTCTGGGAATATCCTCCATCAGCACAGCTGTAATGCTATCCCTTATAAAAATGCCACAACCCCCTCCTCTCTTGCCTCCCTTTCTCCCAGCCCCACCCCCCTCCCATTTATCGCTCCACCCCAAAGGCTCCCTGCCTCCATTCCTGATGAAGGGCTTTTGCCCGAAATGTCGAATTTCCTGTTACTCAGATGTTGCCTGATCTGCTTTGCTTTTCCAGCACCACTCTAATCTAGACTTCCTTTCTATCCTTCCTGTAGCATTTGTATCCGGGAACATTAAGCTGCCAGTCTTGTCCATCCCTGAGCCATATTTTTGTAATTGCTATGATACTCCAGTCCCATGTTCCTAACCATGCCCTGAGTTCATCTGCCTTCCCTGTTAGACATCTTGTATTGAAATAAATGCAGTTTAATTTATCAGGCCTACCTTGTTTTTTGCTTTGTCCCTGCTGGCCTTGACTGTTTGACTCGCCTTTGTTCTCAGCTGTACCAGTCTCAGATTGAAATCTTTCCTCACTGCATCCCCCCACCCCCCCCCCCCCATCTTACTAGTTTAAATCCTCCCGAGCAGCTCTAGCAAGCCTCCCTGCGAGTATATTAGTTGGCTTCCAATTTAGGTGCAAACCGTCCTTCTTGTACAGGTCACTTATACCCCAAAACAGCTTCCAATGATCCAAAAATGTGAATCCTTCTCCTGTACACCAGTTTCCCAGCCATGTATTCATCTGCTCTATCCTTCTATTCCTGCCCTCACTAGCTTATAGCACCGGGAGTAATCTAGATATTATTATCTCGAGGACCTCCTTTTTAAATTCCTGACTAACTCTCTGTAATCATCCTTCAGAATCACAACCTTTTCCCTTCCTATATTGTTGGTTCCTATATTGTGTACAATGACCTCCTTCTGGCCCCTCTCCCCCATGAGAACATTCTGCACCCTCTCTGAGACATCCTTGAATCTGGCACCAGGGAACCATTCTGATTTTTCGTTGCTGGCCGCAGAAACTTCTGTCTGTACCTCAGTCTAGACAGTCCCCTAATACAATCGATCGCTTGGAACCCAATGTAACTCTCATCACATTAGAGCCAGTCTCAATACCAGAAACTTGGCTGTTCGTGCTACGTTTCCCTGAGGATCCATGGCCCCCTACATTTTCCAAAACAGCGTACTTGTTTGAAATGGGGATAGCCACAGAAGACTCCTGCACCATCTGCCTACCTCTCTGTCTCTCCAACCAATCCATTCGATCTGACAGGATTTGCAACCAACAGCATTTATTACAGATATAATCCTCAGTAACATGTAGACTCTCCCTAAACTCCCACATCCGACAGAAGAGCATATCACTCTACTATAGGTTATTTTTGCTTCTTTCAATCTACAGACCCAGAAAATAGCATTGTCTTATTCCTCTACAAAGCACTGCTCCAGGTTAAATTAATACTTATGGCTTATATTTTAAGTTTAATCAAGAGACATGGTTCAATAAAACATATAATCAACAAAGAACTCACTATATTCATTACTGCAGACTTATTTTATAGCCTCGCTTAAAACATCCACTTATCTGCTTCTGTACTGTGACCTCTGCAAACAGGTTCCTCCAAGATTAGTTGTGAATTTTACTGTTTTTTAAATTTTCCCAAATGCACTCTGATGTCCAGCGATACATGACTTCAACAACAAAGGCAGTAACTGCTAACTCTGTCAGTTAGCAATGTGGGTTTTTCTCTCTGTCTCTCTCTCTTTCTCACACACACTCTCTCTCTCTCTCTCACACTCTCTCTCTCTCTCTCTCTCTCTCTCTTTCTCCCTCCTGCACTGACCTCACCGTGGGCTTCCTTTGTCTGTCCTTCTCCCTTTTAAAAGTGATGTTGTTTTGACTTTTTTTTCCCAAAGTTCCAAAACAATGCAACAGCATATAAAACAGTAATTGCTGCTCCTGGAATTTGAGAAAATCACCTCCAACACCTAAAATACCTGAAAAAAGGAGCAGCTGTTACAGCCAGAAGTTTTTTCCCATCCTCTATCTTGGATTAGCCGATCCATTTCAACTCCCAGTCCAAACCCCCCATGACATGTCCATTCTGGGGCTCCTCCACCACTGAAACAAGGCTACTCACAAACTGGAGGAGGAACACCTCATCTTCCACCTCTGGAGTTTACAACCACACAGCATGAACATTGAATTCACCAGTTTCCAAATCTCCCCTACACCCAACCATCCCAGATCCAATCCTCCGAACGGCACTACCTTCTTGATCTGATCTACCTGTCCATCTTCCTTCCCACCTATCTGCTCCACACTTCCCACTGACCTATCACAATTGCCTCCTACCTTTGTCCACCTCTCACTATCCCAACTACATTTCTCCTCACCCCAACCCCGCTCACCTTATTTATTTCTCAGGTCCCTTCCCCCTCCCCAGTCCTGACAAAGGGCTTATGTCCAAACGTCAACTTTTCTGTTCCTTAGATGCTGCCTGACCTGCTGTGCCTTTTCCAGAACCACACTTTATCAACTCTGACTCTCCAGCATCCGCAGTCTTCACTATCTCCGAATGATGACATTACCTACTATGTGCAAGTATTCACATGCAGTGTGCTCATGTATGTGTATATTACTGCAAATATATTCTTTCTCCTGTTATTGCCATTGAAAAGTTCTCTCTTTTTAAAAATTAACTCATAAAAATTGGGCTTCTTTGACCGTACCAGCATTTATTGCCTATCCTTACTTTCCCTTGAGTCGGTGGTAGTGAGAGTGCTGGAAAAGCACAGCAGGTCAGGCAGCATCCAAGGAGCAGGAGAATCAATGTTTTGGGCATTAGCTCTTCATTAAGAATGAGGCTTGTGAGCCGGGGGACTGAGAGACACCAAGCTCGGGACACCACCCACGCCCTTCACTTCCTCTAAGACTTTCGATTCCCTGGCCCAATACGTGCCACAGACCGGTCCCTGTACACATCTATCTGCCACAAAGAAGGCCGCTAAGCCCTCCGTTTCTTTCTGTTAAGCCATCCAACCAATACCCTTCCACTGATACGTTCATCCGCCTGCTTGAACTTGTCCTCACCCTTAACAACTTCTCCTTCCAATCCTCCCACTTCATCCAAACCAAAGGGGTAGCCATGGGCACCCGCATGCACCCCAGCTATGTCTGTCTCTTCGTCAGGTACATGGAACAGTCCATTTTCTGCAGCTTCACTGACACCATTCCCCACCTTTTCCTCCGCTACATCGATAACTGTATTGGCACTACCTCGTGCTCCCACGAGGAGGTTAAACAGTTCATCACTTCACTAGCACCTTTCATCCAGACCTCAAGTTCACCTGGACCATCTCAGATACCTCCCTCCCCTTCCTGCACCTCTCCATCTCCATTTCCAGTGACCGACTAACCACGGACATCTACTACAAACCCACCGACTCCCACAGCTACCTGAACTACACCTCCTCCCATCCTATCTCCTGTAAAAACATCATCCCTTTTTCCCAATTCCTCCGCCCCCACCGCATCTGTTCCCAGGGTGACCAATTCCACCTCAGGAAATACCAGATGGCCTCCTTCTTCAAAGATCGCAATTTCTCCTCCCATGTGGTTGATGATGCCCTCCAGCATATCTCCTCCACTTCCTGCACCACCACCCTTGAACCCCACTCCTCCCAACTCAACAAGGACAGAATCCCCGGTCCTCACCTTCCACCCCACCAACCTCCGTATACAATACATCACCCTCCGCCACGTCCGCTACCTACAAACAAACCCCACCACTCGGCATATATTTCTGTCTCTACCCCTATCAGCTTTTCAGAGAGAGCATTCTCTCTCCTACTCCTTTGTCAGATCCACTCCCCCACCAGCCCTCACCCTACTCCCGGCACCTTCCCCTGCCACTGCAGGAAGTGCAAAACCTACGCCCATAACACTCGCCTCACCTCCATCCAAGACCCCAAAGGATTCTTTCACATCCAACAGAAATTGGCCTGTGCCTCCACAAATATCATCTACTGTATCCAATTGCACCCGATGTGGTCTCCTCGACATTGGGACTCAGGATGCTAATTTGCAGATCATTTCAGAGAACATCTGTGGAACACCTGCACCAACCAACCCCACCGTCCCATGACTAAACACTTCAACTTCGCCTCCCCCACCACTCCACCAAGGATATGCAGATCCTGTGCCTCCTCCATAGCCAAACCCTATCCGCCTGACGCTTAAGTGAAGAACGCCTCATCCTCTGCCTTGGGACACTGCAACCCCATGGGATTAATATGGATTTCACTAGTTTCCTTATTTCCCCTCCCCCAAGGCTTATCCCAAGCCTCCAACTCACTACTGTTCTCTTGACCTGTCCATCGTCTTTTCCATCTATCTACTCCACCCTCCTCTCTGACCTATCACCTTCTCCACCATCTTCATCCACCTATTGCATTCTCAGCTACTTTGCCCCAAGCCCCATTTATATCTCAGCACTCCCAGCCCACAAGCCTCATGCCTGATGAAGGGCATGTGCCCGAGACGTCGATTCTCCTGCTCCTCGGATGCTGTCCAACCTGTTGTGCTTTTCCAGCACCATACTCTCGATTCTGCTCTCGGCATCTGCAGTCCCTACTTTGTCCTAAGTGATAGTGAGTTGAGTTATTGAACTGCTGCTGTCCATTTGATTCAGATAGACCCACAATGCAATTAGTGAGGGAGTTCCAGCAATTTCATCCCGTGACACCAATGGGACAGCTATATATTTCTAAGCCAGGAAGCTGAGTGGCCTGGAGAGGAACTTGCAGGCAGTGATGTTACTCAGATATCTGCTACTCTAGACCTTCTGGATACAAGTGGTCATAAGTTTCAAAGATATTGTCTGAGGAGCCTTGGTGAGTTTCTGCAGTGTATCTTGCTGATAGTACATACTGCTGCAACTGAGCATTGGTGGTGGACAGAGTTAATGTGTCTGCCTGTAACGCCCAACAAGTGGTCTGTTTTATCCTGGATGGTGTCAAGCTTCTTGAGTATTTTTGGAGTTGCACTATATAATCAATGAGGGAACAGACTCAAGACAGCACATGGGCCATTCCAACTCACTTGTTGCTTGGGTAGAGTGGAATGTGAGTACCATTATTACACAGGAAGCAGCCATGCATAGCTCCTTCCAGTTGCCCTCCAATTTTTGCTGCAGTATTAATTTTAATATCTTATAAGATTAAGATTTCAGTGTGCATTGTACCAGGAGCATTCCTTGTGCGACAAAGTTCTGACACAGGCAGTTTGCTTTGTGTAGTCTTTCCTTACACATATTCACTGTGTTGGCATTACACTCTTGTCTCTGTCATATGTTAAAACATATTTCAATTCTTAAAAAAAAAGTTGATGTATTTTTAATGTCTTTGTTTGAGACTGTGGCAGCTCATTTTAAATTGTGTTCACTGCAGCATTCAATTGAGTTGGCATGTGTAAGTGTCTCAGGAAGTCAGTAATGAGAATAGGTAACCAGATCACAAAGACAGACAATCAATTCCCAACAGAACAACACAGCTAGAAAGTATGAATTGTTGTATCAAGTAATGGTTCTAAAGGGATTAGTATCCATGATACATTGGTTCTTTTGATGTCATACACAAGCTGTGACAGAGACAGAGTCTGCCTCACTTTGAAAGGGTGTAGATAGATTTGGACTAACTACTGAAAGTCCTGAAGATTATGCTTGACCAAGTGCAGTTGTACTTCTTGCTGGTGTGCAATACACCATTTTTTAAAAATTCACTCCTGCAATGTGGACATCACTGCCTGGGCCACCAGTTATTGCCCAACTTTAGTTGCCTTTGAGAAAGTGGGGTGAGCTGCCTTCTTGAACTGCTGCAGTCCATATGCTGTAGGTTTACCCACAATGCCCTGAAGGAAAGAATTCCAGGAATTTGATGCCAGTGACAGTGAAGTGACTGTGATATATTTCCAAGCCAGGATGGTGAGTGGCTTGGAGGGGAACTTGCAGGCAGTGCTGTTCTTATGCATCTGCTGTCCTTGGCCTTCTAGATGGTAAATGCTGTGGGTTTAAAAGTTGAATCACTGCAGCATATCTTGTAGATGGTACACATTGCTGCTGGTGTGCAGTGATGGTGAAGGAATGAATGTTGAAGGAGGCGCATGTGATTCTAATCATGCAGGCTAGGAAGGTGGTGCCGAGTTCGAGGGTCGGGCCTCTCCCACCACCTTGTCTCAGTCCCAATCCTCGAACTCAGCACCGCCTTCCGAATTTGCAATCTTCTTCCCTACCTCTCCGCCCCCACCCCCACTCTGGCCTATCACCCTCACCTTAACCTCCTTCCACCTATCGCATTTCCAACGCCCCTCCCCCAAGTCCCTCCTCCCTACCTTTTATCTTAGCCTGCTTGGCACACTTTCCTCATTCCTGAAGAAGGGCTCATGCCCGAACCGTCGATTCTCCTGTTCCTTGGATGCTGCCTGACCTGCTGCGCTTTTCCAGCAACACATTTTCAGCTCTGATCTCCAGCATCTGCAGTCCTCACTTTCTCCTCAAGGTGATGAATGGCCAACTTCTGATTTAATTTCTTACAGTCTTGTTTGACACCACCTCCTGCTCGCAAAACCAGCCCTCATGAGAAAAATCTAGAGGCTCACACATAAACAGTTTAGATGCTATTATCACTGCGACTGATGTGGAAACAAAGCTCGACAAATTGTCCAGGCCGCAGTTGGTCTGTAATATTTCAAAACTAAACAATGTGTTATAAAACAAGCTGATTTTCTTTGCTGCTTTATATGTTGACTGCTTGATGGAACCATCTGATTCATCACACAAGCACCTTTTTTTTTGCCTTGGAAATTTTCTTCAAGGATTTTTGTAAATTTATATTTTTTTAATATATCCATTCATGGATGTGGGCGTCAACGTATTGTCCATCCAAAATTGCCCAGACAACAACTCAACTGCTCTTTAAAACTGCAAAAACTGTCTCATACAGTTTATTTTTGGATTAAAGCAGTATCATCTCTTACATTCAATCGATAGTCGAAAAAATGTCATAGCATCATACAGCACAGAAACAGAACTTTCTGCCCAAATAGTCCATGCTGAATATAATCCCAACCTAAACTAGTCCCATCTGCCTGCGCCTGACCCATATCTCTCCAAACCTTTCCTCTTCATAGACTTATCTAAGTGTCTTTTAAATTATGTAACTGTGGTCGCATCCACTACTTCATCAGAAAATTCATTCCACACGTGAACTAACTACTGTGTAAGAAATTTGTCCTTCATGTCTTTTTTAAGTCACCCTCCTCTCATCTGAAACATTATGTCCCCATTCTCAGGAAGACACCTACTACTAAACTTATTTATGCTTCTCATACTTTTATAAACCTACGAATCTCCTACACTCCAGTGAAAAACGTCCCAGCCTACCCAGCATTGCTTTATAATTCAGATTTTCCACACTGGCAACATAGTGAGAAACTGCTTCTGAACCGTCTCTAACTTAATAATTTCCTTCCTATAACAGGGCAGCCAGAACTGGACACAGTATTTCAGAAAAGGCCTCACCAAAATCCTGTATAACCCCCCTTTGGTCACAGCTAGAATTCTGTGTGCAGTTTCAACCAAGACATTACAAGAAAGAAATTATTGCTTTAGATATAGTACAGAGGAGATTTACAAAAATAAAGCTAGGATTTGACGATCAGACAGGTTAGTGTTGTTTTCCTTGAGAATAGTGGAGGCTGAGGACTGACTTAATCTCAGAGCATAAAGATAGGGGGTACCTGGAGCAGATTGGAAATTGACGTCAATTGCCAGGGTTATGGATGGAAGGTAATTTGTGGAAGGATTGGGGGCGGGGGGTTGGGGGGGGTGGGGGGGGTGGGTGGGCAGGGTGGTGGGGGGCGGGTACATGAGGAAAAACCTTTTCACCCGAAGGTTGCTGGGTGTCTGAAATTCATTGCCCAGTCTGATGGTTGAGTCTAAAGTAAAAAGTACTTGCATTTGAAGTGTTGTAAACTGCATGTGCTGCAATATAGGATTTAAATGGGTGGCAAGCACAGATACAATGATCAGAATCGCCTCATTCTGGAGTGTGACTTCTCCAGAGTTCTGTGGCCTGATTGTCAATTGCGGTGTCCTCTGGTTGCTGTTGTCTGTGCAGTTCACATCTACGTCTGCATGTCACCATGACAGCCTTCCTAGAGGGACAAGAAACTGACACAGTATTCTGGCTGAGGTTGAACTAGCGATTGATAAAAGCTAAATATAACTTGTCTGTGCTGCATTTCTCCTTTCATAAAGCATGGGATCAAAGAAACAGCGTTCTTATTTCGTCCTTTCACAATCAAAGATTTAGGTGTGTTAACTTGCAGTGTCTCTGCACCCTATTTAACTTCCACCATTTGGATTGCCTTTCCTCATTCAATCTTCTCAAATTATCGGCTCACTCACTTGCTTCCTATAATAATTCAGTATTGTCTCCAGAACAGCATTTTACATTTCTTGTAAATATTCTTTCAATTCTTAATTCCTCTTCCCTTCCATGAAACAAAACTGAGAAATATTTTCCCAGAACAGAGAAGTTTAAGTGGAAGAGGTAGGGGTTGATCTAAAAGGTCACTTGGGGTTTTGACTGGTTTTCTATCATTTTTGTACTTTGGAAAATTGGTTACACAGTCCAGCAGTTCAAAGCTTGAATTAATGCTTCACATGAGCCATTCTACTTTGAGTGCTGCTGTGATGATTGTAGGGTACATGTCATAAATTGAAACTCCTGCCCACAAATCCTTGTGCACTAGGAACATGTACTGGTGCAATGATTGGTACCTCAATGCTATTAGTGATTTATGCAGTCTTTATATCAAACTCTAAGACAGGACTGAGTGCTAGTGAAATCCATCTTCGTAAATAAACACTGTAAACAGCAAACGCACCATGACTGACACCTATGGCACAGTACTAATCACATCTCTCCAACAAAACTTATCATCATTCATCAACATTCTTTATTTATTATTTTACCAATTTACTACTTTATCATTTGCTCTCCTTGGACCAACAGTCTCTTTTAGGCTTCTTATGGAATGTCTTTGGGAAGTCAAGATATACAGTCTGAAGTACAATGTCGTCATCTGCCATGTACCCCCAAGGAGAATTCCTGTAAATCTATTTAGTCAGATCTCCCTGTCACAAGCCCATGTTATCTTAGAATTATTGCCGTGATCCTTGTTAAAATCCTCAAGTGGCTTTATTTATAATAGCCTGCATTATTTTGCCAACTGTAGTTGTCAAACTAACAGCCTCATTACTCCTGGGATTGTCTGCTGACCTTCTTTTCTAAAGAAAATGGAACAGCATTAGCTCTTTACCAAACATCTAGTGCTACCCCTTCTCAAACATTTCAGCCACAGTTCCATTTTCTTCATTGATAGGGATCCCATCTTCTTTGGTTCCTCCATGCATGTTTCAATCCTAATTCCTTTTTTCATCAACAAGTTCCAAAAAAATGAATTATTATTTCCACAGAACAGAGAGGTTTAGTGAGAGAAAAGGGTGATCCAAAAAATGCTTTGAGTTAGGAAAGGTGTCCCAATATTTACAGTTATGGACACATGATCTAACACAAGGGATTTTGGGTAACTCAAGATGGAGGACGGGAAAAAACTGTGGCTGTAACAGCTGCTCCCTTTTTGAGGTATTTCAGGTGTTGGAGGTGATTTCCTCGAAATCCAGGAGCAGCAATTACTGTTTTATATGCTGTTTCATTGTTTTGGAACTTTGGGGAAAAAAGATCAAAGCAACAACACTTTTGAAAGGAAGAAGACAGACAAAGGTGGCGACCACATGACCAGTGAGGGAGAGAAAGAAAGAAACTGCGCTGCTGACACAGCAGTGAATCTGAACAGTTAGTGCATTTGCTGACTAAGTTCATATATCTTTGGGCATCAGAATGTGTCTAGGAAAAATTAACAAATAGCGAAATTCACAGCTGATCTTGGAGGAACCTGTATGGGAGAGCTCACAGCACAAGAACAGATAAGTGCATAGATTTTGCATGTAACCTTGCTGTATGTCTACAATAGTGAGTAGAATGGGTTCTTTCTAGATTATATGTTTTATTGAGACCTGTCTCTTGATTAAATTTTAAAAATATAAACCACAAGTACTAAGTTAGCCAGGAGCACTGCTTTTTAGAGCAATAAGATGGTGCTATTTTCTGAGTCTGTAGATTGTTAAGGATCAAAGATGACCTTTAGTAGAGTGATATGGTCCTCCTGTCCGATGTGGGAGTTTGGGGAGAGTTTCCATATTACTGATGATTACATCTGCAGGAAGTGTCTTTGATTGTGAATCCTTTCAGATCGCATGGATCAGTTGGAATGGCAGTTAGAGGCAATGGGGAATTTACAGGAGCTAGGGGATGTGATGGATGGCAGTTATAGGAAGATAGAAAAGCCACAGGTACAGTCAGATAGATGGGTTAACTTCAGGAAAGTTCGGAGGGGTAGGTAGGTAATTCAGGAGTCTTCTGTGGCTATCCCCATTTCAAACAAGTCTGCTGTTTTGATAAATGTAGGGTGTGATGAACATTCAGGGGAATGTAGCACAAACAGGCAAGTTTTTTGTATTAAGACTGGCTCTAACGCAATGAGAGATACACTGGGTTCCAAGAGATCAATTGTGTTAGGGGATTCTCTGGTCAGAGGCACAGACAGGCATTTCTGTAGCCTGCAGAAAGAAATCAGAATGATGTTACGATCAAGGATGTCTCAGAGAGGGTGCAGAATGCTCTCAAAGGGGAGAGGCCCAGCAGGAGGTTATTGTACACATTGGAACTAACAACATAGGACCGGAAAGCAATGAGTTTCTGAAGGGAGAATATAGAAGGTTAGACAGGAATTTAAAAAGGAGGCCCTCAAGGATGGTAATATCTGGATTACTCCCAGTTCTATGAGCTAGTGAGGGTAGGGACAGGAGGATAGAGCAGATGAATATCTGTCTGACGAGCTAGTACATGACAGAAGGATTCACATTTTTGGATGATTGGAATGTTTCCTGGGATAGAAGTGACCTGTACAAAAAGGATGGATTCCACCTGAATTGGAAGCAGGCTAATATACTGGCAGGGAGATTTGCTAGAACTGCTCAGGAGGATTTAAGCAAGTAAGGAGGGTGGGCCTTTGTGTGGAGTCGCAGGAGATGCGGGAGATACTGAACAAGTTTCTTGCTCCAATGTTTACTGTGGAAAAGGACATAGAAGATATAGAATGTAAGTAAATAAATGGTGACACCTTGAAAAATATCCTTATTACAGAGGAGGAGGTGCTTAAAATGCAGGAAAGTGGATATATCCCCAGGACCTGATCAGGTGTAGCCTAGAACTCTGTGGGAAGTTAGGGAAGTGATTTCTGGGCTCCTTATTGAGATATTTGTATCATTGATAGTCATAGGCGAGGTGCCGGAAGACTGAAGGTTGGCTAACGTGGTGCCACTGTTTAAGAAAGGTGGTAAGGAAAAGCCAAGGAACTAAAGACCAGTGAGCCTGACATCGGTGTTGGCAAGTTGTTGGAGGGAATCCTGAGGTACAGGATTTACATATATTTGGAAAGGCAAGGACTGATTAAGGATAGTCAGCATGGCTTTGTGCGTGGGAAATCACTTGATAGAGTTTTTTGAAGAAGTAACAAAGAAGACTGATAAGGGCACAGCGGTGGATATGATCTATATGGACTTCAGTAAGGCATTCAACAAGGTTTCCCATGGGAGACTGGTTAACAAGGTTAGATCTCATGGAATATAGGGAGAAATAACCATTTGGATACAGAACTGGCTCGAACATAGAAGACAGAGGGTAGTGGTGGAGGGTTGCTTTTCAGACTGGAGGCTTGTGACCAGTGGAGTGCCACAAGGGTCAGTGCTGAATCCCCTGCTTTTTATCATTTATATAAATGATTTAGGTGTAAACGTAGGAGGTATAGTTAGTAAGTTTGCTGATGACACCAAAATTGGAAATGTAATGGACAGAGAAGAAGGTTACCTCAGAATATAACGGGATCTTGGTAAGATGGGCCAATGGACTGAGGAGTAGCAGATGAAGTTTAATTTAGGTAAACGCGAGGTGTTGTATTTTGTATAAGCAAATCAGAGCAGTTCTTATGCACTTAATGGGAAGGCCCCAGGGAGTGTTGCTGAACAGAGAGACCTTGGAGTGCAAGTTCATAGTTCCTTGAAAGTAGAGTCGCAGGATAGTGAAGAAGGCATTTGGTATGCTTTCCTTTATTGGTCAGAGCATTGAGTATGGGAGTTGGGAGGTCATGTTAGTTAGATTGGTTCGCCCACTTTTGGAATATTGCGTGCAATTCTGGTCTCCTTCCTATTGGAAGGATGTTGTGAAGTTTGAAAGGGTTCAGAAAAAATTTACAAGGATGTTGCCAGGTTGGAGGATTGAGCTACAGGGAGAGGCTGAATAGGTTAGAGCTGTTTTCCCCGAAGTGTCGGAGGCTGAGGGGTGACCTTATAGAGATTTATAAAATCATGATGGGCATTGATAGGGTAAATAGACAAGGTCTTTTCCCTGAATTGGACGAGTCCAGAACTAGAGGGAATAGGTTTAGGGTGAGAGGGGAAAGATATAAAAGAGACCTAAGTTAAGGGGCAACTTTTTCGTGCAGAGGGTGGTGCGTGTATGGAATGAGCTGCCAGGGGAAGTGGTGGAGGCTGGTACAATTACAGCATTTAAAATACATCTGGATAGTTATATGAATAAGAAGGGTTTACAGAGATTTGGGCCAAGTGCTGGCAAATGGGACCAGATTAGTTTAGGATATCTGGTTGGCATGGACGAGTTGGACTGAAGGGTCTGTTTCCATGCTGTATATCTCTGTGACTTGATGACATCATAGTCAATGTTCATGTTCCCCAATGAGCTGACACTATCAACATGCCCTTTTAATTCATTTCACGTTGATGTAATTAATTGCTCACACATTTTAGAAAGTGCATGAAGCTTGTCTCAAAATTAAAATCTAAGTCTACAAGGCAATGACTCTTCCATTGTTTTTAATGGCTGCAAGATTTGGACAACATATCAGTATCACATAGGGAAACTAGAAGACATTCAACATTCCTCTCAGAGCTCAGCACCACTGAGTCCATCATGTGGTTTGAATAGAGGCATCTCAGAAATAAAGGGCAGTAAGCTATTGCCTGCTGAGCACAGGAACCTTGCATCAGTGCAGAAACAGCCAATCTGTAAGCCAATCTGAGAGGTTGCCAGGTTGAGGTGATCGGCCAGTAGTGTTATCATTAGATTGCTAATCTAAAGACTCTGGGAATTTTCAGGACACCCAGGTTCAATCCTGCCATGGACTTTAATCCAATATAAGTTTTGAATTAAAAGTCTAATGATGACCATTAATACATTGTTAGCTGTCAGGTAAGAACCATCTAGTTCATTAATACCCTTCAGGGAAAGAAATCTGCCATCTTTACCCACTCTGGCCTACATGTGGCTCCAGACTCATAGGAATGTGAGTAGCTTTTAACTGCCGTCTGGGCAATTAGGGATGGGCAAGAAATGCTGGTCCTGTCAGTGATGCCCTTGTCCTGTGATTGAATTTTAAAACGTTAGGTCCCAATACACTGAAAAACACAACTAAATGGTCTTAGTCATCAAATAATTTCAACATCAGAACAAAGCCTTCAAGACAAATGTAGTCACAGGTAGACAGGGCACTGAATATGGAAGTTGAGAAGTTATATTGCAGTTATATAGGATGTTGGTGAGTCCGCACTAGGAGTATTGTGTTCAGTTTTGGTCACTTTGCCACCAGAAGGAAGTTATCAAACTGGAAATAGTGCTGAAGAAATTTACAAGGATGTTGCCAAGACTTAAAGATCTGAGTTTTGGGAGAGATTGGAACAACTAGGATGTCTTTCTTTAGAGCGTAAGAGACTGAGGGGGAACTTATAGAAGTGTATAAGATCACGAGAGGCATGGAGGGGGTGAATGCACTCAGTCTTTTTCCCAGGGTTGGGGAATCGAGGGCAAGAGGGCATCAGTTTAAGGTTAGAGGGGAAAGAATCAAAGAGTGGTAACTTTTTTACAGAGATGGTGTTATGCACATGGAATGAACTACCAGCGGAAGTGGGTGAGGCGGGTACATTAATAACATTTAAAAGGCCTTTGGACAAATACATGGACAGAAATGATTAGAAGGATATGGGCCAGATGCAGAGAAATGGGGTTAGCGTAGATGGAATTTGTTGGTCTGCATTGACCAGTTTGGCCCAAAGGGCCTGTCTCCGTGCTGTCGGACTCTATGACTCTCTGACAAACAAGCAAATACTAAGCCAAGTGCATATTGCGATAAGGTGTGGGAACAGAAGTCGGTCATTCTGTCCATTAAGACAGCCCGGTCATTCATTATGAGCATGGCTGATTTGATCATCTTCAACTCCACTTTCTTGCCTTTCCCCATGACCCTGGATTCCCTGAGTGATTAAACATCCATCAGCCTTGAATATACTCATAGATTTCATACTCAGTACATGCAATTCATTTTGTAAATCCAGACTTGGCCTAAAGTCACAAATGAGACAACATCTACGCGATATAAAGTGCCTTCTTCCCCTTTTTGGTGGGGACTCATTTGTCAAAGTGACAGTAGGATCCATTTATTATTTAAAAAGCTTCCACATAAATGCTTATATAGTTTTCATCTGAAAAAATGGCACAAAGTTCCATATCTTCATTGGTCTCCTTAAAAAAA
Source organism: Chiloscyllium punctatum (assembly GCF_047496795.1). Classification (NCBI taxonomy): domain Eukaryota; kingdom Metazoa; phylum Chordata; class Chondrichthyes; order Orectolobiformes; family Hemiscylliidae; genus Chiloscyllium; species Chiloscyllium punctatum. The sequence goes on along the minus strand of NC_092764.1, from coordinate 9,242,930 downwards.
ATCTTTCTCTTGAATTCCCTGTTGGAGTTATTAGTGATTATTTCATATTTATGACAGTTAGCATTGGATTTGTCCACCTCAATAATAAATGGACACGACCTCAGGATAATCAGGACGAATTAAGGGCTTGAGAATTCTTTTCTTCCTCAGAGTGTGTAATTTGCCACAAATGCCTGATCAGGAATAGACTCGGGGACAACACACTAATCAGGTACTTTATATATTTCACATCCAGTCTACAATGCCAGCAGTCCCTTCTCTAAGATGAAAAAGTTAAATGGACCTCGTAACATATGTTAAAGGCCATTTGGGCAAATATTTGAAAAGAAAGACTCTAAAAGGATACGGAGAAAGATCAAATTAATTTAACAGCTCCAAGCTAAAAGCACTGAAATTGGCATTATAGACTGAATGCTGAAAAATGTGTTGCTGGAAAAGTGCAGCAGATCAGGCAGCATCCAAGGAGCAGGAGAATCGACGTTTCGGGCATAAGCCCTTCTTCAGCTTATGCCCGAAATGTCGATTCTCCTGCTCCTTGGATGCTGCCTGACCTGCTGCGCTTTTCCAGCAACACATTTTTCAGCTCTGATCTCCAGCATCTGCAGTCCTCACTTCCTCCATTATGGACTGAATGGTCTTTCCTCTTTATTAATTAATTTAGCCAATATTTTGTCACTGAGATGGAATAGTGGATATAGAGCAAGAGAAGGTCATTCTGCACTTTGAGCTGCTCTGCACTTTGAGCTGCTCTGTGACTGAATGAGATCAAGGCTGATATTCTAGGTTAACTTTCACCTATTCTTTGATGTCCATCCTATTTCTAATCCGAATGACCTCATTTGTGAAAACGCTCCATTCTTGTATTCCATACATTAGTCGAAAATTCCAAACCTGACCTAACCTCGAAATGGGTCTGTTAGGTCTGACACATGGTTGTCACACACTCAGTCACTGAAAGGCAGGGTGGGATTCATAAGTGGACTAATTTCCTGATAGCTGTATGTGAGTTTTCCAGAGAGGAAGCTTTCTCTTTTCAATTCAGTGCTAAATAAGACATCTTGTACCTTTCTGAACATGAATGACCATCAATTGAGAGTGATTCTGCTCTGTGCAGCATTTGGCAGTCTGGATCAATAGTTAAACACTCAGGGCTTACAATGGCAAGTGGGTTGATATGATCCATAATGCAACTGTTTGTTTCAAAAACAGCAAAACCTTTATTGAAAAGGCTGCGGCTATTTCTTCAAAAAGCCATTATGATATTAAATGAAGCTTTTAGAGCCAGGGATATCAGACTATGAACCTGCTTTAAAGCTTCTCAGTGTGCCAACATAGTTCCTTCTAAAACTGGAAATATGATGAAATATAAAATCAATTTGTGTGAAGTTAGAATTGTATTTGCAAGGGATTTCTTTGTCTTCCAGAGCAATAAAGATGCAACTTTGCTTATTTTTTGAAAAGGCTTACATTTATGTAACAAAGTGTCATTGACTCATAGAGTTAACTCCACAATTCAGGCACAACTCTGTTGAGTTTGTGCTCAAACATTACCCTCAAAGATTGTGGGAGAAACCCACACAGATATGGGGAGAATGTGCAAACTTCACAAAGACAGTCGCCTGAGACTAGAATCAAACCCAGGTCCCTGGTACTGTGAGGCAGCAGTGCTAACCACTGAGCCACTGTGCCATCAGGGAAAACCAGCAGAGAACTTGGATTTATATTTATTGATTCGCTGATTGTGTGTTGTGTTGGATGGGTCAGCATTTATTGTCCATGCCTCATTGCCCTTGAGAAGATGGTGGTAGCTGCCTTCTTGAACTGTTGCAGTCCATGTTCTGTAGGTTAATCCATAATACACTTAGGGAGGAAATTCCCAGTGACACTAAAGGAATGGTGATACTTTTCCAAGTCATTGTCCCTCATGTCTTTTTAAAATCTTTCTCCTGGTGTTGTGTCTCGCTTTCTATTTATGTGTCTTGGTCTTATGTGTCTTGAATGGTGTCCTAATAGATGTGTCAATCAATAAACATATCAATTTGAACCCCATTCATCTACCTCTGAGAAAAAGAATGAGAAGTGATAGTACCCATCTTAAGAGACCAAGACACATAAATCGAAAGTGAGACATAACATCAGCACTTCACCAGAGCCTCACTGATGATGTTACCCAGTATAATGATGAAATATCTGAAAACAAACCTTCCAGCTCAGTGAGCAAACTTACATACAGAACATCAACCTGAGCTACAAATCTTCTCAAAAATCACAGCATGAGATTTTGTTTTCAAAAACAAACAAAGATCTGCAGATGTTGGAAATCAGAAACAAAATCAGAAATCGCTGGAAAAACTCAGGTTCAGCAGCATCTGTGGAGAGAAATCAGAGTTAGCATTTCAGATCCAGTGACCATTCTCTTAGTTCTCCAGTTAACTCTGCTTCCTCGACACAGACACTGCCAGACCTGCTGAGCTTTTCCAATAAGTTCTGTTTGTGTATGAGTATCTTTTTGTGTTCTCAGCAAGATCCCACTAAGTCTTAATAGTTGAACAGATTCTTTATGGTGATACTGGGAGCTCAGCTTTGAGTGATGCTTACAGACAGAAGAGACAAATTGAGATTTCACATTTGAAGGAAGCTGTCGCCAATAAAATCACAGCACTGGGTTATTTATTGAAGAGCTGAATTAAGATAATAGAGGAATTTCATAACTTTGGGTTATAATTGAAATATGCCTCAGTCTGTGCAGCCAGGAGCACTCGATGTTTCTGAATAAATTTTTGGGCCCTTTTGGTTCCCTCACTCTTCACAACTTTAAGTCTTCTGTGCTCTTCCAACTCTTTCTAAATGAACATAAACAATACAGCACAGAAAAAGGCCAGTCAGCCCTCCAAACCTGCGCTGCCACATACGAAAACTGTCCTCCCTTACGGGATCTGTATCCCTCTATTCCCTTCCTATTCATGTATCTGGTGACTGAAGGGTCTGTTTCCATGCTGTACATCTCTATGACTCTATGACTCTATGACTCTATTCATCCAGGTACTTTGTGAATGCTGCTGTTGTGTCTGCTTCCACCACCTCCTCTGGCAGCATGTTCCAGGCACTCACCACCGTTTGCCTGAATGACATACCTCGCACATCTCTTTTAAACTTCCCCACACCTTGAACCTCTGTTCCCTAGTAATTGACCTCTCCACTCTTGGAAAAAGCCTCATACCTGCCACTCTATCCATGTGGTTCACAATCTTATAAACCTCAATCAGGTTACCCCTCAACCTCCTGCGCATATTACACTTGCTTCTCTTCACTATTTGTTGCCATGAATTCAGCTGCCAAGGTCATAAATTCTGGTTTCCTCTTTCAGAATATATTAGTCTCTTGATCTCAGCCTCCTTCTTTTATTTGCTCCTTAAAAGATACCCCTTTAATCCAAATATCTCCTCATGTGGCTTTGTGTCAAATTTTATTTGATTATGCTGCTGTGAAAGATTTTGAGAGATGTAAAGGTCTTGTACAGAGGCAAGTTTTAGTTCATGAAGTCCTCACATAGGCCACATTGCATAAGAATGGAAGCTTTGTCCCTGAAGTATATTAGTGAAGACAATACACAATAGAAATAGCTGCAGGAGTAGGCCATTCTGCCCTTCGAGCCTGCACCACCATTCAATATGATCATGGCTGATCATCCTCAATCAGTATCCTCTTCCTGCCTTATCTCCATAACCCTTGACTCCACTATCCTTGAGAGCTCGATCCGACTCTTTCTTAAATGAATCCAGAGACTGGGCCTCTACTGCCTTCTGGGGCAGAGCATTCCACACAGCCACCACTCTCTGGGTGAGGAAGTTTCTCCTCATCTCTGTCCTAAATGGTCTACCCCCGTATTTTTCAGCTGTGTCCTCTGGTTCGGCACTCACCCATCAGCGGAAAAATGTTTCCTGCCTCCAGAGTGTCCAATCATTTAATAATCTTATACGTCTCAATCAGATCCCCTCTCAGTCTTCTAAACTCAAGGGTATACAAGCCCAGTCGCTCCAATCTTTCAACCTAAAATAATCCCATCATTCCAGAATTGACCTCGTGAACCTATGCTGCACTCCCTCAATGGCCAGAATGTCTTTCCTCAAATTTGGAGACCAGAACTGCACACAATATTCCAGGTGCGGTCTCACCAGGGCCCTGTAAAGCTGCAGAAGAACCTCTTTGCTTCTATACTCAATCCTTCTTGTTATGAAAGCCAGCAAGCTATTAGCTTTCTTCACTACCTGCTGTACCTACATGCTTGCCTTCATTGACTGGTGTACAAGAATACCCAGATCTCTTTATACTGCCCCTTTACCTAACTTGACTCCATTTAGGTAATAATCTGCCTTCCTGTTCTTGCCACCAAAGTGGATAACCATACATTTATCCACATTAAACTGCATCTGCCATGCATCTGACCACTCACCTAACCTGTCCAGGTCACCCTGTAATCTCCTAACATCCTCCTCACATTTCACCCTGCCACCCAGCTTTGTATCATCAGCAAATTTGCTCATGTTACTCTTAATACCATCTTCTGTATCATTAATATGTATTGTAAAAAGCTGTTTTCCCAGCACTGATCACTGCGGTACCCCACTGGTCACCGCCTGACATTCCGAAAGGGAGCCGTTTATCACTACTTTTGTTTCCTGTCAGCCAACCAATTTTCAAGCCAAGTCAGTAATTTGTCCCCAATACCATGTGCCCTAATTTTGCTCACTAACCTCCTATGTGGGACTTTGTCAAAAGCTTTCTGAAATTCCAGGTACACTACATCCACTGGATCTCCCTTGTCCATCTTCAGAGTTACATCCTCAAAAAATTCCAGAAGATTAGTCAAGCATGATTTGCCCTTCATAAATCCATGCTGACTCTGACTTATCCTGTTACTGCTATCCAGATATGTCATAATTTCATCCTTTATAATTGACTCCAGCATCTTTCCCACCACTGAGGTCAGACTAACTGGTCTATAATTTCCTGCTTTCATTCTCGCTCCTTTCTTAAAAGGTGGTACAATGTTAACCACGCTCCAATCTGCAGGAACTGATCCTCAATCTATGGAACTCTGGAAAATATTCACCAACGCATCTACGATTTCTAGAGCCACCTCCTTCAGTACCCTGGGATGTAGACCATCAGGCCCTGAGTACTTATCAACCTTCAGACCTAACAGTTTCTCCGACACCAATTTCTGGCATATATAAATTCCCTTAAGTTCAGGTCCTTCAGCCACTGTTACCTCAGGGAGATTGCTTGTGTCTTCCCCAGTGAACACAGATCTGAAGTACCAATTCAATTCTTCTGCCATTTCTTTGTTCCCCATAATATACTCCCCTGTTTCTGTCTTCAAGGGCCCAATTTTAACCACTTTTTTCCCTTTCACATACCTAAAAAAGCTTTTACTATCCTCCTTTATATTCTTGGCCAGTTTACCTTCGTACCTCATTTTTTCTCTGCGTATTTCCTTCTTAGTAATCCTCTGTTGTTCTTTAAAAGCTTCCCAGTTCTCCGTTTTCCCACTTATCTTTGCTATGTTATACTTTTTCTCTTTTGACTTTATATGTTTCTTAACTTCCCTCATCAGCCATGGCCACCCCTGCCTCCTCATAGGATCTTTCTTCCTTTTTGGAATGAACTGATCCTGCATCTTCTGCATTCTACCAGAAATATCTGCCATTGTTCCTCCACTGTCATCCCTGCTAAGGTATTGCACCATTGAACTTTGGCCAGCTTCTCCCTCATAGCTCCATAGTTCCCTTTATTCAACTGAAATATTGTCACTACCGATTGTACTCTCTCCCTTTCAAATTGTAGATTGAAGCTTATTGTATTATGAAGGAGTTAGAGCTGTTTACAACATCCAACAGTTTCATTGTCCCTTTTACTGATACCACCATTTTATTAGCGGATTTTAAAAAGACTGAATTTACCTTCTGTTAGCTACCAAGATGATACACAATCACTGACAGCTAACTATCCTTTACAAGATGGGTAATAAACTGGACAATTTCACTAAACAAATTGTACAATTAACAAAATAACATAAACTATCCAGAATTAAAAATTAATCTCTTCATCCAATTATGTATTATAAATTAATTTCTTGCCATTTCTCTCAAATGCACAGATAATTATGCCATATGATTGCATTGTGATTTATAGGCAACAGTGAGTTTGCTTCTGTTTTTTAATTATAGATGATAATTAATACTATTTTTCTTTTCATATGGGTTGTGAATAATGGTATACCTCAGAACAATTCTGGAAGAGAAATATGCCCTGAATTGTTTAAAATGTGCTGTCAAATGGAATCTGTCTATAACCTGCAAAACAAGAGACTTTTATGGTTAAACCAAGAGGCTCATGCAAATAAAATATTCTGCAGCATCAGCTGACTCTACCAATATCTCAAAATTAAACTTTTCCAAATTATCTTCACCCACCTTTCATCATGCATAAACTTGAGTTTATCTAAAATTATGATGTCCATAACTATTACCCGAGGTCCTGTTTTTTCCATCACTGAGTAATTGTTTACCAATATTGGTGACTGCTCTAGCAAGTCTCAGTTATAAAATTCTAATGGTTGTTTTCAAATCCCTTTGTAATCTTGGTCAGCCTGATTTTTCTCAACACCACCCACCTCCCCCACTCCTGCTCCAGATCAGTAGTCTTCTGAGGATTTCTATATGATTCACAATGTCAACTCTACCTAAATCAGCATCACTCTTCCCACTCTGTCACAAGCTGAGAGGTTCAACCAGTCAGTTCAGCCAGGTTGGCCAGGTTACTTATAATCACATAGATTGCTATTACATACAACCCATTGTTAGCCACTACCAGTCTCTATTCACCCTCCTGGCCAGATCATTACCCACTGTTTGGTCTGTCCAGCTATTCTCCTCTCCCTTTGGGCTCTATCCCCATCTATCTTTTACTTCTTACCGTCTCCCCACAGTACCTACTACATATAAACCCACCTTTTCCCAGCTACCATCAGTTCTGAGGAAGGGTCACGTGACCCAAAACATTAACTCTGATTTCTCTCCACAGATGCAGCCAGACCTGCTGATTTTCTGGTAATTTCTGTTTTTGTTAGTTCACATGGATGGTTTACAATAAATGGTGATGTCAACAGTGTGGATTCAAGTCCTGCACTGGCTGAAGCAACTGTGAAAGAATCTCCTTCTCCACCTCATCCCTTGCTTGAGACACAGGGACCACCAGTTCAGACTACCACCAGTTGTCTCTCTAATGATCTGTAAGAGTACAGTGACTGCACTTCCACGCTTAAGTCCTGCTTTAAAACAAAAATTCCCATTGGGGTTTTAGTTTTACAGCACAGGAGAGGCCCTTCAGCTCTTCCTGTCTGTACCAAACTATCTATACTAATCCTACTTACCAGGATTCGGCCCATTGCTTTCATTGTTATGGCACTTTCAGTGCCCTACCAAATCCTTTCTAAAGGCTGTCAGATTTCCTACCTCTCAGACAGTGCAATCCAGAGGGTGTGCGCTTCAGGGTCAGAGATGCTGTCTTTTGAATGTAATGTAAAACCTAGCAGATTCTCTCTGTTTTACTGCAAGTAAATAATCCTGTGAGCTTTATTTTGAAATTATTTCTGGTGTCCTGGCCAATGCTGATCTTTCAATCAACAACACAGATTGCTGTTCATTATCACATTGTTGAACGTGGGAGTTTGCTAAATGCAAAGTTGGTCACTTTTTTTTTATATGATAGTGGCTGCACTTATTGGCCGTAAAATTAATTTATGGTCATTCCTGATGAAGGGCTTTTGCCTGAAACGTCGATGTTCCTGCTCCTCGGATGCTGCCTGACCTGCTGTGCTTTTCCAGGACCACTCTGATCTAGACTCTGGTTTCCAGCATCTGCAGTCCTTGTTTTTACCTTCCATAAAATTAATTTGATTATCATGAAAAGTGCAATATAAATTGCTACATTTCTGTTCTGAGTTCTTGAGCTTTGTAGCTTTTAATTGATCCACCGCTGGAGTCCCTGTCTTCAACTGCTTGGGCTTTAAATGCTGCAGTTCCCTCCTTAAAACACTCCATCTCACTTGAAGACAGTCGTTACATTTGTGATGTTGGCTAAACTGCACTAAAATCTCTTTATGTGAATGGCTATCAAATTTTGCTTCATAATCAGTCTTCTGAAGGACATTGGAGAATGTACTGTGTTACAGATGCTGTTCAACTGCTGGTTGTAGTTGGCTTCATTAAGGACAGGGGATGAGCTGTCAGGTGGATGGGTTTGGAGATGACTGAAGGGATGTCTGGAATCCAGGAGCTGTTTCATTGTAAATGCCTACTGCTGCTATCACTGGTCTGATCGTCCCTCACAATCTGTCATCAGTGCAGTGATGGTCTTTTCCCTTCAGCAGGGTAATCTTACCAGATGAGGTGAGAGCTGGGCATGGGCTTGGTTAGCTCAGTTGGCTGGATAGCTGGCTTATGATACAGAGTGATAAAAACACCATGGGTTCAATTCCACCAACAGCTGAGGTTACCATGAAGGGGTCTCCTTCTCAATCTCTCCCCTCACCTCAGGTATAGTGACCTGCAAGTTAAGCCCGCACCAAATGTCTTTCTATAATGAGAGAGCTGCCCTATGTCCATGTAGCCTTTATGTTAGCCACTGAACATAGACATGAGTAAAGTGGTATTTGAAAGAATAAGTAGACATTTATTCCAGCTCCTGGTGTTGGGCTAGAACTGCTCATTTCCCTCATACTGAGAATGGCCCCAGCAGGATGAAGATTGAGATCAATAGAGACATACAAGATAATCAGAGGGTTAGATAGGGTGGACAGGGAGAGCCTTTTTCCAAGTATAGGGACGGCAAACATGAGGGGACACAACTTTAAAGTGAGGGGAGATAGGTATAAGACAGATGTCAGAGGTAGTTTCTTTACTCAGAGAGTAGTAAGGGTATGGAATGCTTTGCCTGCAACGGTAGTAGATTCGCCAACTTTAAGTGCATTTAAGTCGTCATTGGACAGGCATATGGACGTAGATGGAATAGTGTAGGTGGGATGGGCTTCAGATTAGTATGACAGGGTGGCGCAACATCGAGGGCCAAAGGGCCTGTACTGCGCTGTAATGTTCTGTGTTCTATGTTCTATCTTAATACCATCAGAGTGCATCCTATTGATAATGACATCATGAGCATGTCTCTTCAAGGAATATGGTGTATACTGCTTGTGAGGCATAACACAGCGATGCCCTGTTATGAAGGGGTGATAGAAGAGAGAGAGTAGAGAAACTTTATTTGTTGTTTTTACCATGTACGGCTGGTACAATAAAAATGAGACAGTATTCCTCCAGGGCCGAGATGCTATCTGAACACAAAGACTACACGAGATTACAGTCATACACAGTGCAGCATAAAGTGCATAGAAAAATGCAAAACATGCAAGACAGCACATTCATTGACAAGACAAGATGGAGAGAGTGAGAGAATGATAGAAAGAACGAGAGAGAGAATAGGAAAGATGTATTACCTTACCAGCAGTCTGTGTGCCCTATCAGTCTGTATACAGGTCCTACTGCAGACTTTAAAAGCTAGGGAATAATTATGTGACCTGATCCTCCCTGGGTACATGGGTTTCATTAAGTTGGAGGTTAACAGGAGATGCAAGAGGGTTGTGTGATGTGATTGAGACTTGAAATTTTGAACCCTACCAAAACAAGAACTACTCGTGTTGGACAACAGGACAGCAGAGGTTTCTTTGTCAATGATGAATCTTTAAGGTGGTACTTTTGTTCTCAGTCTTCAGTCTTTCATTCCCCAGTTTTGTTCTCTGATGCCAGGTTATAGTCCAACGGGTTTATTTAAATAACAAGCCTTTGAAGCACCAAGTCAGATTTCACTTGGTGAAGGGGCAATGCTTCTGAAAGCTTGTGATTTTAAATAAACCTGTTGGACTATAACCTGGTGTCACGCGACTTCTGACTTTCTCCACCCCAGTCTAACATCAGTTGAGCTTTAGCCCTGCTAGTACTTCTTGAGGCAGTTTCAGAAGGAGGCAGAGCAGGAATACGGCATCAAGAATATGCAAAAAGGATTTCTGAAAAATGGGAACATGCGTTTCCAATGGAGAAACATGGCATGAGTATATATAAATGTATTCCCGAGATTCCCAGAGAGTGAAGGGGATGAGATTTTGAAAATTGTATCTCAGAGGATGGAAGGTGCAATCACCTGTGTACAGGGGGTCTGAAAAGAACAAAAACCGTCTACAGAGAAAGTGCCAGCATTATAATGGCTGAGAAGATAAGTTATTCTCCCAGAGAAAGACGAAACCACCAAATCATTACTGTTCATAAGATCAAAGTTACATAAATTTTACAGCGTAGAGAAACATAAATTCAGTCCAACAGCCCCATTCTGAGTGTTTATACTCCACTTACATCTCCTTCAATCTTTCTTTATCAAACTTTCAATTCTAGCAATTCTGGAAATTTTCTTGACTGAATTATCATTAAATTCACTTATTCTGCGGTTTAGCTGGATAACGTTGTTCTGCATCAGCTAAATCCTATCAATGTAGAACTGCTCTCATCTCAACTGCAAATTTATGTTAATCTAACCATACCTTTGAACAAATTTATCTTTAAGAGTGCGATTTGCTGTGTGTATATAATGTTACGACTCTGCCAGATAGTGAGTCTACTCTGAGCTGCACGTACCGATACTGGTTGGTTGCTGTACTGTCTGCTTCATAACCAATAATTGCAGACTCCCAGCCTCATGCTAGACTCCCTTAGCACGGACTCCCAGCCTCAGCACAGACTCCCTCAGCACAGACTCCCAGCATCAGCACAGACTCCCAGCATCAGCACAGACTCCCTCAGCACAGACTCCCAGCCTCAGCACAGACTCCCAGCCTCAGCACAGACTCCCTCAGCATAGACTCCCAGCCTCAGCACAGATTCCCAGCCTCAGCGTAGACTCCCAGCCTCAGCGTAGACTCCCAGCCTCAGCACAGACTCCCAGCCTCAGCACAGATTCCCAGCCTCAGCATAGACTCCCAGCCTCAACACAGACTCCCAGCCTCAGCGCAGATTCCCTCAGCACAAACTCCCAGCCTCAGCGCAGACTCTAAGCCTCAGCACAGACTCCCTCAGCATAGACTCCCAGCCTCAGCACAGACTCCCAGCCTCAGCACAGACTCCCTCAGCATAGACTCCCAGCCTCAGCACAGATTCCCAGCCTCAGCGTAGACTCCCAGCCTCAGCGTAGACTCCCAGCCTCAGCACAGACTCCCTCAGCACAGACTCCCAGCCTCAGCACAGATTCCCAGCCTCAGCATAGACTCCCAGCCTCAACACAGACTCCCAGCCTCAGCGCAGATTCCCTCAGCACAAACTCCCAGCCTCAGCGCAGACTCTAAGCCTCAGCACAGACTCCCTCAGCATAGACTCCCTCAGCACAGATTCCCAGCCTCAGTACAGACTCCCAGCCTCATTATGGGCTCCCAGCATCAGCACAGACTCCCCCAACATAGATTCCCAGCCTCAGCATGGGCTCCGAATATCAGCACAGACTCCCAGACTCAGCACGGACTACTAGCCTCAGCACAGACTCCCAGTCTCATCACGGACTCCCAAGCTGGGAGTTCGTCTGAGGGAGTCCATGCTGAGGGAGCCTGTGCTGAGGCTGGGAGTCTGTGCTAAGGGAGTCTGTGCTAAGGGAGTCTGTGCTGAGGGAGTCTGTGTTGAGGGTGGGAGCCTGTGCTGAGGCTGGGGGTCTGAACTGAGACTGGGAGTCTGTGCTAAGGGAGTCTGTGCTGAGGGAGTCTGTGTTGAGGCTGGGGGTCTGTGCTGAGGCTGGGAGTCTGTGCTGAGGCTGGGGGTCTGTGCTGATGCTGGGAGTCTGTACTGAGGCTGGGAGTCTGTGCTGAGGCTGGGGGTCTGTGCTGAGGCTGGGAGTCTGTGCTGAGGCTGGGGGTCTGTACTGAGGCTGAGAGTCTGTGCTGAGGCTGGGGGTCTGTGCTGAGGCTGGGAGTCTGTGCTGAGGCTGGGGGTCTGTGCTGAGGCTGGGGGGTCTGTGCTGAGGCTGGGAGTCTATGCTGAGGCTGGGAGTCTGTGCTGAGGCTGGCGGTCTGTGCTGAGGCTGGGAGTCTGTGCTGAGGGAGTCTGTGTTGAGGGTGGGAGTCTGTGCTGAGGGAGTCTGTGCTGAGGCTGGGAATCTGTGCTGATTCTGTGAGTCTGTGCTGAGACTGGGAGTCTGTATTGAGGCTGGGAATCTGTGCTGAGGCTGGGGGTCTGTGCTGAGGCTGTGAGTCTGTGCTGAGGGAGTCTGTGTTGAGGGTGGGAGTCTATGCTAAGGGAGTCTGTGCTGAGGCTGGGAATCTGTGCTGATGCTGGGAGTCTGTACTGAGGCTGGGAGTCTGTGCTGAGGCTGGGGGTCTGTGCTGAGGCTGGGAGTCTGTGCTGAGGCTTGGGGTCTGTGCTGAGGCTGGGGGGTCTGTGCTGAGGCTGGGGGGTCTGTGCTGAGGCTGGGAGTCTGTGCTGAGGCTTGGGGTCTGTGCTGAGGCTGGGGAGTCTGTGCTGAGGCTGGGGTTCTGTGCTGAGGCTGGGGGTCTGTGCTGAGGCTGAGAGTCTGTGCTGAGGCTGGGAGTCCGTGCTGAGGCTGGGAGTCCATGCTGATATTGGGACCCCATGCTGAGGCTGGGAGTCTGTGCTGTTGGTGTCTGTGCTGAGGATGGGAGTCTGTACTAAGGCTGGGAGTCTGTGGTAAGTCTGAGAGTGTGCGATTATAGTTTGAAGCAGTGTCTGCAGAACTGAACCCACTGAGTTTGTCAATCTCTGATGAATGATTGATTATCAGATTATTGTCATTAACTCAAAGTAGCCAATTACAGACGAGTATTGTGAGTAATGATTCCCAGCCTCAGCATAGACTCCCAGCATCAGCACAGACTCCCCCAACATAGATTCCCAGCCTCAGCATGGGCTCCGAATATCAGCACAGACTCCCAGACTCAGCATGGACTACTAGCCTCAGCACAGACTCCCAGTCTCATCACGGACTCCCAAGCTGGGAGTTCGTCTGAGGGAGTCCATGCTGAGGGAGCCTGTGCTGAGGCTGGGGGTCTGTACTGAGACTGGGAGTCTGTGCTAAGGGAGTCTGTGCTGAGGGAGTCTGTGTTGAGGGTGGGAATCTGTGCTGATGCTGGGAGTCTGTACTGAGGCTGGGAGTCTGTGCTGAGGCTGGGGGTCTGTGCTGAGGCTGGGAGTCTGTGCTGAGGCTGGGGGTCTATGCTGAGGCTGGGAGTCTGTGCTGAGGCTGGGAGTCTGTGCTGAGGCTGGGGGGTCTGTGCTGAGGCTGGGAGTCTGTGCTGAGGCTGGGAGTCTGTGCTGAGGGAGTCTGTGCTGAGGCTGGGAGTCTGTGCTGAGGGAGTCTGTGCTGAGGCTGGGAGTCTGTGCTGAGGGAGTCTGTGCTGAGGCTGGGAGTCTGTGCTGAGGGAGTCTGTGTTGAGGCTGGGAGTCTGTGCTGAGGGAGTCTGTGCTGAGGCTGGGAATCTGTGCTGAGGCTGGGAGTCTGAGCTGAGGCTGGGGGTTCTGTGCTGAGGCTGGGAGTCTGTGCTCAGGCTGGGAGTCCATGCTGATATTGGGACCCCATGCTGAGGCTGGGAGTCTGTGCTGTTGGTGTCTGTGCTGAGGATGGGAGTCTGTACTAAGGCTGGGAGTCTGTGGTAAGTCTGAGAGTGTGCGATTATAGTTTGAAGCAGTGTCTGCAGAACTGAACCCACTGAGTTTGTCAATCTCTGATGAATGATTGATTATCAGATTATTGTCATTAACTCAATGTAGCCAATTACAGACGAGTATTGTGAGTAACGTTCAATCAGTTACATCTTTGTAACATTGAATGTGATTTCCTCACCCTCCCACCTCTTCTGAAAAACTCCAGGGTGGAATAGTTTGCTGTTTCAAGAATATGTACTTCCTGTCACTTTTTGTCCTTTTGCTCACTATTTTACAATCGGTGCTCTCTGATTTTTTTAAACCCTCCATCAGAGGGAAGTTTCCTTTTCTCTCCTTATCATCTCTGTCCAGACTTCTTAAGGTTTTAATTGATGTGGAGGTGCATTCCAAATAAACCTGTTAGACTGGAACCTGGTGTTGTCTGATTTCTTTTAAACTATAATTTTCAAGAGCTTAATCACAGCTCCTCTCAAACCTCTCTGTGACTAACTGCAGCTTCTCCAGTTGACTCTCAGAGCTGATCTCTCTTCCCACAAACCAATACCATCAAAATGTAATGGAAAACATTGTGCCGGGTAACTGCGTGTGTTAAAGCTGCTCTGTAACTAGGTCAATTAGTGGCTAGTTCAGTTAGGTATGGTGACAGAGGGGAAAGCCATTAAGACATTCTGCTCCTGAATTCTGATAACAAGCTTATCCAGACAGTTCGGCCTTGACAGAACTTGGGATGGAATTAGACTGAGCTGTGATGCCTTCTGCAGCCAGATAGCCTTCCTGTTCTCACACAGTTGAGTACTTGAGTGGCATAGCAAGAGCCATCACAAGTCAGGAAGCAAAGGAATCTGCATTTAAATAGTGCCTTTCATAACTTCCCGAATGGTCTACAGTTCGTGAACCACTTGTGAAGATAGTCACTGTTAGAGTGCAAGAGACATGGTCGTCAATGTATGCACGGCAAGATCTCACAAACAGTACATATGAAACCAGATAATCTTCGTGTTAGTTAAGCAATTAAATATCACTTTGGGTCATAAGGGAAGAAAGTGAGAGTGTGTGGGGCTGGGACATTATGATGAAAATGAATGAGAGAGAATAAGTGCCCAGAGAAAGCAAATATGAGGCACTCTCAGGCAGAGACTGAATTTCTCTGCCTCACTTTCCCTTGTGTCCAAGAGAAAAAAAAACTGACATCTTGCAGAAAAACACCAGCTGTTGACTCAGGGCAATTTTTACACGCTTGAATTCATCTGAAAAAAACCTTTTTCTGTTCTTTCCCTTTCCCGAATGTCACCAAACATGCTTCACACTACAATTGAATCCACGACAAATACCCCTTAAGCATGAGATACGACTGCGTTTCACTTAAATGTTAATCCGATCAAGCCCCTGGTAATTTTTAGCGAAAAAAGTAGTAATTGAATTCTGCTGCACAAATAGCGCATAATAATGTGTCAGGCATCTCCTACAAAACAATGACATGGTTAATTAAATTTACTGCTACTCCCTTGCTGCTAGGGTCTATCCCAAAAAAACATTAATACACTGGCTGATTCTTGTAGGTACACAGCTCGTAATTACCAAAACTGTGATTGTCTCTTCTTCTCCAATACAAAACGGTTCTGACAATTGAAGTCTTGATTTCAGGGGCCTGGGAGCAACACTGAGATCACTTTGGACTAACATCAAGGAGATCAGGAGGCAGAATGCTACTCTCTATAGACAGCAGGTTTGGTTTTTATTTTTATGAACTTTATTTTCAATTTTCTCTCCTTGTCTCCTGAGGACTCTCTGATTCATGTGAGGGTATGGTGCTGAGGACACGTGTCAGCTTCCCTGTACCTTATAAGACTAATCAAGGATGGAAGAAGGTCATTCAATGTATCAAAGTTTTAGTTTGTCTAGAAGCAGAACTCTCCCAGCCTGACATTCAGCTCCATCTTCAATGCTTACTCACATTTCATCTCTGCTAGGTTTTGTTTTTTTGCAAATGGTGCAGCACAGAAGTTCTGTCTGTTATGGATTCTCGCCAAGTCAAATTCAACATCGGTCTCATTCTTCTTTTGCCTCCCCACAGTTTTTCTCAGCTTGAAGTGTTCATCCCATTCTCCCTGATGAGACACCACCCTCTCCGCCTCGACCAATCATTGCGGCAAAATGTTCCAGCAATCTCCATCTAAGGAAACATACCCTCACTCTCTTAATGATCATTTCAAATTGAAATCTCCTGAGTGCTGACTCTCCAAGCAGAGGAATTAACCTTTCTTCATATACTTGATCATACAACTTCATAATTTTATAAGCCTCTATTAAATCCTCTCTTTTGTTGCAGCAAAGTCTCAGTGCTCACAGCGATCATTTCTCATCCCTGACATCCTCTTGGAAAAGTTACCGTCTATAATCTCTGCAGGTTTAACATCACCTCTATAATGGGTGTGTCCAAAACCATACAATGCACATGAACTGGACTAAGGGAAAAGAGGATAAACATAGGGGAGCATTGTTGTAATGATAGCTGGTGCAATGAGGACAATTTGTTCCTCTTACTTACAGTCATAGAGTCATAGAGATGTACGGAAACACACCCTTCAATTCACCTCATCCATGCCAACCAGCTACCCCAAATTAATCTAGTCCCATTTGCCAGCATTTGGCTCATATCCCTCTAAACCTTCCTATTCATAAACCCATCCAGATGCCTTTAAGTGTTGTAATTGTACCAGCCTCCACCCCTTCCTTTGAGAGCTCATTCCACACACACACACACAACCCTCTGTGTGAAAAGGTTGCCCCTTAGACCTCTTTTAAATCTTACTCTCTCACTCTAACCCAATGCCCTTTACTTCTGGAGTCCTCCATCCTGGGAAAAGACCTTGTCTAATTTCTCTATCCATGCTCCCCATGATTTTATAAACCTGTATAAGTTTACCCCTCAGCCTCCAACACTCCAGGGAAAACAGTCCCAGCCTATTCAGCCTCTCCCTGTAGCTCAAATCCTTCAACCCTGGCAACATTCTTGTAAATTTTTTTCTGAACCCTTTCAAGTTTCACAGCTTCCATCCTTTAATAGGGAGACCAGAATTGCACACAATATTCCAAAAGCAGTCGAAACAACGTCTTGTACAGCCAGAACATGACCTCCCAACTTCTATATTCAATACTCTGACCAATAAAAGAAAGTATACCAAATGTCTTCTTCACTATCCTATCTACCTGCCACTCCATTTTCAAGGAGCTATGAACCTGCACTCCAATGTCTCTTTGTTCAGCAACACTCTCCAGGTCCTGGTCTGATTTGCCTTCCCAAAATGCAGCACCTCGCATTTATCTAAATTAAACTCCATCTGCCAATCCTCAGCCCATGGGCCCATCTGAGTCAAAAATATTGCTGATTTATTTGTCACTGACTTATCTGGCAGCAGCAAAGCCTGGGGAGCTATTATTGGTTGTTGAGTGAACTATGAATGCTCTATTAATCAGGTGTTCAATAAATGGATGAATGTCTTCAGCAAATCTCAGTTGTTATATTGTTAACAGCCTGGAATGTCAACCATACTTGAGGAATTATATTCCAACAAAATTTCTTGAAGTCATTGAACATTTACATCTATTATCTCATGACCTCTCAAGTGTGTAGAAAGGGTAACAGGTTTCACATCTTGATGAATTCTGACCCAGTGATGATGCACATTTCCCAAAAAAGCTCGTTGTGTAATGTGTGAGAGCGCTGCATCTCTGAAAACAACAAATAACAATGCTTCTCGCTGACTTTTTCTATTTCGCTCTCTCCATCTGTGCAAGGCTGGTCTCCATCTTCACTCAGTAGCTGGTTTGTATTTTCATCACATGTGATAAGGATGTGGAGATCAGGCAGGTCAGACAACCTCACTTCCTTGTTGTTTGTCAAATTGCCCTGCAAACAGAAGGGTTTAGTTTTATGGGCATGTGTGAATGAACAACCGATGAGCATGCATCATCCCGCCAGGTGGTGAGTACGCAAGTGAGTAGGCACCACAGTGTCCCGGAAGTGATGGAAAATTCCCAGCAGAAGATGCGTATGAGCCCTTCAGTGCACGTGATGGCCTGGGGGTGATGGCTATGTGACATGGTTGCACAGTAACAGTCATGGTGCTATGTGGGTAAGGCTGCAATAAGAAGATGGTATCATTTATCCTTGCAGAATGCAAGAGATCATGCATTGAGATGAGCAGAAATTTCTTCAACCAGACAGCGGGTGAGCAGATGGAATTCTCTGCCACAGAAAGTGGTTGAGAAAACATTGAACATTTTTGAGAAGGAGTTACACATATTTCATAGAATCCCTGCAGTGCAGATAGAAGCCAGTCAACCTATCAAGTCTGCACCAACCCTCCACAGAGCATCCTACCTAGACCCACATGCCAGCCATCCCACCCCCATAACCCTGCATTAATCATGACTCACCCACACATCTCTGGACACGATGGGCAATTTAGCATGGCCAATCCACCTAACCTGTATATCTTTGGGCGGTGGGAGGAAACCCGCGCAGAGAGAACACGCAAACTCCACACAGCCATCCGAGGGTGGAATCAAACCCAGGTCCCTGGTCCTGTGAGGCAGCAGTGCAAACCACTGAGCCACACAAGTTCTGAGGGCTAAAGGGATCACAGAGTATGGGGAGAAAGCAGGAACAGGGATTTGAGTTAAATCAGCAGTCGTGAACATATTGAATGATGGAACAGGCTCAAAGGGCCGAATAGCCTACTCCTGTCCCAAATTTCGATGTTTCTATGCTTTCCCTGCTTCCTGCAGTAAGTCATGCTGCACACACCCCCTTCATGAGGCATTGACACATATACAACTTTGGCACAAGTCAGTCAGTTCTGATGGAATGGCTTTTATTAGCCATCAGAAAGGAAAGGGGGCCTCCTTTCAGACCTGGAGACTCATGGAGTCATAGCAATCTACAACACAGAAAAAGGCCCATTGAGTCCATGCCAGTCTGAACCAAGCACCTATTGATTCTAATCCCATTTTCCAGCACTATTCCAGCTTTGGAATCAGAAGTACACATCTAACTGTATCTAACTGTCCGTGTAGCAGTCCGCACCTTCTGGCACAGTCTGATGGAAATATCCAGGGCAGTGTGAGTGTGACAGTCACTGCCTATTGTGGAATCCCTACCTTGCTATGAGTGAAGGGATTCCTGAGTGACCTTTCAATATGGGGCCTAACCCTTCAACCTTGGCAGGCGTTGCTGGTGTGGGGCAAGAATCTCCATCTAACGGCCACTCGTGATTCTTCAATTCAGTCATCTGGTTCCCATCCTGGATCAAGGCAGTCAAATTGATGTTGAAAATGTGTTGCTGGAAAAGCACAGCAGGTCAGGCAGCATCCAAGGAACAGGGGAATCGACGTTTCGGGCATGAGCCCTTCTTCAGGAATGAGGAAAGTGTGTCCAGCGGGCTAAGATAAAAGGTAGGGAGGAGGGACTTGGGGGAGGGGCATTGGAAATGTGATAGGTGGAAGGAGGTCAAGGTGAGGGTGATAGGCTGGAGTGGGGGTGGGGGCGGAGAGGTCAGGAAGAAGATTGCAGATTAGGAAGGCGGTGCTGAGTTCAAGGGATTTGACTGAGACAAGGTGGGGGGAGGGGAAATGAGGAAACTGGGGAAATCTGAGTTCATCCCTTGTGGTTGGAGGGTTCCTAGGCGGAAGATGAGGCGCTCTTCCTCCAACCGTCATGTTGCTATGGTCTGGCGATGGAGGAGTCCAAGGACCTGCATGTCCTTGGTGGAGTGGGAGGGGGAGTTGAAGTATTGGGCTACGGGGTGGTTGGGGTGCCTAGTCAAATTGATGTTACAATCTGATTATAAGCCAGTCATTTTTTTTTTAATAGGCAGAGTTGGAAATCCAGGGGACTTGCTAAGATAATAAAGCCACAAGATTTCACGGTTTTGAACAAACAACAATGTTATACTGCCAAAATTAGAACAATAACACAATCGACAGTTCATGTCCAATTCAGATTTTAATAGCTTGAATTAAAATGTGGTTCATATGGATAACAGATTAAACACCCTTCAATACACATCATATAGCAAACGTGATTAAGACAGATACCTCATATTTCACAGTCACTCCCCCTAGACATTGATGACATTGTGTTCATCAAATCTCATTAAATTTCACAAGGGATCATAATTCTTCACCTTCACTCGAAATTTCCTTGAGATTCCCTGTCAAGAGCTCATCCATCATCGACTAGCTGCTAACATTATGTTCCATCACCCTCCTTTCCTAGAGTTTATGTTCCTTGGACTCTAAAACTAAACATAGCAGCTTACAAAATAGAAATAGGAGTCAGCCATTCAGCCCTTCAAGCATGCCTCACCATTCAATAGTCTCCTGTTCCTGTTTTCTGGCCCTACTCTCTGATCCCTTTAACTCAAAAAACTAAATCGAATTCCTCTTGAAAACATTCAATGTTTTCGCTTCAACCGCTTTTGTATGGCAGAGAATTCCACAGGCTCCCCACTCTTTGGGTGAGGAAGTTTCACTTCATTTCATTCTGAAATGGCCTGGCCCCTAATCATAGCTGAGACGCTGGCTCTAAACTCCTCTGTCACTGGAAAATCCTTCCTTGTTTTATGCTGTCTCATCCCATTAGAATTTTATAGGTTTCTAGAAGTGGTTTCTTCTAAATTCCAGTGAATATAGTACTAACCAATACAGTCTAGCTTCACATGTCAGCCCTGCCAACCCATTGCAAACTACGATCCAAAACTGACTCAACACTAGCTAATGGGCTGGGTGCTGGCAGGTGGGACTAGATTGGGTTGGGATATCTGGTCGGGATGGACAGATTGGACCGAAGGGTCTGTTCCCATGCTGTGCATCTCTATGACTCTATGACCAGCTCTTCACTGACAGCTAGCCTCACCAAGTAACCCTACCCCTCTTTTTTTTTGCATCCTGAGTCCCAATCAGGTTCTGTTGCAACAAACAAATGTTGTTTTCAATCCTGACTTTCTCTGCCACATGAATGCTTCTGAGACCCTCACAGCTTCCTCTAACATGGAGACGGTAAGTTTCCCACTTGCATGGTTTCCCCAGGACTTCTTCTGAGTGCTGACTCCAGTACTTCACCGCTTGTTAAAGACTAGAACTTCTCCCTGAATGCTTTCAACACAGAACCATGCACATAATATGTCATTCAGCTGCCTTCCTGGCAAGCAATGCTAGTAATTTAAGCACTCCAGGACACACTGTCTGCTTCTGCCATTCTCCCTCTCACATCCTCATTTTCTTTCTTCTCGCCTTCGAACTTCTGTTCAGTGACTCTTGAGCTATTCTGAAACAAGTATTAAAAATTGTATATAAGCTCTATTTTTTTAAAAATTTGAATTCACACAATGCAGGCATTGCTCGCTAGGCCAGCATTTATTGCCCATCCCTAATTGCGCAGAGGGCATTTAAGAATCAAACCACATTGCTGTGGGTCTGGAGTCACATGGAGGCCAGACCAGGGAAGGATGGCAGCTTCCTTCCCGAAAGAACATTAGTGACCCAGATGGGCTTTTCCTGACAATCGACCACAAAGTTCATAGTCATCATTAGACTCTTAATTACAGATTTCTTCCATTATTGCACCACCTGTAGTGGGATTTGAACACAAGTCCCTCGAACATTACCTGGGTCTCCATATTCTGGATTAGTGGTGCTGGAAGAGCACAGCAGTTCAGGCAGCATCCGAGGAGCTTCGAAATCGACGTTTCGGGCAAAAGCCCTTCATCAGGAAGCCCTTTTCGAATTTCAATTTCGAAGCTCCTTGGATGCTGCCTGAACTGCTGTGCTCTTCCAGCACCACTAATCCAGAATCTGGTTTCCAGCATCTGCAGTCATTGTTTTTACCTCTGGGTCTCCACATTAACAGTTCAACAATAATACTACTGGGTCATTGCCTCCCTTCCTGCTGGGCAGTGTTTAATGTTGCCAACTAACAACTTCTGGAACTGTCTGTCCCATACACACTATCTCTTGTCGATTATTGGCTTTTTAAAAATAGAATCCCCACAGTGTGGAAACAGGCCCACATCGACCCTTCGAAGAGTAACCCACCCAGACCCATTCCCCTACCCTAATATCCTACATTTACCCCTGACTAATGTACCTAACCTACACATCCCTGAATACTGCGGGCAATTTAGCATGGCCAATCCACCCTAACCTACACATCTTTGGAGTATGGGAGGAAACCCACACAGACACAGGGAGAATGGGCAAACTCCACACTGACAGTTACCCAAGGCCAGCTTCAAACCTGGGTCCTTGGCACTGTGAGGCAGCAGAGCTAACCACTGAGCCACTGTGCCACCCCTGCTTGCTCAGTATAAAAGCCAGATACAAATATCACATGGTGCAGAATTTGCTTGAATACAAAATTAGCTCAAGACGGATGACCACTCTAGAAAACCCTTTTGAGACACTCGTGCCATCATTTAAATCCAAGCCTTTGTGTGAAGAAGTGCTTTCTTAACTCCCCCATGAAGAAACTAGCTCTAATTCAAAGAATACACTGACTTTTTCCTGAACTCCCTCTTCTGAGAGAATAATTTCCCTCGATCTACCCTGTTGAATCCTTTAATCATCTTAAACACAAATGGTTTGCTGATTTGAGATGTTCAGTGCTTTCTGTTTATTATATGAGTTGCTGAATGAATGATTAAATAGGCCACGAGACAATGATTTGCAAATTGGCTATTTTTTGCTCCTCTCTTTGTAGGAATCCTGAACCCAACAGAACATCTCTTGACAAACTAATTATGCATTTCATCAGGAGTCGACTGTGGTTAGAAATTCACATTCACGTATATTATTATACAAGTCACTCGCATTTAATTGAAGATTGTTGGCAGCTGCTAACATTGAAGAGTTCGGAATTTGGAAAATAAATCCCAAGCTCATTGCCTCCTTCTCTGCCACATGGTGATAGATTGTTACAGGGATTGAGTGAAATGGAATCAGTTTGTGGGGTAAAGGTTTTGACCCAAATGGCCTGATTGCATGATGTAAATTCCATGCAATATTTTTGGCAAATGAAAAGTATTTTAAAAGTCTCAGCTTCCATTCAAATTCTTCCCTTCTTCTGAACTCTGGAATTCCTCCAGTAAACCACCGGAACCTCCTTCCACCTTTAAGAGCCATCTTAAAACCATCTTTGCCCAAAACCTTTCAGTCGCCTATCTTTGTGTCTCCTCATCTCAATTTTTGCTTCACTTCTGTGAAATACCTTGGCACTTTTAGGTGCTCCACAAATGCATATGCATCAAAAATACCCGCAAGTTGTTATTGTGAAATTAGCCTGCTTGATTCGCCAGTCAATACTTCTCACCAAACCAGCACCATCAAGTTGCACAAACAAAAGCAAAATTCTGAAAATCTAAATTTTCATATTGCATTCAAAATGTGAACTGTTCCTCCACAGATTCTGCCAGACCTGCTGAGTTTCTCTAGCAATTTCTTGTTTTGCCATAGAATCCCTACAGTGTGAAAGCAGAGCATTTGGCCCATTGAGTCCACACCAATCCTCTGAAGGGCTTCCTACCAGGTTCACTCCCCCAGCCAACCCTATGACTGTGCATATCCCATGACTAACCCACCTGGCCTGCATGCTACAGCACAATTTATCGAGGCCAATCCAAACTCACCTGCACATCTTTGGACTGTGGGAGGAAACCGGAGCACCTGGAGAAACCCCTGTACAGACATGGGGAGAATGTGCAAACTCTTACACAGACAGTCACCCGAGGCTGCAATCGAACCTGGATGCCTTAGCAGTGCTAACCGTTTCGTTCGAAAGTTTTGTTTAGACCACAGGAAATAGTGGTTACAGGCAGAATTGGGATGCAAATTATATGAAGCATCATGGACTATTTCAAAAAGGTACAGAAGGCAGTCCCTGTATTTAATATAGATAGGTAGAAACATAGAAAATAGGAGCAGGAGTAGACCATTAGTCCCTTTGAGACTGCTCTGCCATTCATTATGATCATGGCTGATTATCCAATTCAATAGTCTCTTCCTGCTTTTCCCCTTCTCCTTTGATCCCTACACCAGGTTTGGAATCCTCCCACCATTGAAAACATCCTTCTTGCAGCTACTCCATTGGTCCATCTCTGACTGCCCCCTTCCCTTCCTTAACATCTGTTTCCATTTCTCGGGTAGACTGGCCACAATTATCCACTACAAACCAACTGACTCTCACAGTTACCTTAACTATACATCCTCACACCCTGCTTCCTGTAGGGACTCCATCGGTTCTCCTAGTTTCTCCTTTTCCATCACATCTGTTCCAATGAAGCCAGCTTCCACACGGGGGCTTCTAAAATGTCCACCTTTGTCCTCCACTGAGGATTCCCCACCATTGTGTTTGACAAGGCCTTCAGCTGTATCCGACTCACCTCCAGCACTTTAGCCCTCACCCCGTCAACACGATAGGATCCCCTTTGTCCTCACCCAGCATTTCACCACTATGCACAACCAATGGATCATTAGCCACCAGTTCCATCTCCTCCAATAGGATGCCAGCACCAGACACATATTCCCAACCTCTCTCTCATGAGCCTTTCGCACAGACTATTCCCTCTAAGACACCCTGGTCCACTCCTCATCCACTCCAACATCTCCTCACATCTCCATGGTACCTTCCCATGCATTTATAGAAAGTGTAACACCTACTTTCCTCTGGCCTCACTACCCAAGGCCCCAGACACACCTTCCAAGTGATGCAGCGATTATCTACACTTCACCCAATCTGGTCTACTGCATTCGTTGCTCACAATGCGGTCTACTCTACACTGGGGAGATGAAACACAGACTGTGTGACTGCTTTGTAAAACATCTATGTTCTGTCCAAAAAAAAAATGACCCTGTCCTCCCAGTTGTCTGTCACATTAACACACCACCCTGTTCCAAAGCCAACATCTCTGTCTCAGGTTTGCCGCAGTTCTGTAGTGAAGCTTAGCACAAACTGGAAGAACAGCACTTCATTTTCCACTTGGGGACCTTGCAGCCTTTAGGACTCAGTATCCAGTTCAATAATGTTAGGGTCTGAACACATTGTTCTATGTCCTTCCCCCAACCCCCACACATCAGGCCTTGTCATCACATGGGTTGTAACTACACACAATCCGCTACTAACAGTCCCCTTTCGCACCTATTGGTTCCCCCAGGCAGACATGTATCCATTCCTTTGTCCAGCTGTTGTCCTCTCTCTCTCTGGGCTCCATCCCCACCTATCGTTAACTCCTCCACTCCCACCCCCACCTCATCTTCAGCATATAAAATAATCATTTCTCAGTGATAATCAGTTCTGACGAAGGGTTACTGGAACTGAAACATTGTCTGCTTTTTCTCTCAAGATGCTACCAGGCTTGCTGAGTTTTTCCAGCAGTTTCTATTTTGCACCTAAATAAAGTTTAGATACCAATCAGATAGGATTTATTTCAATGACAAAACAAGATTGAATACAGAACATACAACATTACAGCGGAGTACAGGCCCTTCAGCCCTCAATGTTGTGCCGACCTGTGAAACCAATTTAAAGCCCATCTAACCTACACCATTCCATTATTAGGCATATGTATGTCCAATGCCCATTTGGGCGGCACGGTGACACAGTGGTTAGCACTGCTGTCTCATAGCGCCAGAGACCCGGGTTCAATTCCCACCTCAGGCGACTGTGTGGAGTTTGCACATTCTCCCTGTGTCTGTATGGGTTTCCTCAGGGTGCTCTGGTTTCCTCCCACAGTCTAAAAATGTGTAGGTTTGGTGAATTGGCCGTGCTTAATTGCCCGTAGTGTTAGGTGAATGAGGTAAATGTAGGGGAATGGGTCTGGGTAGGTTGCGCTTCGGTGGGTCGGTGTGGACTTGTGCTCCATGTGCGGCCTTACCGGTGTCTTGTACAGCTGAAGCATGGCCTCGTGGCTCCAAAACTCAATCCCCCTACCAATAAACGCCAACACACCATATGCCTTCTTAACAACCCTATCAACCAGGGATTTATGCACAGGCCTCTCTGTTCATTTACACTGCCAAGAATTTGACCATTAGCCCAGTACTCTGCATTCCTGTTATTTCTTCCGAAATGAACTACCTCACACTTTTCTGCATTAAATCGATTCACCAAATGACCTGATCTTGTTCCTATCATGCTGCATCATCGAGGTCAACTAGCGGAGACCCATTTACGGAGGAATTTGCTAAGTATTTGAAGGAATTCAAGGTTATATTCAGAGGGTCAGATAAAATGGGGTAAGACAAATGTCACAGGGCCAGCACAAAACTTGTGGTTAACCGGACCTGTTTCTGTGCTGAATTTTGGCTCTAATTATATATAATGTCGAATGGTTTCATAACTCTACTACTTACACGACAGGTTCACATAAGTGTTTCAAATTATTACAGTACAATCAATGATAGAATGTTGGTGAGGCCACTTTTGGAATACTGTATTCAGTCCTGATCTCCCTTCTATAGGAAAGATATTGTTAAACCTGAAAAGGTTCAGAAAAGATTTACAAGAATGTTGCCAAGGTTGAAGGGTTGAGCTATAGGGAGAGGCTGAATAGGCTGGGGCTGTTTTCCCTGGTGAGGCATGGATAGGGTGGAGAGTCAAGGTTTTTTTTCCCAAACTAAAGGACATAGGTTGAAGCTGAGAGGGGAATAACACAATAGTGGCCTAAGTGGGAACTTTTTCAGACAGAGGATGGTGTGTGCATGGAATGAGCTTTCAGAAGAAGTGGTGGAGGCTGGCACAATTACAACATTTAAAAGGTATCTGGAAGGTACGAATAGCAAGTGTAGAGAGGAATATGGAAGTGGGACTAGATTTACATAGATACCTGGTCAGGATGGATGAGTTGGATGGAAAGGTCTGTTTCCATGCTGTACAACTCTATGACTCTATTCAAAAGGATCGAGCAATTCTCAGTGTTCTGGACCTGTATTTATCGCATGCTTACAAGTTAGCTGTAAATCATGACATTGCTATTTGAAGGACCTTGCTTCCTGCAAGTTAGTTGCTACGTTCCTTAATTTTTATTATTAAAAAATGTTTTTATTGCAACAAAGCAGTCTGGGATGACCTGAGTTTGTGAATTGAACTCTGTCAATAGAAGTTATTACTTCTCATACTGATTTTAATGGACACAATGTCAGGTGGGTTTTATAATGGCAGGGGGAGAACAATTTGACCTGTCATATTCCTACCTAAGCATTGAATGTAAAAGTACTCCCTGAGTGAATTGTGCTTGCCTGTTTTTCTTATAAAGAATGTGAAAACCCTGATTGAAATTACAGCAAATGCTGGGGTTGTGGAAACTGACACTAATTACACAAGGAACAAGCACTTTATTTTATTCCAAAGGACAAGGTTTCCAATTGATTTTGAATATTAATTTACCAAGTCAGGCTTGCTAGTTTGTTCAGCGGCTAACTCATTAATCAGCTGTGTTAGGTTGTGTCAATTATTTTTTTGAGATATTAAAACTCATCGTAAATAATGGTCAGGATTGCTAACATGGTACTCTTGGAGCAGGAGTAGGCCATTCAGCCCATTGAGATCGTCCAGCCATTCTAGATCATGGCTGATCAATTCCTCAATGTCATTTTCCCCACACTGTTTTTTCGTATTGACTTGAGGGATGCGGACGTTATTGACTGGGCCCAGCATTTATTGATCGTCCCTAGTTGCCCCTTGTGAAGGTGGTGGTGAGCTGCCTTCTTGAACCGCTGCAGTCCATGTGCTGTAGGTAGACCCACAATGCCTGTAGTTCTAGGACCTTGATCTGGCGACAATGAAGAAACAGTGATATATTTCTAAGTCATGATGGTGAATGGCTTAGAGTGAACTTGCTGGAGGTAGTGCGCTCTGGTGTCTGCTGCCCTTGTCCTTCTAGATGGAAGTGGTTGTGTGTTTGGAAGGTGCTTTCTCAAGATCTTGGTGAATTTCTGTAGTGCATCTTGTGGAGAGTACACACTACTGCTACTGAACATCGATGGTGGAGGGAGTGGATGTTTGAGGACGTGAGGGCTGCTGTATTTTGGATGGTGTCAAGCTTCTTGAGTGTTGTTGGCAAATGGGGAGGGTTCCATGACACTCCTGATTTCTGCCTTGTAGATGGTGGACAGGCTTTGGGGGATCAGAAGGTGAGTTCTTCTTGCAATAGTCCTAGCCTCTGACCTGCTCTTGTAGCATTATATTTATGTGGCAAATCCTGTCGAGTTTCTCGTCAATGGTAAGCTCCATGGTGTTAATAATGGGGTTTCAGCAATGGTAACACTACTGAGTGTCAATAAGTGCTGGTTGTGTCCATATCACTCTTTGTCATTAGCTTCCAGTAACCTATCTTGAAGCTCCACAATGATTGAGCTTGCACAGTACTGTGGGTTAGATAATTCTAAAGATTTTCGGTTCTGTTATGAAGATTGCTTTGATATTCCGAGCAAGGATATCCAAGGTATGAAGCTGAGAACTGTTCTCGGTCTGATGTGCAGTGAACTGTATAAATCAGGGGTGCCATAGGGTATGATTAAACTGGCAGGGGGAGGCCTTTAATCAGGGAGATGGACTTGTCTGGGGACCTTGCCACCTCACTATCTCCATTGCAATCAGGTCTGGGACCAGTCTGTTGGTGTCATTCTAGCACACATCCAAAGTAAGCTTTTAAGTAGGCAATTAATTCTCAATTCGGGACTTCATCCCTCTGCAGCTGGTGTTAACACAACAATGGACAGGGGCTCTCTATGACAGAAACATGATAAATAGGTCATGGTGTGTTTGCTGGCCAGCTCTCAGAGGGTACATGGGAAGATGGTTGTTCCTCCATATCTGATTGAGGGATGTGATACTGGGAAGAGCAGGGGAGGTAATGGGGTGGTGATTGTTGTTGCTTGCTCCCAAACCCTCTTTCTCTTCCCTCCTCTCGACAGCACTCACTACCCTTCAGTCCCTTTTCCCGTCATCACTCAAATGTGCCGTGGGCCGGACTTGATCCACGTCCTTGATCCCACTCCATCTCAGGCGTCTGACAGCCACAAGAAGCAATGGGCTTCCCAGAGAATAGGAGATGCACAAGGGCTCTTGAGCTGCCCAGTCTGTGGCCAGAATGCCCATTGCCATGAAAACATTAAGGTCCAGGAGCAGAATTAGGCCATTTGACTCATTGAGTCTGCTGTGCCATTCAATCTGCTCTGCTGCCTCCTCCCTGTAAAGCTTGACCTTCTTATTAATCACCTCCACAAATTACTGCGCTACCCCAGTCTTTGGGCTGCTGGAAGCAGAAAGATTCAGATTTCAAATCCCACCTCAGACAGTTCCAGAAACCAAGACTACTCACGGATAGAAGGATTCACCAGATCTGTGCTTCAGTCTCCCACTGTCACAGAGTGTTAACTTCTTTAACATCAAGAGTGATTTAATTCCTTTCTGGCTGACAAAATGCATACTGGGGAAAACTTGCACATTCCACAAATAATTAATGCTATTGATTATTGGGCAAAACTCACTGAATCACAATTTAGCTCTGAATATTAGTGTGTTGTTGTGATCGATAAAGGTCAGAACCTCTTCCCAAATGATTTTCTTTTTAAATAATTATTTATGTTGTAAAGTAAATGAGTGACTAGATTTAAATGGTTCCTATAAGGAGCATCAGAGGCTGATAGCATTTTATTTAAAATAGGCTGATTTGAAACACTGGTTGATTTTATATTCAAATCAAGGCAGCTCGTGTAAAATTAAACTATGATGTGTGTGGATGCATTCTGAATATCCATGAGAGACAGTGCTCACCGTTAGCATGAAAATCAGATCCAGATTATCCATTTCTTTCTTGTTCTCATCCTTGCCTTGTCTGACAATACAATTGCACCATTTAAAAGGCATCTGGATGGGTATATGAATAGGAAGGATTTGGAGGGATATGGGCCATGTACTGGCAGGTGGGACTAGATTGGGTCGGGATATCTGGGTGGGCATGGACGAGTTGGACTGAAGGGTCTGTTTCTGTGCTGTACATCTCTATGATAGCTATGTCTGAGGTGGTAATGCACACTTCTGGGTTAAGGAGGTTTTCGGTACAGATCTTGCTCAAAGATCAGGGTGTTGTAGTCCTGTTTGACATCCCAGTGAGGCATCGTGTGAATATTGCTCTGCTAAAGGAGCTTTTTTTAATTTCAGGTATGACATAGAAACATGGAAAATAGGCCATTCAGCCCTTTGAGCCTGCTCCACCATTCAATATGATCACGGCTGATCATCCAACTCAGTCCATTGTTTCTATTTTCTCCCTGCACCCTTTGATCCCTTTAGTCCTATGATCTACAAATGACTCCTTCTTGAAAACATTCAATGTTTTAGCCTTTAATGCTTTCTGAGGCAGAGGTTTCCACAGGCTCACCACTCTCTGGGCGAAGAGAATTCTCTTCACCGCAGTCTGAAGTGGACTACCCCATATTCTTGGACGATGAAGCCTGGTTCTGAATTTCTTCCATCATCAGAAACACATTAGACCTCAGAGCCAGTCTTCCCTCTCTAGTGGGCATTAAAGATCCCATTTCACTCCTCTGGAAAAGACTGAGGACCAGTTGTCAAGAATGTCATTAATCAACATTGCAGCAGCACACTCTAGGAGAGTTCCTGTGACAGGATCGTAGCGTTCCAATGTCTGAGCCAGAAGGCCTGGGTACAAATCCCACCTACTCCAAAAGTTTGTCACGATATCTGAGCAGATTATTAGAAACAAACTCCCAAATTAGAAAGCTGTTTTCTGGCTGTTTGCGTGAACATGCTGTGCAAGTTGTGTTTTCTGATGACAGTAAGGCAGTTACACTTCAAATAGCATTTCATTGCAAAGTGCTCTGGAGCCTCCATTGTGAAATGTTCTGTTTTAGTCTCTTTTTTTAACAAACCAAAGAATCAAACTCCTTATGCTTACAGTTGTGATGTTTTCCAGGTTTTCAACATGATTATATTTGAGAATGTGAATGGTAGATTTTTGACACCAAGTTAATTGGGTAGCTCTGATGAAAAGTCATCTGGACTCAAAGCGTTAGCTTGCTCTCTCTCCATGGATGCCTGACCCACTGTGATCTGCAGCAATTGGTGTTTTCAATCAAGTTCATTTGAGATTTGTGGACAAGAAGAATCTGGAGTTGAGGTAAATGATGCCATTACATTTTTCCACGAGACCAAAAGACTTAATGGCAGCAGAAGGCTGATAGCATAAATGTGTGGTTATCCACTTTGGTGGCAAGAACAAGAAGGCAGATTACTACCTAAATGGAATCAATTTAGGTAAAGGGGCAGTACAGAGAGATCTGGGTGTTCTTGTACACCAGTCAATGAAGGTAAGCATGCAGGTACAGCAGGTAGTGAAGAAGGCTAATAGCATGCTAGCCTTCATAACAAGAGGGATTGAGTATAGAAGCAAAGAGGTTCTTCTGCAGCTGTACAGGGCCCTGGTGAGACCACACCTGGAGTATTGTGTGCAGTTCTGGTCTCCAAATTTGAGGAAAGACATTCTGGCTGTTGAGGGAGGGCAGCGTAGGTTCACGAGGTCAATTCCTGGAATGGCGGGATTACCTTATGCTGATAGACTGGAGTGACTGGGCTTGTATACCCTTGAGTTTAGAAGACTGAGAGGGGATCTGATTGAGACATATAAGATTATTAAATGATCAGACACTCTGGAGGCAGGAAACATGTTTCCGCTGATAGGTGAGTGCCGAACCAGAGGACACAGCTTAAAAATACGGGGTAGACCATTTAGGACAGAGATGAGGAGAAACGTCTTCACCCAGAGAGTGGTGGCTGCGTGGAATGCTGTTCCCCAGAAGGCAATGGAGGCCCAGTCTCTGGATTCATTTCAGAAAGAGTTGGATAGAGCTCTCAAGGATTGTGGAATCAAGGGTTATGGAGATAAGGCAGGAACAGGATACTGGTTAAGGATGATCAGCCATGATCATATTGAATGGTGGTGCAGGCTCGAAGGGCAGAATGGTCTACTCCTGCATCTATTGTCTATTGTCTATTGTCTATTGTCTATTGTCTAAGGCTATTGAGCCCATTGATTCTGCTCCACTATTCTTGGCTGACCTGTTAATCCTCAACTCCACTTGCTTGCCTTTCCCCCATAACCTTCGATTCCCTTACAGATTAGAAATCAGCCATGAATGTTATTAATGATCCAGCTGCCTTTGAAAGGCAATTGGAGTTTCAATTGTCACTGCCACATGAGCTGATCCTGACTAAATGGCAGAGGTAGAAGACGTTGAGGCTGGTTCCAATGAGCTTGATCAAGCCTTCACTCGGAAGGGAAAGAAATTAATGTGGGCACTTGGGGCTTGTGGTAGATCTCCTATCCATAGGCTCCAGGCTCAGTTCCCATCTCTTCCAGAGGTATCTGATAACATCTCTGAACAGGCAGACTGAGAAAATAAACTCATAGAATCCCTATAGTGTGGAAACAGGCCCTTTGGCCCAACAAGTCCATGAAGAGTACCCCACCCAAACCCATTTCCCTCCATTTAATGCACCTAATCTACACATCCCTGAACACCATGGGCTATTTAGCATGGCCAATTCACCTGACTTGCACATCCTTAGATTGTGGGAAAAGACTGCAGCACCTGGAGGAAACCCACACAGACTTGGGGAGAATGTACAAACGCCACGCAGCCAGTCGCCCGAGGCTGGAATTGAACCGGAGTCCCTGACGCTGCAAAGCGTAAGCCTAAAGCTACAGTGCACTAGGCTGATGGACAGGCTAGGGATGGAGACATGAATGGCTCCACAGTCAACCAGCCTGCATTTAATTATTTGTATGAAATATCTTTCACAGCCATAGAACATTAAAATACTCTCAGCTAATTACATACTATTTTGAAGTGTTATTGCAGCTGGAGGAAAATTCACTATTTGAGTGCAAATTGGCTACAATGAGCTAATGGTCATCACAGGAGAAAACATCTCCAGCTCGTCAGTGAAATAGACCAATGGGATCATTTGCAGCTACCGAGGAAGGCAAACTGGGCTTTGGTTTAATGTCGGATCTGAAACATTGCACTTTGACTGTTCAGCTGCCCTCAGTAGGGCAGTAGAGAGTGAGATCTCATGCCACAGCAATAGGACTCAAGCACCTGACCTTCTGACACACAGAGACATACACACTGAACTGCAGCAAGACTGATTGATATGTCTCAGTTTCAGAGAATAGCCTCACTTGTGAGGCATCAATGATTGCACCCTGACCTGGCATGTTTTAATTCACTTATGGGCAGGAGAGAGACAATGGAGAGGAGAAAAAAATAGGACAAAGCCACACAGGAGCTGTGCATGATGCTGACACTGTGCAGAACAAGGTGAGAGCTCTTCAGTAAGACAGCAATGAATATGTATGCTGCAAACAGCACAGAGACAGTTTGAGAGTTAGATTGATTGCTGTAAACGGTGTGTTCTGGAGAGATGAGGATTACAATGACTTATTCAGATATGGACAGTCGAGAGAGAGAGAGAAAAAAAACCTCTTTGACTTGGGTGGTAATTGCATTCTGTGCACCTTCAATAGTCAGCGTTTGGTGATGCATATTAAACAACAGAGAAGCTTCACTTATCACTGCCTTTGTTCTCTCATCTCGCCTTTATCATGGCAAGCTTCTGAAGGGGTTCATTTCTGCTGATGTCACCTCTTTGCCCTGAAGTCAAGGTTCCAAATCTGCCAATAACCTTGAAATTAGTGCTCCTGGTGTATAACAAGTTGTTGTTTGAACAGTGTAGATAGAATTCAGCACATGCAATACTGAGTTATTTTCTCAAGTTAGTTCAATTATGAATTATCTACATTCCAATCTCAGCTTTCTGGAAAATACACTTGCCTAATTCATTATGGAAAACAGACATCTGAATCCCAATATTATTTAAAGGAAAAAATCATTATTAATCTACAGGTCTTTTCAAAATTTCTTTTTTGCCACCCAGGAATAAGTAAATTTACATCAGATCTATCAACCTCTCTGTACAGTGATGATATCTTTTGGGACTTGTGTTTTTCATGGTTCTATTTGGAGCCTTTATGTGAATCTCTGAGTGGGTTTAAAGTGGAAAACTCAACATATGATTAACTTTTTTGGTCCTTTTTGTTCTGCTTCTCACTGCTCAAATTTTTGAAATCCTGTAAATACCTCCAAGAGCTCTGTTGTGACGACAGCTATGGTACATTATTCCCCAGCAGCTAAATTTAATGCTTTTCATTCTGGGATTTTAGTTTTTTTTTAGTTAGGGATTCTGTGAACAGTAAATCCACTGTGGGTTCATTAGGTGATTCTCTACACCACCCCCATCAAGTGGGATGAAGTCAAAGCACCTGTACCATTACGCTGGACACTCAAAGCCATCCAGGATTAATGGGGTGTACAGCGGCTCAGTGGTTGGCACTGCTGCCTCACAATACCAGGAACCTGGGTTCGATTTGGGTGTCGGGTGACTGTCTGTGGAGTTTGTACATTCTCCCCGTGTCGAGTGTGGGTTTTCTCCAGCTGCTTCAGTTCCCCCCACAGTCCAAAGATACTGGAAAACAAAAACCAGCAGATTCAAGAACATCCTCTTCCCTGTCATTATTAGACTGATGAACAGACTCTCTAACTTCAAATAATGTTGATCTTGCTTCATGCACTTCCTATGCGGTGTTAACCTGTATGCCTCACTGTGTCTGAATGTTGTTGTTTATCTGCCTGTACTGCTCACAAAACAAAACATTTCACTGTACTTATGTACATGTGACTATAATAAATCAAATCCAGTCATGTGCAGGTTAGGTGGATTAACTATGGGAAATGCAGGGATACGGGGATAGTATGGGGAGCTCTTCAGAGGGTCAGTGAAGACTCGATGGACCAAATGGCTTATTTCCGTACTGTAAGGAATTCTGTTCAATGACTAGCCAGCTCATCAGCTGAAACATTCACTCCCTTCATGCAGAGGTAGATGTGTGCACCATCTACAAGATGCACTGTAATAGCTATTTCAATAGCACCTCCCAAACATGCCACCTAGCTCTGCCAGCCGAAAGGGCAAAGTTGGGCAGTGCTTGGAAAAGTGGGTAACAGCACATTTCTTCAAGAACTTGACTCAACTTGCTGGAACCCCTTCTTTAGCAACACTAAGTCTGTTCTACCTGGGGCTGGACTTTCTGAAAAGTGGCTATCTTGCACACCTGGCCACTCCTTATCTTTGACACTATGAAAGATCACCATATTTCTGACAGGAGATCCCAATCTGGAGTCCAGTTGAAATGTGGAGCTGTCCTTCCATTCTGATCCCCAAACATACGGGACTATAGGGGACGGTTCCTTTTTATCCCAGCTGTCAGTGACTGCACCCTGAAACTTAAATATCATAGAACCACAGACAACCACTTTCATAGATGATAGGATAGAGAGAGATGGAAGGAGCAGTCGGGAGTGATGAAGAGGGATATGGAAGGGAGGGAGAAATGATAGGTCATTTCAGGGGGAATGACAATAATAATTGTTATGGCTCTAAAGGGAGGGTATCCAGTAATCAAGTCCCACTGCTCTGCCAATCACACTATTAACAGAAATTTATTGAGTGAGACACCAAAACAGCTAATTGGTTTTGAAGAAGAGTTATATCAGACTCAGAATTCAGAGGGTATTGAATTTGTGGAATTCTTATTGCAGAGGGATGTCAAGGCTGAGTCGTTAAGTATGTTCAAGGCTGAGAAAACAGATTTTTAATCAGTATGGGAAACAAGAGTAATGGGGAAAAGGCAGGAGAGTGGGGTTGAGGATGATCAGATCAGCCTAGATCTCCGAGAATGACAGAGCAACCTCGATGGGCTGAATGGCCTACTCCTGCTCATACACCTTATGGTAATTCTGTTTTTTTCTCTACTAATACCTTCCAGACCTGCTGAGTTTCTCCCACTATCTGTTTTTATCATGGTCAGTTGATTCTCTTTCATACAACTATCCTGAACAAAGGAACTGTTAACCAGCTTCTTGAACTAACACAAAATAATCCATTTATCAATGCAAAACTTATTCTTAAAGCAAGTGACAAACATAAGTCAACATGTAAACTGCAATCTATCTCTTAATCCAAGACACACTACACAGAATTCAATGTTTCTGGTGAGATGATTTATTTAAAACCATAAAGAGGAAGGAGAAAACAGCTCTGCTGACCAGGGGCCTGAAAAAAAGGACAGACTGTGATGACTTCTCGTAGTGCACTGGATTTCCTGTTGACAAAGTTGAATTTCTGGCAGTTGTAGACTGCTACTCAATCAGGGCTGGGCAATTCATACTGGCCCATCCAGTGATGGCCTCATCACACAAGTAAATAAAAATAAAAACTCTTCCATGCTTCCCAATGCTTGAAGGAAGCACTGAAGGTGACAAAGTCTGAGAATGAACTCTGGGTGGAAGCCTTCAATATCCATCACCAAGACTGGCTTGGTTGCACCATGAATAACTGATCTGGTGGAGTCCTAAAGATGCAGTTGTTAGATTGGGCCTGTGGCAAGTCTTGAGGGAACCAACAAAACAGGAAATTTGACTTGACCTTGTACTCCACCTATCATAGAGTATTTTCCCATGACAGTATTGGTAGGAGTGATAGTTGCACAGTCCTTATGGAGTCAAAATCCAATTTCCCCATGGAACATACCCACTATTGTGTTGTGTGGCACTGTCACTATGCCAAATGGGACTGACTATGAAGAGATCTATCAACTCTAGGCTGGGCATCCATGAGGCGCTGTAGACCAACAAGAGTAGCTGTATTGTACTCCAGCACCTCATGGCCCAGCATACCCCCAAATTCTGTTGCCATCAAGCCAGGGAATCAATCCTGGTTCAATGAGAAGGACCAAGAGCAGTGCAAAGCATCACTGAAAATGTGTTGCTGGAAAAGCACAGCAGGTCTGGCAGCATCCAAGGAACAGGAGAATCGACGTTTCAGGCATGAGCCCTTCTTCAGGAATGAGGAAAGTGTGTCCAGCAGGCTAAGATAAAAGGTAGGGAGGAGGGACTTGGGGGAGGGGCGTTGGAAATGCGATAGGTGGAAGGGGTTAAGGTGAGGGTGATAGGCTGGAGTGGGGGTGAGGGCGGAGAGGTTAGGAAGAAGATTGCAGGTTAAGAAGGTGCTGCTGAGTTTGAGGGTTGGGACTGAGATAAGGTGGTGGGACTATAAATCAACCGACTCCCACAGCTACCTAGATTACACCTCCTCCTACCCTGCCCCCTGTAAAAACGCCATCCCATATTCCCAATTCCTTCGTCTCCGCTGCATCTGCTCCCAGGGGGACCAGTTCCAATACCGTACAACCCAGATGGCCTCCTTCTTTAAAGACCGCAATTTCCCCCCAGACGTGGTCGACGATGCCCTCCACCGCATCTCCTCCACTTCCTGCTCCTCCGCCCTTGAGCCCTGCCCCTCCAAT
The DNA here is from genome assembly GCF_047496795.1 of Chiloscyllium punctatum. Lineage (NCBI taxonomy): Eukaryota > Metazoa > Chordata > Chondrichthyes > Orectolobiformes > Hemiscylliidae > Chiloscyllium > Chiloscyllium punctatum. The sequence continues at coordinate 9,205,660 of NC_092764.1, read as the reverse complement.
TGCCACCAGGACAGAACCCCACAGGTCCTCACCTACCACCCCACCAACCTCCATATACATCGTCATTTCCGCCACCTCCAAACGGACCCCACCAAGGATATATTTCCCTCCCCTCCACTATCAGCATTCCAAAACGTCCACTCCCTCGGTGACTCCCTCATCAGGTCCACACCCTCCACCAACCCAACCTCCATTCCTGGCACCTTCCCCTGCAACCGCAAGAAATGCAAAACTTGCGCCCACACCTCCCCCCTTACTTCTCTCCAAGGCCCCAAGGGATCCTTCCATATCTGCCACAAATTCACCTACACCTCCACACACATCATTTATTGCATCCGCTACACCCGATGTGACCTCCTCTATATTGGGGAGACAGGCCGCCTACATGTGGAACGTTTCAGAGAACACCTCTGGGACTCCCGTGGCTCAACACTTCAACTCCCCTTCCTACCCAACCAAGGACATGCAGGTCCTTGGACTCCTCCATTGCCAGACCATAGCAACACGACAGCTGGAGGAAGAGCGCCTCATCTTCTGCCTAGGAACCCTCCAACCACAAAGGATGAATGCAGATTTCTCCAGTTTCCTCATTTCCCCTCCCCCCACCTTGTCTCAGTCAAATCCCTCGAACTCAGCATCGCCTTCCTCACCTACAATCTTCTTCCTGACCTCTCCGCCCCCACCCCCACTCCAGCCTATCACCCTCACCTTGACCTCCTTCCACCTATCACATTTCCAACGCCCCTCCCCCAAGTCCCTCCCCCCTACCTTTTATCTTAACCTGCTGGACACGCTTTCCTCATTCCTGAAGAAGGGCTTATGCCTGAAACATTGATTCTCCTGTTCCTTGGATGCTGCCTGACCTGCTGTGCTTTTCCAGCAACACATTTTCAGCTCTGATCTCCAGCGTCTGTAGTCCTCACTTTCTCCAGTGCAAAGCATTGCCAACCTTAAAATGAGGACCCAACCTGGTGAAATTGCAAGACAGGACAACATGTGTGCCAAACAGCATAAGCAGTATGCAATAGATGGAACTTCCACAGGCTATCAGAGTGGATTCACCAGGTTCCTGGGGATGGAGTTAAACTTGTAAGAGGAGAGGTTGAGGAAGTTGGGCTTGTTCTCTAGACTTTAGAAGAATGAGAAGATACCTTATTGAGTAAACAGGCACGAGGCTACCTGTCTATCTTCCTTTTCACCTATCTGTTCCACCCTCCTCTCTAACCTATCGCTATTACCCCCACCTCCACCTAGCTTCTGCACTCTTAGCTATCTTCCCCGCATCCCCACCCCCATCCTGTTTATCTCACCACCCCCTCAGCTCACAGCCTCATTCCTGATGAAGGACTTTTGCCTGAACCATTGATTCTCCTGCTCCTTGGATGCTTCCTGACCTGCTGTGCTTCTCCGTCACCACACTCTTGAGTCTAATCTCCAACATCTGTAGTCCTCACTTTCACCTAGGAGGCTGGAAGAACACAGCAAGCCAGGTAGCATCAGGAAGTAGAGAAGTCAATGTTTCAGGTGTAACCCTCCTTCAGTCCTGAAGAAGGGTCGCACCGAAGATTCTTAGAAGCCTTAACATGGTTGTTGTGGAAAGTTGTTTTCCCTTGCGGGTCAGTGTAGTAACAGAGGAAATCATTTCAGAATAATAACCCATTTAAGACAGAGATGAGGAGGAATTTCTACTCTCAGAGGGCAGTAACATTGTTGAGTTCTTTACCACAAAAAGCTGTCAAGGTTGGATCATTTAGAATTTTCATGACTGAGATAGACAGATCTTTTAAACATTAAGAGAATCAAGGATTATGTGGAAAAGGCAGGACATTGGAGTTGAAGATGCTCAAATCAGGTACAATCTCATGGAATGGTAGAGCAAACTCAAGGGGCAAAAGGCCTACAGTCAGTTCTACTATTAACGTGGTCATTTCATTCTTGTGCAATCCCGAGTTATAAGAAAATCGTGTAATAGAAGCACCATTTAAACCAATGGGGCTGAATCGCATTATAACTAATACATGTTGTAAAGTTTGTGCTTTAGGAACAGTGTCCTCAACTTGTCAATCATGTTTTAGCATTAATGAAATGAGTGTTATAACAGAACGACCTGTACTTTAGCTCTTATGTTATATGGTCTTATGACTTCTAAGGTAGAAAATTTCTTAGATTCATCATTGTGGTCTTAACTGGTTTGTTCAATACAGGATCAGACTGGTGCGATTGACTAGTTGGGCTGAGTGAATATTTTCTGTACAGTAGGCACAATGTTGCATTTGATATTATCGATGTTCTGTGTATGTCCCATGGTCTCTGTTTACCTTTTATAAATCTTTTATTTATGTCACACTCAAACTATCTCAGCCAGAGGCGATTTTCTAAAGATGACTGTGCAGCAAGCAGAAAGAGTTTTCTCTTTTTGCTTCCATTAATGTGTAAATGTTTGTGAATTGTGCATTCATGTAGTGTGTGGTGTACTGAGGTGTTTCAGTGATTAGGAATTTTCAGTTTGAAGCTGAATATTTATGAAATAAAATTTATCAGGTTTTTTTTGACATAATGCTCTAAAGATAGACATCATTGGGAAATCAGTGAAGCATAATCACACCAATTCTAAAATAGAACTTAATTATTACGGTTTTTCTAATGCATGATAATAACATACTGTTAACGACACAAGAGTGAGATGAGCCTCCACCTACATATTCTCTGGATGGAGGGTGTCACTATTGTTCATTGTTTTCAATAGGTAGCTATACTCAAACTGATGCAGTCAACTGCAGTGTCTCGATTTCTTATGCCAAGTAACTCCACAAGGCAGTTAAGACTCAACTCGTTTTCACTCATACACAGGATGAGGGTGTCATGAAGTGTTAGAGTCATACAGCACGGAAACAGACCCTTGGGTCCAACCAGTCTGTGCCAACCATAATCCCAAACCAATCTAGTCCCACTGCCTGTGCTTGGCCCATATCCCTCCAAACATTTCTAATTCATGTACTTATCCAAATGTCTTTTAAACATTGTAACTGTACTCATATCTATCACTTTCTCTGGAAGTTCATTCCACACTTGAACTGCTTTCTGAGTTAAAAAAAATGCCCCTCATGACTATTTAAAGTCTTTTTCCTCTCATTTTAAAAATATGCCCCTAGTCTTGAAATTCTCCCTCCCAAGGGAAAAGGCACTTGCTATTCACCTTAGCTATACTCCTCATGATCGTATAAACCTCTATAAGATTACAGTCAACCTCCTCCACTCCAATAAGTGTACCAACTTATCCAGCCTCTCATTATAACTTCATTCCCAGGAGAATTCTGGTAAATCTTTTCTGCATCCTCTCTAGTTTAATAATATCCTTTCTATAACAGGACGACCAGAATTGGACACAGTATTTCAGAAGACACCTCACTGAAGTCCTGCACAACCTCAACACATCATTGCCTAGGTAGCATTCACAGTGCATCCCTAATTGCTCAAAGGGCAGTTAAGAGTTAACCACATTTCTGTGGGTCTGGAATCACTTGTAGGCCAGACCAGGTAAGGGTGGCCATTCCCTTCACTAAAGGACATTAGTGAACCAGATGAGTTTTTCTGACATTCATTTCATGGTCATCTCGAGACTCTTCATTCCAGAATTCCAATTTCACCATCTACTGTGGCAGATTTGGATTAACAATCCCAATAATGCCATTAAGCTATTGTTTCCCCAACTGTTTTAATGAATGTTATGAGTCCATTAACCTTTCTTCAGAGTTCTGGGTGCAAAATGTTAACTTTATTTCCTCTTCAGAAGCTGCCAGACATGCTAAGTTTCTCCAGCAATTTTGATTTTTGTTTCTTTCAGATTTCCAGAATCCATCATTCTTTGTTTATTTTGTGGTTTTTTTGAGTTTTGGTGTTGAATTGCCATTGGGACATTGACTTTTTCACTTATCATGAAACTGCCTATTACAGACAATGGGGCCAGGATGCTCTCCCTGCCCAGTTTATGGTTTGTCAGTTCAAGAATAAGAATGAGATGGTGGATAAATCCTCATGGGCACCTGGCTGCTCCTTATCATTTTGCTTGTTCTCCAGTTACCGTTTAACAATCTTACCACTGGGCGGCACAATAGCTCAGTGGTTAGCGCTGCTGCCTCACAGTGCCAGGGACCTGGGTTTGATTCCATCCTCGGGTGACTGTGTAGAGTTTATACACTCTCCCGGTTTCTTCACACAGTCCAAACGTGTGCAGATAGATTTGATTGGTCTTGCTACATTGTCCCGTGGTGCCAGGGATGTGCAGGCTAGGTGGGTTAGCCATGGAAAATGTTGGGTTACAGTGATGGGGTCAGGGTTGGAGTAGTAGGTCTGGGTTGGACGCTGTTTCAAGAGTTCATCCAGACTCAATAGGCCAAATGACCTCTTGCCATACTGTCAGGATTCTATGACTCTGTCTCTAAACCTGCTCCCAAACACACTTCAGGAAGTCATAACTGCCCTTTGGTGTTACTTAGCATACAATATTAAATGACTGCAGTTGACTTTGTCATAGTTTAAATTGAAAATTCGAGTAACACAGATTCCAACCTATGGGTTTGTGCTTTACCACAACACAGTAAATGCATCAGCTTCAGTTTAAATTTGACTGTCACACAGCAAAATGCCCTCAGGAACACTCAATAAAAAAATGTCACCTTTGGTTTAATGGGTGGCACTGTCACCTCTGAAGCTCACACAGGAGAGTCTTGAGCCTGCAATCCAGAGCTGACAATATAGCTCATTACTGAGGGAGTGTCATACATTCAGAAATGCTACATTTTAACACCTTACATTTGGTGAAAAGGGTCTAGAATGTGGTGCTGAAAAAGCACAGCAGGTCAGGCAGCATCCGAGGAGCAGATGAATCGATGTTTCAAGCATTAGCTCTTCATCAAGCCATTCCTGATGAAGGGCTTATACCCGAAATGTCGATTCTCCTGCTCCTCGGATGCTGCTTGACCTGCTGTGCTTTTCCAGCAACACACTCTTGACTCTGATCTCCAGCATCTGCAGTCCTCAGTTTCTCCTCGCTGGCATAAAGGGTTCTGTAGCACCTTTGTAAAGAAGGACAGGACAGTTCTCTCTGGCTTTAGGATGTACCAACATTGGCGCAAAACAAAAAGACAGGCCTTTAGTGTTGTTTACGGGATCTAGCTGTTGTGTTGCTGCTTTTTCTGCACTTGAAAATACATATTTCTTCATCAACTACAGGAGTCCACATCAGAGACCAAAACATTTGCTGATGTCTGAGACTAAAGATTTGGTCAGCGGTCATAGGTGATATGCTTGTGATAGGTAGAAGACAATTTGATGCCTATCTCCTTTTCCACCTATCTACTCCACCCTCTCCTCCCTGACCTATCACCTTCATCTCCTCCCCCACTCACCCATTGTACTCCATGTTACTTTCTCCCCACCCCCACCCTCCTCTAGCTTATCTCTCCACGCTTCAGGCTTACTGCCTTTATTACTGATGAAGGGCTTTTGCCCGAAACGTCGATTTCAAAGCTCCTTGGATGCTGCCTGAACTGCTGTGCTCTTCCAGCACCACTAATCCAGAATCTGGTTTCCAGCATCTGCAGTCATTGTTTTTACCTCATGGAAGGCAACCCAGTTGAAGTCAGGTGAAGCACCTCACCCTAAACTGGAAAAGCAATTCTTATGCTCTCAGGAAGATTGCTCTCTTTTAGACTGCGTAACCTTCTTTTCCCTCAACTCTTAACTCCACTTTCACCAGCTGGGATTTCAGCTTGTAAAGAATAAATTTAGACACAAAATCTTGTCCAGAAGCTCATTTCTGTGGAAGAAATGAGGAATGGACCTCATGCACCTCATTAAAGTGCACCTAACTATAAATAGGTTTCTTGGATTAACTTGATGGTTATTCTATTTCCACTTGTGAGAGATTCTAAAACAAGAGGCTAATTAAATAAGACAATGACTAATAAATTTGAGGATGATCTCACAAGCTCATTCTCTATCCAGGAGTAGTACGTGGAACTCGCTCCTGTGTCTTCATCATTGGAGCATCATTATAAAGATGTCTTGGACCTGCACATCACTGAGCATAAATAGTACAGTGTTCGTGGAGATAGAAAATATGAGAAGGAACACTTTGAATCATCCACTAGAATACGACATTCTGGAAGAAACACATTGGCATGAATACAGGAAAAAGCCAGAATTGTCATAAAGAACGCAATGATACAATTAGAACCTTGCTCATCTATGATTACTGTGCACAGCACTATTTCATATAAAAGTATAACAAATATTGTTACTTTGAATTCCAAGCCTGAGAACTCTCCTTAGCCTTCTCCCTGACCTGCATGACTTCAATCCTCACTCAAAGTGTGACATCGAACCACCTGACTGAAGTTTAGTGACTCAAAGATGTATGAGGAGGCTGGTTAAGTAAATAAGTGAGAAAGGAAAAGAAGGGAATTCAACTTGAGTTAGATGAAGTAGAGTGGGAACATCAGTGTAGCTATGTTGATTACAATGGCCTGTTTCTGGGTCAGTGGTGCTGAGCACAGATTCAGCAACACACCTCATGCTCAAATTAATAAATTTACATTTCTGTGGTTCCTTTCCCATCCTTGGTGCATTCAATCAAAATATTGCCTTGCAGACATACCCAATATCCAATTCACTAGGTACTCCAAGAAGTGCTTTTGAAAATGGTTATAAGACCAGTTGACCACAAGAAAGAGGAACAGGAGTAGGCCATTTAGCCCCTCCAGCCTCCTCCATTTAGTAGGATCATGGTTGATCCGACATTCCTCACCTCCACTTTCTTGTCATCTCCCCATTTCCTTCTGATTAAGAATCTATCAAACTTTGGTTTAATCATTTAGAGAAATTATTTGGGTGTGAATATACGAGGTATGGTTAATAAGTTTGCAGATAACAAGAAAATTGGTGGTATAGTAGATGGTGAAGAAGATTATCTCAAAGTAAAATGGGACGTTGATTAGATTGGCCAATGGGTTCTGGAATGGCAGATGGAGTTTAATTTAGATAAATGTGAGATGTTGCATTTTTGGAAACGCAAACCAGGGCAGGACATAGACATTTGGGGAGTAAGCCCCTGGGGAGTGATGCCAAACAAATGGACATAAGAGTACAGGTGCATATCTCCCTGAAGTTGGAGTTACAGGTAGACAGGATAATGAAGAAGGCATTGGCCTGCATGCCTTTATTGGTCAGTGCATTGAGTATCAGAATTGGGATGTCATAAGGCCTCTGTACAGGACACTTTTGGAATACTGTATTCAGTTCTGGTCTCCCTGCGATAGGAAAACTGTTGCTAAACTTGAAAGGGTTCAGGAAAGATTTACAAGGATGTTACTGGGATTGGAGAGATGGGGCTATAGGGAAAGGCTAAATAGGCTGGGATTATTTTCCCTGGATCATCGGAGACTGAGGGGTGACTTCATAGAGGTTTATAAAACCATGACAGGTGTGGATAAGGTGAAAGGCAAGGTCATTTTCCCCAGGCCAGAGGAGTCCAAAATGAGAGGACATAGGTTTAAGGTGAGACGGTAAAGATTTAAAAGGATCTGAAAGGTAACTTTTTCATGCAGAGCGTAGTGTTTGTTTAGAATGAGCTGCCAGAGGAAGTGGTGGATGCTGGTAAAATTACATTTAAAAGGCATCTGGGTGGGTACATAAATAGGAAGGGTTTAGAGAGATATGGGCCAAATACTGGCAAATGGGACTAGATTAATTTAAGATATTTGGTCGGCATGGACTGAATGGTCTGCTTCTGTACTGTGCAGTTCTATGACTGTTTGACTCTGTCCTATAACTCCCTCTGGCAAGGATTTGCAAAGACTCACAATTCTCTGAGATATTAAATTGCTCCTCATCCCAGTCTTGAATTGACCCCCTTTATTCTGAGACCATGCCCTCTGGTCCAAGAGGGTTGAAAGACTAATGTTGACTGAAGGAAAATGGGGACCTATCTGCACCTTAACAACATTTAATTATCTTTGTTCCATAAGCTTCAATAATCTTGTTTAAAAAGTCTCCCATTCCCAGTTTTGACATTTTCAAGTGATGTTCTAATTTCAACAGATTTTGAATGGAGTGAATCCAAAATTAAACTTGCATCTGTGTGTGGGTGGTTGGGCAGTGGGGATATAGTGCTTTCTGAAATCACCCATAAATAACCAGTGAAAGTTCAGAAATGACCCAGTGGAGGATATAGCCTCTCTCTGTCTCCAATATTAACATTCTTAAATATCCCTGCAGTGTGGAAGTAGGCCATTCGGCCCATCAAGTCCACATGAACCCTCCACAGAGCATCCCACCCAGCCCTACTAGCCTATCTTATCACCCTGCATTTCCCATGGATAACCCATCTGGCCTGCACATCCCTGGACACAATGGGGTAATTTAGCATGGCCAATCCACCCTAACCCACACATCTTTGGACTGTGGGAGGAAACCAGAGCAAATCCACACAGACACAAGGGAGAATGTGCAAACTTCATACAGTCACCTGAGGTTTGATTTGAACCTGGACCCTTGGCACCGAGAGGCAGCAGAGTGAACCACTGAGCCACCGTGCCATCCTAAAAGCACTCTGCCTGGGACTTGAATGCACCACAAGCTCCACTGACTGAGTGAGCCAGGCCTTGAGGAATACCTTGCTCTTTTTCTCCATGGGATTTACTGACAGCCACCTAACATGCAGATGGGCATCCAGTCTATCATCTCATCTGAAAAAGACTGGTTGATCAGAGCAGTGTTTACTCACTGACTTGCCAGTTTTTATCATGTCAGTCAAAGCAGCAGGTAAAACTTCATGGTTCATGTGCTATTTTGATAAGGTAAGTAATGCATTGTCAGAAGGATTTAAACTTCCAGTACCGCCATCCCACAATGTTATTTAAACTAGACTGAACACGTTCCATTGCAATCTGGGGAGTGCATTAAAGTTTGCAAGACTGACACTGTTTGCTCATTCAGAAAGAACATCTGATGAATTAATGTAATTGATTTAATAAAGTGTAAAATAAAACTTTTGGTTATTTGCAAAATGAATGAATAAACAGACGCCAAATAGTGGGGTTTTATTTGGGATAATTTTACTGAAGCACGACATATTACTGAATGTGCAAATGGAATGGTTATGCAGAAATCCTCTTGGGTTTTCTTTTGGTCATTCTCCAAAGCTAGAGGCAGTTCTTCATCTCCAAGCTCTTGATTAATAACATCCTTACTGTCCACAGCCACAAGTTTAATTAACCTTCTCAACTTTTAAGTACCAAACTGAATTAAAGAAGCACTGAACAGCTATATTATGCAGAACAGTCACGATCCAAAATGGATTAATATACTTTTACCATCATCTCACCATCCAGCTCTGTCTGGCTACCTTCAAGTTTCATTTGCTACAAGGACCCCTTTCAAGAAGGAAACATGCTTCAGCAGATTCTCTGGTCTCCCTGTTATTGGAAGGATGTTATTAAACTGGACTCAGTTCAGAAGAGATTCACCAGGATGTTGCCAGGAATGGAGGATTTAAGTTATAAGGAGAGGCTGGATACGCTGGGACTTTCTTCACTGGAGCATAGGAGTTTGAGAGGTGACCTTATAAAAGGTTTATGAAATCATTAGGGGTTTGGATGAGGTGAATGGCAGTTTTCTTTTCTCTAGGACGGGGTATTTCAAGACTAGGGGTCTTATTTTTAAGGTGAGAAAACAAAGATTTAAAAAGGACACAAGGGACAATTTTTTTTACAAAGTGAGTTGTTCATGCATGGAATGGACTTCTAGTGGAAGTGGTGGAAGCATGTACAGTTTAAATGTTTAAAAGACATTTAGATAAGTACGTGGAGAAATATTTGGAAGGAGATGGGCCAAGCACAGGCAGATGGGACTAGTTTGGGTTAGATTCCCTACAGTGTGAAAACAGGCCCTTTGGCCCAACAAGTCCACACTGACCCTCCGAAGAGTAACCCACCCAGACCCTACATTTCCCTCTGACTAATGCACCTAACACTATGGGCAATTCAACACTATAGCCAACTCACCTGACCTGCACATCTTTAGACTGTGGGAGGAAACCGGAGCACCCAGAGGAAACTCCCCACCCACAGACAGTCACCCGAGGCTGGAATCAAACCTGGGACCCTGGTGCTGTGAGGCAGCAGTGCTAACCACTGAGCCACCGTGCCACCCCAAAGTTTGGGGATTATGGTCAGCAGGGATTGGTTGGGTGGAAGGGTCTGTTTCAGTGACTCTATGACTCTCTTTCTGGAAGGCCATTACCTAAATAGACATAACCAGGACTATTGTACTTTCCTGTGTTTCAAAATTGACCTGTAAAGATTATATTTGAGGATGTTGCAATGTGTTGACAGGTGACTGTTAATACATGGAATTTGATAGAATCTATAAGATATCTATAGGTCATTCAGTTCAGGGGACCGCATGTTCCACACCCCACCTTCCATTGTACTTCATTGTACATTGCATGAATATTCTTTTACTGCTTTCTTCTTCATGTATTTTGCATCCTTCTGAAGGAAGCCAGGAAATAATTCAGTAACACTGCTCCTTCATCAATGAATTCTGTAATCACATCAGTCCCAATAGAAATTGCACTCTTTCTGTCATAGGTTAATGAATTCCTGATAAACACTGTGTTCCTTTGTCATCTCCCTTCATCTTTTGTGTCAGAGAAAGATGAGAAAAAAAGCAAGGAGTCACAAGGTCTTCCTTTGAAGGACCTAACCTATCAGTTTTAGCACTTGTAAAATAGCTAATTGAAACTGAGCAGTATATCGCAGCTGAGGGCCCATCAGTAATCTTGGGACAAATGCAGCACACAGTTCCTCTGCACATTTCATTCCTTTGAGTAAATACAAAATTAACAAACTTGATACAAGTCTTGATTCTTGCAGAGCCACAGTTGTAAAAAGTTCCAGTGAAAGACTTGGTGTTTAGTTGATTATTTACATTGATAATGGTCAATGATTGTCTGATTAAGAACACGATGTAATCCTATATGACCAAGGGACAATCTAATCCTGTTTCGTGGGAATTCCAGGTTCATTAAGGACATTGTCCATGGACGCATATAGATTGGGATAGGTTTCATTCAACTGGACCAAACCCAATGCTGATGTTGCATTCTAGTGTGACCAGTGCACGGATCTGCAACTTTGCTGCTTCCATTTGTCTGGGAGAAATGAAAACAACTCCTACAACAACAATTGCAAAGCATTTAAAGGGACTTATCATCAAAACAAAATTATACTGATCCACCTAACGTGGCAGATTTTCTGAACGAGGGGGGGATGGTTCTCACTTGGCATGTGACTTCCACTGCCAATGTAGCTCATCAGATCGCCCACCAGTCACCTCATTAAAAGTTGATGAGTGAACGAAGGCAAGTATCTTACCCTGTTGCAGGTCCAGACACATCCTGTCAATTGGAGCCAGGATGACTCTGACCCCTGCCTTCTGTTGGTCATAGCCTACTCCTCAGGGGAACCAGCACCAATAAGTTAAGGCTTTTCCCCTCCATGCAGCTTGGGGATTGCAGAGAGAGGGAGGTCAGAGGCAAGAGCAAAGGGATATCTTTCAGAGGGCACCCCCTTGACTCCCAAGCAAGTGTCCTCAAGATTGAGGCAACTGAAGATCTATTCCACCAGCTTGGCAGGTTGCCATGGTTTCCATAGAATAGGAGTAAAGCACCTTGACTCTTGAGTTCCAAAGAGCAGTCATGCTAGGCTCAAAATGTCAATTTAGTTCCTGTTTCCTCAGGTGCTGCCAGACCCGCTGAGCTCCTCCAGAAAATTTCTGTTTCCACAGTGACTTCTCTTGCTTGCAGTAGATGCAAATGTTTAGGGAAATGGTGAGTTAATGGCCTTTGGGTGGCAACTAATTGACCAGTTTAAGGTCTTAATTGCTCATGAGTGAAGATCAACTCCATGGCCTTAATGTGTTTTGCATGTAAATTAATCAGTTGAAAAACGGGCAATTTACTGGTGGTTAGTATTTTTTTTTAAATGCCATTGATGATGGAAGTAAAAACATTCAGTTATGTGTAACAGAGAAAAAAGAAAGCATCCTCCATGTCAGCCTCTTGTACCTCAATTCCTGCACCAATTGAGGTTACAATGAAGGATTCTCCTTTCTCAGCATCTGCTGTCCCCTGAGGCATGGTGACCCTCAGGTTAAACCACTGCCCGTCACCTATTTCTAATGAGTGAGCAGCCTGATGGTCTGGTAGAGCTATGGCAACATTTCTTTGCAATGCAGTGGTAGTGTTCCTATCTCTGAGGCAGGAGAGCAGGCTTCAAGTCCCACCTGCTCCAGAGATGCGTAATAACATCAGTGAGCAAGCCAACTAAAAATATACAAAGAACCTCCTCTATGTACAATCCTGGCCTGCTCCTCATTGCAGTGGTGATTGCAATCTGAATTTCTCTCCAGGCCTAACTTCCCGAATTATGTCCCATTCTAGGGTGGCTCAGTGGTTAGCACTGCTGCCTCACAGTGCCAGGGACCTGGGTTCGATCCCACTCTAGGGTGACTGTCTGTGTGGAGATTGCACGTTCCCCCCAGTGTCTGTGTGGGTTTTGTCCAGGTGTTCTGGTTTCCTCCATCGCGAGAAAAACCTTGCCCCCCTCAAGTCCAGGATTGTGCAGGTTGAGGTGGGTTAGCCATCGTTTACAACAGAATTCCATGTAGGGTTATGGGAGTGGTCTGGGTGAGATGCTCTTCAGGGATTGGTGCAGGACCAAGTGACCTCTTTCTATACTGAAAGGAATCAGTGATTCTTAAATCTTTCTCCTCACCCCTAGGGAGGGTAAAACCACACTCAGGTTATTGGTACAGTTGACCACCTGATGAAAGAGCGGCACACCGAAAGCTAGTGCTTCCAAATAAACCTGTTGGACTATAACCTGGTGTTGTGTGATTTTTAACAGGGTCAGCGAGGCAGCGTTCAAAGAATATGTTTTAAAGTTGGAGAGAGAGCTGGCGGTTTACTGAGGGAATTCTAGTGTGATGGTTTAGAAAGTTGAAGGCCTATGTTTCTTTTAATTCATTCATAGGATGTGGCATTATTGGGTAGGCCAGCATGTAGTGTCTGTCCCTAATTGCTCATGGGTCTCAAGTTGAAGAAGGATCTTAGGGACATTTAAACCTGGAATTTTCAGACACAAGAGAGGCCTGATGGAGAGCTATGGGAATGCATCTGAGAATTCTCCAAACTGAGACACAGGAAGAGTGGCAATCATTTGCAGATTATTGTCAAAGTGGAAAATGAATTGTGTAAAACAACATCAGTAAGTGACCTTGGTGAACATTTGCTCTCTTCACTCCTTCCAGAGTCCATTCATTACAGAAAGCCAGGAGAGTAATCATAAAGACCAGGTATAACCTCTCCAGAGTGGACAGGACAATGGAAGGGGGAGCAAAAGGAAACCCTCCACTCCCCAACCCACTCCCCACAAAATCAAAACATTAAATGTGGCTCTGGAGATTTGCTGGAGAAGCAGAATTCAGAGGTGGCAATTATCAAAAATGAAGTGCAAGATGTGACTGGGTAGTGTATTTATAAATATGCATGTGTCTGAGTGTGTAGGCGAAGAGCGTATGTTTTGGCACATGTGAGAGTTCAAAGCAAGGAGCCACGAAGTGAAGATGTCACTCTGTATTCCGAGAGCAAATTCCTCGTTATCCATCTTTAGAAAGTGGAACTTGCTTGCACGGGGGTAGGTGATTTGAATGGTGTAGATGCATTTATGAGGGACACAAGATAACTGCACGGAGAAGAAAGGAAGAGAAGAGCATTCTAAAAGAATGAGAGAAATTGTTATCTCAAGTAGTAGTTCTGAAAGGATTTATATTCATGTCACATTGATTCCACCTATTTTATTGGTATCTGTGGGTGGTGAGAAGGAATTCTACTCGAGTTTTAAGAGGGATCAAATATGTCTGGAGCAGCTCCCAAAGGGTCTAGTTATTACCCCGATCAAATGGAGCTGTACTTATTGTTATCATACCATTTTGTTATCCAATAACAGAGCTTGTACTGTAGATAACAAATCAAAACTTAAATTGCCGGAGGAATGCAGCAGGTCTGGCAGCATCAGCAGAGAGAGAATCAGAGCTAACATTTCAAGTCCTGTGTGACGCTTCTTCAGAACACTCGACTATAGATACTCGATGGTGGGGTATTCTCCACCACTACTACAGATACTCGATGGTGGGGTATTCTCCACCACTCCTACAAATACTCGATGGTGGGGTATTCTCCACCACTACTACAGATACTCGATGGTGGGGTATTCTCCACCACTCCTACAAATACTCGATGGTGGGGTATTCTCCACCACTACTACAGATACTCGATGGTGGGGTATTCTCCACCACTACTACAGATACTCGATGGTGGGGTATTCTCCACCACTCCGACAGATACTCGATGGTGGGGTATTCTCCACCACTCCGACAGATACTCGATGGTGGGGTATTCTCCACCACTACTACAGATACTCGATGGTGGGGTATTCTCCACCACTCCGACAGATACTCGATGGTGGGGTATTCTCCACCACTCCTACAAATACTCGATGGTGGGGTATTCTCCACCACTACTACAGATACTCGATGGTGGGGTATTCTCCACCACTCCTACAGATACTTGATGGTAGGGTATTCTCAACCACTAATCACTGGATCAACTCAAAGACAAAGCAAAGACCAAAAGAGGATAAATGGCAGTGAACTATCACAAGTAACCATTACCTGGTACCTCACATTACTACAGAATGTGTATGTCGCCATATGGCATCAGCAAAATGCCACAGTGATGAATTAGAGTGGATGTTTTCAAGTATTGAGAGAAACACTGAGCAGACCAATTCCAGTCTGTAGCTGATTCTCTGTTGTAATTTTTATGCAATTTTGGGGATCCAAATAGTAAGCACATTGTAAATCAAGTAGCTCAGGAACAACAGAGAGACTGTCTTTCCTGTCAAGAGCACAGGCTCAATCTAAAGCTGTAGCACCACAGCCCAAAGTTGTCCTTCGGCATAGCATCTCACCTTGGCTTCTTTATAAAGCCATCCCACAGCAACACTGCAGAGTATAGCATTCTGCAAAGTGGACCCTTCAATAGTAGCTTTGCACTGCAACTGTCTCAAAGCAGTTCTGACCAGCTGGAGAGTAAATACCTCCGAAAATCCTCACAGCCTACACCTGAAACAAGGAGATGACATTTAGACTCCTGTATCAAACTGAACCATCTCCTCCTGTGAGCAAACTAATGGCACAAACACTTGACTTTGATATCTCTTAAAAGCTTATGGATCATAAACCAGAATGAGCAATGATTATGATTCAGGTTGTCTGAGTATGTCTGCATTTCAAACTCTCAGACTACAGGTTAAAAGTCTGAAACTGCAAACTTTACAAATAAATATAAAGTTTGTTTATACAGGGAATTAAGGATAAAACAGCTAATGTCACTTAAATGTAATATCTTTCTGAAGGAAAGAAAATGCTAGCATTTACACTGTGACTTTCAAGTATTCAGCATGCCCAATGTGTTTTGCAAACAGTGAGGTTCTTCTAGAAGTGAAATCACTGCTGCAATTTAGGGGAAACAGAGCAGCCAGTTTATACAGAGCAGGCTCCTACAAACAGCACTGGGAAAATCCGATCTTTTGAACAATGCTGTTTAAAGGATAAGCATTAGTCAGCAGATGACAAAAGAGAGCTTTCGTGGTGCTCATAGAATAATAGAATCATTACACTGTGGAAGCAGACCATTCGGCCCATTGAGTGCACACCGACCCTCCAAAGAGTATCTCACTCAGACATATCCACCTATCTAACATCTATAACCCTGCATTTCCTCTGGCTAACCTACCCTACATAGACATCCCTGGACACTACATAGCATGGCCAACCCACCCTAACCTGCATATCTTTGGATTGTGGGATTGTGGGCGGCATGGTGGCACAGTGGTTAGCACTGCTGCCTCACAGCGCCTGAGACCCGGGTTCAATTCCCGCCTCAGGCGACTGACTGTGTGGAGTTTGCACATTCTCCCCATGTCTGCGTGGGTTTCCTCCGGGTGCTCCGGTTTCCTCCCACAGTCCAAAGATGTGCAGGTCAGGTGAATTGGCCATGCTAAAATTGCCCATAGTGTTAGGTAAGGGGTAAATGTAGGGGTATGGGTGGGTTACGCTTCGGCGGGGCGGTGTGGACTTGTTGGGCCGAAGGGCCTGTTTCCACACTGTAAGTAATCTAATCTAATCTAAACCAGAGCACTTGGAGGAAACCCACAGAGACACGAGGCAAATGTGGTCTTTGAAGTAATTGCTTCTGGAGCTTTTAAATCCATCTGAGAAGACAAATGGAGCCTCAGTTTAATGTCTGATTTAGGAGAGTGCAGCACTGCACTAAAAGGCACAGCAGAAGAATGCAAGAGAGAGTGAAGAGCTGAAAGTCAGAACTGGTGCCTGGAATGGGCAAAGAACAGGACTCAATGATGAGCCGAGGCATGTCGTTGTCCGATACTGAGTTCTGGAGATAAAGAGCAGAGGATGTCACTACCCGTGGACCATGCGAGAATGTTGTGGGACCAAGCTGTCGCTCGAGTGTTGACACAAGTATTCGGTGAACTGCAACCACCAAGTAACCACTCCGTTTTACACATTAGGAAATTGTACAATCAAGTCTCTTCCAGGAGGAGAGTAGAATTGGAAGTTGGATGTAAATAGACTGACATTGTTGATTGCATGAGATGAAAATGCATGGAAATAAGGCTTCCAGCACTCAAGGGTGTGATTCTGAGTCACCATTTAAAGGTTATGGAAAAATCAGGAAAGTTTTCTTGATTTTTCTTATATTCTCTCATGAGATGTCAGTGTCACTGGCTGGGCCAACATTCATTGCCCATCTCGAGTTATCATTGAAAAGTGATGGTGAGCTGTTTTCTTGAACCGCTGAAATCCATGTGGTTAGGTAGACCATGATGCCTTGAAGGAGGGAATTCAAATGATTTTGGGCCAGTGACAGTGAACGAATGATGATATATTTCCAAGTCAGGATGTGAGTGGCTTGGGGGAGAACTTGCAGGAGACAGTGTTCCCATGTATCTGCTGCCCTTGTCCTTCTTGTTGGAAATGGTTGTGGATTTGGCAGGTGCTGTCTGAGGATTTTTGGCGAATTTTCTGCAATGCATCTTGTAGCTAGTACACACTGTTGCTCATAAACATCGATGGTGGAGGGAGTGGATGTTTGTGGATGTGGTGCCAATCGAGCGGGCTGTTTTGTCCTGGATGATGTCAAGCTTCTTGAGTGATGTTGGAGCTGCACTCATCCAGGCAAGTGGAGAGTTTTCCATCACACTCCTGACTTGTGCCTTGTAGATGGTGGACAGGCTTTGAGGAGTCTGGAGATGTGTTACTTACTGCAGTATTCCTAGCCTCTGACTTGTTCTTGTAGCCACTGCATTTGTATATAATCATGGAATCCCTATAGTGAGAAGCAGGCCATTTGGCCCATGAAGTCTACATTGATCCTCTGAAAAACAGCCCACCTACAGCAACACCCATCCCTCTCCCTGTAACCCTGCATTTTCCATGGCTAACCCACCTGGCCTCCACATCCCTGGACATTATGGGCAAATTAGCACGGCCAATCCATCTAATCTGCACATTTTTGGATTGTGGGAGGAAACTGGAGCACTCATGGAGAGAATGTGCAATCTCAACACTGACAGTTGCCCGAGACTGTGATTGAACCCAGGTCCCTGGTGCTGTGAAGCAATAATGTTAACCACTGACCAACCGTATCATCCCATGGCTAGACTAGTTGAGATTTGTAAGCGAAAGTGAGGACTGCAGATGCTGGAGATCAGAGTCAATATTAGAGTGGTGCTGGAAAAGCACAGCAGGTCAGGTAGCATCCGAGGAGCAGGAAAGTCAATGTTTCGGGTAAAAGCCCTTCATTAGGAATGAGATTTGTGTCAATAATGACCCCCAGGATGTTGATAGTGGAGCATTCAGTGATTGTTAAACCATTGAATGTCAAGGGGCAGTGGGTAGATCATCTCATATTGGTGATGGTCATTGCCAGACATTTGTATGACGTGAATGTTCCTTGCTACTTTTCAGCTCCAGCATGGATATTGTTAGATCGTGTTGCATTTGAACATGAAGTACTTCAGTACCTGAAGAGTTGTGAATGTTGCTGAACATTGTGCAATCATCAGCGAACATTCCCACTTCTGACCTTCTGATGGAAGGAAGGTCATTGATGAAACATCAACATCCATGTCAATAACCAGATTTGTTTTCATTATAGTTTGTTCCCATAACTGACACCTACCTCAGTGTAGAGGGGAAATTCTCCATTCTATGAGTTAATTTTATGTTTTGTTCAACCAAATTTTTTTTGGATATGACAATAAAGCAACATCCACAATGACAATTGACATTGATGTTGCATATTTATCTTTGAAAAATGTCCAAAATTGCTTCACAAGAGTGATATCAAGTAAAAAGCTTTTTTTATATTTTGGATACCAAACACAAGATGGGATAATAGGGCAAATGACCAAAGGTGGATCCGAGTTAAGTGTTAAAGAGTGTCACTCGAAGATGAAAAGGAAAGATAATCCAAGGGAAATTCCAAAAGTTAGACACCAAGCCTGGAACATTGACCATTCCTTAATGCCATGACACATTTTGTAGTCAATTCCATAACTGGCTAGAGTTATATCTCAGGCCAGACTGGGTACATGATACACCTTCAGACCCCTTGAATGATGCTTGTGAATCAGGTAGATTTTTACAAGAATCCAATTGCTCCAAACTTTTATTTCAGTTCTCTCCTGAAGGTTGTTCATTCAATGTCAGTGAGATTTAAACTCAAAGCTCTTAAGTTTCCATTGGATGCTGGGAATCTGAAATAAAAATGAAAAGTCTTCAAAATCTGTTTTCTGAAGAAGACTCATTGGACTTGAAACATTAACTCTGTTTCTCTTTCCACAGATGCTGCCAGATCTAATAAGTTTCTACATCACTTTAGTTTTTAAACAATAATCATTCAACCATCATTCCTACCTCTCAGTTTGACTCTCTAATACAACATGACCTTCTCTGTTAATCTGGCTGTGATCAAGGCTCCAAGAAGATAATTTTCTCCTGTAGTGATGTACTTACTTCAGTCAAACACCTGTATCA
This sequence comes from Chiloscyllium punctatum, assembly GCF_047496795.1. Taxonomy (NCBI): domain Eukaryota; kingdom Metazoa; phylum Chordata; class Chondrichthyes; order Orectolobiformes; family Hemiscylliidae; genus Chiloscyllium; species Chiloscyllium punctatum. The sequence goes on along the minus strand of NC_092764.1, from coordinate 9,186,412 downwards.
ATATGATATGGTCCAAATACTGCTTTACATATTAGTTAATGTAACATACACCATAAAGATCAGAAATAAAAGCAGGAGGAGACAATTCAGCCCCTTAAGCCTGCTCCGCCATTTAATACAATAATGGCTGATCTCATCTCGGCCTCAACTCCACTTTCTTGCCAACTCCCAATAACCCTTCAACACATTACTAAACAAAATAAAATTACCCCCTCAAACTCATGCAGTATTCCAGAACCCACCACACAGATGTAACTTCTTAAATTTGTTTATGGAATATCATTGTCAAGACAAGGCCAGCATTTATTGTCTATCCCTAAAGTTGTAAAGAGTCAACCACATTGCTGTGGGTCTGGAGTTACATGAAGGCCACACCATCTAAGGATGGCAGATTTCCTGTCCAAGACAACATTGGTGAATCAGACAAGGTTTCACAAAAATGAAGCTTTCGTCCCTAGACTAATGTTTCTGGATTACTAGTCCAGCAATAATACAGCATCACCTCCCTCTCTGTCTGTTTTCCTAATTCATTCATGGAATGGGGGCTTCAATAGCCAAGTCATTGCCAATCCTTTGGGAATGTCACTTTCATTGCAAGACAGTTTGAGTTCAGCAATAGAGACGTATTACTGCAGCTGGGAGTGTGGTGCTGGAAAAGCACAGCAGGTCAGGCAGTATCCGAGGAGAAGGAGAATAGACGTTTCGGGTATAAGCCCTTCATCAGGAATGAGGCCAATATTTCTCATTCCTCATGAAGGGCTTATGCCCGAAATGTCAATTCTCCTGTTCCTCGGATGCTGCCTGACCTACTCTGCTTTTCCAACACCACACTCTCGACCCTGATCTCCAGCATCTGCAGTCCTCACTTTCTCTCTTGTCTTACTGCACTTGTACTCAGCTGTGGTGAGGTCACACCTGGAATATTGCATGCAGTTTTAGTTTCCTTAACTTAATTTTCATTCACTCATGGGATGTGGGAGTCACTGGCTGGCCAGCGTTTATTGTCCACCCTAGTTGTCTTTGAACTAAGTGGCTTGCTGGGCCATTTCAGAGGGCAGTTGAGAGTCAACTACATTGCTATGGGTTTGGAATCACTTGTAGGACAGACCACATGAGGATGGCAGATTCCTTCCTTAAAAGGATATTAGTGACCCAGACAGATTTTTCCAACAATCGACAATGGTTTCATGGTCATCAGTTGATTCTTTATTCCAGATTATCATTGAGGGGATAAGGAGTAACTCATAGGTGGAAATATGTTTTTAGATGTTAGTAAGTGGAGATATGTTTTTCGATGTTAGTAGGTGGAGATATGTTTTCGATGTTAAAGCCACCAAGGGGTATGGGGTGAAAGCAGGAACATAGCATTGAGATACAGGATAAACCATGATTATATTAAGTAGAGAGATCAATAACCAGGGACCATAACTTTAACGTTAGCGGTAGAAGACTGAGAGCACAGTTGTGTTGATATGCTTTCACTCAGAGGATGGCTGGAGTCTGGAACTCACTGCCTAAAAGCATGGTTGAATCCGAAACTCTTGTAACATTTAAACAGTATTAACATATTCACTTGCATTACCATAGCCTCCAGGGCTATGGATCAAATGCTGGAAAATGGGACAAATGTAGTCAGGTCTTTGTTGATAGATGTGGACATGATGGAATAAATAGCCTCCTTCAGTGCTATAAATATTTGAGAGTCAATGAGTGTTGCAGTCCATTTGTTGGAGGTGCACACACAGTGTTGTCAGGGATGGAGATCCAGCGTCAATTTTATTAACAACTATCGTTATTTCTATCTCTAAAATGTCACAACTTGCATATAGCCTGATATTATGTATGGGACAGAGCTGTCTGAATGCAATACATTGACACAAGATGCTGATTGAAGATGCAGTGGGTACCTTTATATCTTCACATTGCATGCTGTGATGTTATGTAGCTGTCTTAAAAATACACAGCCTGTTCGGTCTGGAATCAATGCAATAACACAACACAAAGCCTGAAAACTCGACATGAGAGAAAAACAATTCTTCCCTCAATCCCAAAGGGATAGAACTTCAGCCTTGGACGAAATTTGCAATCTGGAAATAAATTGCATTCTCAAAATTTGGAGAACTAATTTACGATTCAAGTTTTTGTTCAAACCTATTTCATCAAGAGTGAGGAGAAATCCTCCATGAGCCAATGCAATGGGACAGCACTTTGGAAAGTAATAATTTATTTTATTCCTTTGCATGAGAATGTATTCCCAGTTGTATTTAAGAGTCATAACCTGGTGCAGTTTTGTTATTGCAGCTGAATATGGGATTATCACTGAATTAAATCTCTTTAAGGAGAGGGTTTAGTTCACTACCTTTGAGTAATCTGCTTTTAAATCATTGAAAATGACTGAAAAATTACAACTGAAAGATTAACATTTTTTTGGAGTAGACTAGACAGTTCCTTAGTGGTTTTACTTTCTATATCAAAAGGTTTAAAGTGGAATTATTCGTGCCTGTCAGTTGACATATTCGTCTTAGTTTGAAGACCCTCCTCAAAAGAATGTAAAGTGATGACCATTGGTGGAACATTGTCTGGATTTATAACTCAATCTGAAGTCAGGGCCAATCATCAAGGAGAAACTTGTTGACCAATGCAATGGTTTTAAACAGCATGAAAAATTGTGGAAACCTCATCTGGCTGAGACGAAAGATGTGTTTGAAATTCTGGTCAGTTCACAATGGCCTCTCGTTCCTGTTTTCTCAATAACTCCTATGGTCCAGGAGAGAATTCAACAAAGCGTCTGCATCAAAATAAACAAGCCTCTTTGTTGCTTCAAAGGGACCTTAGCTAGTCCAAAAAGTAACTGGAAGAACTACGAATTCTGTAAATCAGAAACAAAAACAGAAGTTGCTGGAAATGTTCGGCAGTTCTGGCAGCATCTGTGAAGGGAAAGCAGAGTTAACGTTTCGGGTCCAGTGACCCTTCCTCACACCAGACCCGAAATGTTAACTCTGATTTCTTCATATACACTGCCAAACACGTTGAATTTGGTTAGTCTGTCCACTTATATTCTGTTCTTCACTTAGAGAAACAATAACTTCTGCATTGCTGTTTTCATTCCATTTTTAACAATAATAGACATTTCTAAAGGAATCATGGGTTATTTGTCTGTAGTGATGAGAATCAGGTGGATTTTATTGACTATGCGATCCTTGATTGAGGTTATTAACCTGGGCCAATCAGGGAGCCCTGGCTGACAGAAATAAAGAGAGGATTGCTTGTCACTGGCCACTCGGGTGTTTCCTTTCTTCCTGATGGTGGAAATTGAATAAAGATTCGTGCACCTTGTGTCTCTCACTGTGTCTCACACCTGCACACACACACCCATGGGTGCTGGGGAAAAAATAAGCACAACTGCAGTTAGGCGATAGTGCGGGGGTTTAAAAAAAAGACAAAGAAAAAAGAAAAAAGAGAAATTTTTTTTAAAAAGAACAAAAAAAAGTAAAGAGAGGATGCAGAATCTCCTCAGTTCAGGGATTGTGTACTATGCACATGTAAATAAAGGGTGACTTGGTGATGGAATACCGGCCTCTATACAGTTATTTCATTGGTGTCTGCTGAAGATAAAAGAAAATCTTAATGTTTTTGAATAATCTCCTAATACTCAAATGACCAGTTGATTGAAACATAATCTCTTCATTTTTCTCACCATCCCTCATCAATTATTGCTGCGGTTACAATTTTTTGCATGCCCTAATTGGGCGGCACGGTGGCTAGCACTGCTGCCTCACAGAGGCCCGGGTTCAATTCCCGCCTCAGGCAACTGACTGTGTGGAGTTTGCACATTCTCCCCATGTCTGCATGGGTTTCCTCCAGGTGCTCCAGTTTCCTCCCACAGTCCAAAAATATACAGGTTAGGTGAATTGGCCATTCTAAATTGCCGGTAGTGTTCGGTGAAGTGGTAAATGTAGGGGAATCGGTCTGTGTGGGTTGCTTTTTGGAGGGTCGGTGTTGACCTGTTGGGCCGAAGGGCCTGTTTCCACACTATAAGTAATCTAATCTAATTAAGAGGTCATCTTACATCGAGAAAGTAAGGACTGCAGATGCTGGAGAATCAGAATCAAAACTCGTGACGCTGGAAAAACACAGCAGGTCAGGCAGCATTCGGGGAGCAGGAGGGTCAACGGTTTGGGCATAAACCCTTCATGATTCCTGACTTATGCCCAAAATGTCGACTTTCCTTTTCCTTGATGCTGCCTGACCTGCTGAGCTTTTCCAGTGCCATCCTTTTGGATTCCGGTCATCCTACATGTACAAAGAAAAATTGCAGTGCAACATTATTGATTATAGCCCATTCAGACAAAATAGGGAGAGGGATTGAAGAGGAGGGGATTAAAGAATCAATGATAGCAGAGAGAAGGGAGAGATATATTCCAAAATGAGGCTAGGCAAGTGGGAAGTATATCAGACAAGGAGAATTTTGGAGCTAGTGATCATAAATCAGTTCAATTTAGGATAGTTGTTAAAAGGGATAAAGATGGACCAGGAATAAAAGTTCTAAATTTAGGAAAGGCTAATTTTAAGCAAGGTAAGATACAATTTGGCCCAATGGACAAGAAGCAGCTACTTACAAAGAAAATTGTGCCTGAAAAGGCAGCACGGTGGTTCAGTGGTTAGCATTGCTGCTTCACAGCACCAGGGACCCAGGTTCGATTCCAACCTCAGGCAACATTCTCCCCATGTTTGTGTGAGTTTCCTCCGGCTGCTCTGGTTTCCTCCCACAATCCAAAGATGTGCAGGTCAGGTGAATTGGCCATGCTAAATTGCCCATAGTGTTAGGTGCATTAGTCAGGGGTTAATATAGGGGAGCAGAAAGAGTCTGGGCGGGTTATTCTTTGGAGGGTCAGTGTGGACTTGTTGGGCCAAAGGGCCTGTTTCCACATCGTAGGTAATCTAATCTGAAAAGTGGGCGGTATTCCAGGACAAAATAGTGAGAGTAGAGGGCAAATACTTTGCTATTAAAAAAAAGGGTGGGACCAGTACCGGAAAGCCTGGGCTGCCATGGCCCATAATGATTCACTAAAGACAAAAAGAGAAGTAAATGGCAGATACAGCACAGTGCCTGGAAAAGTAACAAAATTGCAGGAGTGAGCAAAATGAGCAAATTAAGAGAGTTCATGAGAAATTGTCAGTAGGCAGAATAAAGAAAATCCAGAGGGGGCTTTTTAACAAGCAGGAGAATAACTTGGGAAAAGGCAGTACCATAGAATTCATAGGTATGTGTAGCTAGAGATGAGGACACAGTCTGCAATGAATATTTTGTGTCGGCCTTCACAATGGGAAGAGACAATGCAAATGTAGACATTGTGGAGGAGACTGTAAAATATTAAAAGAAGTTAACATAGAGTGAGGAGGTACTAGATGGTTTAGCAGCCCTAAACATGGATAAATCCACAGGCCTAGACATGGTGTATACCAGGCAGTTGAGGAAGCCAGAGATTTCTGGGGCAATGGTGGCCATTTTCAAATCTTCTCTGATTACAGATGAGATACTAGAGGACTGAAGAACTATGAATGTTATCTCACTATTACACAAGGAAGTTACAAATCACACAACACCAGGTTATAGCCCAGCAGGTTTATTTGGAAGCACTAGCTTTCGGAGCGCTGCTCCTTCATCAGGTGTTTGTGGTTATACTACACAACCACCTGATAAGGAGCAACACTCCGAAAGCTAGTGCTTCCAAATAAACCTGTTGGACTATAACCTGGTGTTGTGTGATTTTTAACTTTTTGTACACCCCAGTCCAACACTGGCATCTCCAAATCATGACAAAAGGAAGGAAGGGATAGGCTGCTGTTAGTAATCAGTCAGGGGTTGAAATGAATTGAATAGAATTAGATGAAAAGATTGTAAATAGTCCAGCATTGCAGGACCTAGGAATAATTTTTTTAAAAATAAAGAAGTAATAAAGGTCACGATATCTGTCCTTCCGACCCAGTCCATGTCAGCAACTGGCCTCAAGGGAGATCTCCACCGCCTCACTGCTGCCTGTACTGGACACACCATGTAGGAGACGCCCCACTTTGTCTCTTTGCCTCTGGGCCTCCTTTGCTCATACTGCTCAACCCGCACTCATTCCACAGCCAGGGGTCCCTGGCACTGCTGCCAGGCCAGGCCATTGCTGGGCCACGATTCCCAATTCAGCTGCAGATGTCCCCTTGCTGGCGCCGCCATCTTGGTGATTCCAAACACAGCCCAGGGACTGGACAAAGGGAGGGGGATAAGTCTGACTGCATTCTAGGGTTGGGCTGGGTGGCTAAAACAAGCAAGCCTTGGAATTGAATGTTACGAATTATGGAGCTGCAAAGACAGTGGCCAGGCATCAGGTCACTTTGAAAGCATTTTGGAGACAGTGATCATAACTCAGTTAGATTTAGGACAGCCTCCTGTGGCTGTGTCTCGAAGTCTGTCAGACAGGTGGCGGGCAATCAGTCCTGGGGGACTGTACATGAAATAGTAAAGCAGAAAAAAGGGGGCTGGGATGAGATAGGGATACTGGGTGGTAATGGTGGGGGTGAGGACATTCAAGACTGGGTGAAGGTAGGGTGTGGACAAAGCAGCAGCACGTTGAAGTGGCCAGTGATAGGGTGGATGTTGAGCTATGGAGGAGGAGTGAGAGGAAATGAATGAGAGGGCATGGAAACCTAGGGCAGGGGTGGCTCTTGACAATGACCACCGCCATGGCCTCCATGGGGTTAGGAGGGGGGGGGAGCATGCAGGACTAAGGTGGAAACTTTAATGTCAGGGTTCATGGGGCAAGCAGGAAAATTAGAGGCAAAGCTCCACATGGTGCATACCCACTGACCGGCTAGAGCAAGGATACAGCAAGACCCTGGGGGAGGGTGCAGCATGGGGAAGGGTCCAGGTCAAGGCCGATAATGAGGGTGTCCATCATGAGGTACATTTCCTGCTATCACTGACCACTTTCTACCAGTAACCTGCAACTAGAAAATGCCCAGGGTGCACCTTAGGATTGATAGAGTTAGTGCCATCAGCAAAAAACCCAGGCTCCACATCTGCTGAATGGGAGGACATTGAAGGCGTGGCATCATTGATCATTTACTTGTAAAAGAGCAGCACACTTCACTTGCAATCACAGTATCAAGCATGTGAAATTGTTTGGTATTCAAATAGGGTACTTGTGATGCAATGGGAGTGTCCCTACCTTAGAGCCAGGAGGCCTGAGCTCAAGTCGCACCTCTTCCTGAGGAGTACAATCACATCTTCTGACCAAGTTGATTAGAGAATGTATGGTGTTTAAACACTGGTCACAGTTGTTGTGCGCTATGTCTCTCTCCCTTACAAATTGCACGGAGAGATCTCAGACTGAAGAAGACACCGGCACAACAGCTACAGGTCTGCCTGATGAGTGGCTCAGTAGTTAGCACTGCTGCCCCAAAACAGCAGGGACCCAGGTTCGATTCCAGCCTCAGGCAACTGTCTGTGGAGTTTGCACATTCACCCCGTGTCTGTGTGGGTTTCCTCTCGGTGCTCCGGTTTCCTCCCACACTCCAAAGATGTCCAGGTCAAGGGAATTGGCCATGCTTAATTATGCATAGTGTTAGGTGCATTAGTCAGAGAAAAGTTGGTCTGGGTGGGTTACTCTTTGGAGGGTCAGTGTGGACTTGTTGGGCCAAAGGGTCTGTTTCCACACTGTAGAGAACCTAATCTAAATTCATCCCGTGAGTGGGAGAATGAGGAATGCCGCAGGGCTGTGCTGGTAACTTCACAAGATGTGTTTGGAACAATCAATACCATTCAGGATCACAGAGAGAGGAAAACACTCCCTTGAAACTCGACAATGTTTGTCGAACCAATGTATGATTCAGCTCAAATGAGCGTAAACTTCGGGACCAAATGTTTGGGACTTGGGTCATGGCTCTAAAATCAATGTCAAATGGGTGCCCTGATCTGGTATAATGTGGGGACTTGACAATGAATTTTCTCCAGACAAACCAGACACTGTGTTAAGGATGGCTGTTATGGTGGGTGGTCAGGGGCACATTCCCAAAGCTGGAAGGCCAATAGGAGGCCCCACAGCGCAGAGGAATTGGTAAACTGCAGCTTATGTAAGAGAGAGAGGGGGACACACCAGAGGTCCTCCTGATCTTGAGGTACTCCCCCTGCAATCTTTCTATACTCTTTGGTTGAAAAATGGCCTCAGCAGAGCAGCAGCTGAATAACATCAAGAAGATGGTAGCAGGGTGAGCTGTCCCCTCTAAAATCAAGGCCACAGCTGGGACCAGAGATATAACGAAAGCCTCAATCTCTGGGCATGCCAGTTTCATGCTGGGCATGCCTTTGGAGCTCTGCTTCCTGAGTGGAAAATACCGGTCTGGTTCTTTCACTTGATAGGAAGTGGCCATTCCTCATTTGATTAGGCTCCAGCCCCTGGAATGTTTCATTTCTGCCCCCCTCCCCCATTCACCAACATCCATCTATTCAGCTGCCAGACAAAAAGAAACATTAATTCCCATTTTTGTTCTTTTTTTACCATCAGCAATAATGTCACTGTTCTTTACTAAAAACAATCAATGCCAATCAATCAATTAACTAATACAGCCCAATATGAGGCGATGAAACGTCCCAGTGTTACAGAGCATCAGGCATAAAAAAATAAAATTCATCTGTATGGCTTTTTTTCAAAATGGTTCTTTAACAGGATGTACGCATTGCTGGTAAAGCCAGCTTTAATTGCCTTTAAACTGAGATCCTTGCTCGTTCAATTTAGAGGGCAGATAGGAATCAAACACATTGCTGTAACTCTGGAGTCACGTGCAGGCCAGACCCAGTTAGCTTGAGAGATAGCATTCCATAAAAAGCATGGGTGAACCAAATGGGTTTTTACAACAATTGATGAGACTTTCATGGACACCAGCTCTAAAAAGTAGATTTCAAATTTCGACATTCTCAATCAGTCAGTTCAGTGACATTATGTCTGAAACAAGTGGGACTTGGACCCAGGTCTTCTGCCTCAAAGGTCGGACACTGCCTCTGCATCACAGGCACCAGATTTTATATTTTCTAAACAACCTGTTCTAAGATGTTACTACACGCTTCTGGAATTGATAGGAGTTTAACATGTGCATTCCCCGATGTAAGATCAGGTTGGAATATTAACTCAAGACGGGGGAAGTAACAGTGATGGACAGGAATACAGTTCGTTCTTGGGAATGCTTTAACAGGATCCAAGGTGGGAGTGACACTGCTGATTGTGGAGAAACCCAACAAAGACTAGGGAACTAAGGAGTTAAAAGAAAAATACCCTGGAATTTTCCCAGACTGTGTAGTAACAAGATCCCACTATCATAAGTCACAGACTGAAGCAAAAACTAAAGAGAAAGCTGAAGGAGTTGAGGTTCAGTTCGTGGATACCCTGTTTGACGTAATGCTGCAGGAAAAGCCTGAACAGGCAGAGGGGGTCATGCAGAGGTGTTTAGCCCTGAAAAGCTAAGGGACTTGCAACAGTAAGACAGGACAATACAAGATATATATGTGGATGTGTACTCAGGAAAGGAGGCAGAGAATATTCCTGAGGATCATTATCTTAAAGACAGCATCCTAAGATGAAAATGGAGATCACGGCAGGTTCGTGCACAGGACTGAAAATGTGTTGCTGGAAAAGCGCAGCATGTCAGGCAGCATCCAAGGAGCAGGAGAATCGACGTTTCGGGCATGAGCCCTTCTTCAGGGGTGCACAGGAGAATTGGACAGAAAGACCAACTGTCATTGAAAGACTGCTATTCACCACACTCTCTGTCGAAGGTACCTTTTTCACATGAAACATCTTTGCAACAGAAGACTGAAGATGAGCCAGGGAGATGCACAAACAGAGGAAGATCAACACCGGAAATGACAGCCCACTGTCCGGTTTTGAAAATTAAGTTGCTGTAACTTTAATAGAGGCTTTTATTGGATCAGTATATTGTTATAGAGTGGGAAGTAGATAACAAACCTTTAAGAGAAAGCAGGCTTAGAGTTGGAAATAGTTGTTGTTTAATGTTTACTTCTTGAGTTAAAGAATAAATCAATATTTTTGTTAAATTGTGGAATTTGGGTAGTTCTCTGTCATTCATACTTTAACGGATTATGAGGTGAGGTGAGCGTTTCTGTGTGTTTGGTTTAATTAGCAGAAGGGTTTACCGCCATGTCGTAACAATAGGAGTTGAACTGATAAATATCCTGGCTCAGAGATTTAGACACTATCACTATTCCACAAGAACCCTTAGTTTGCAGATTTATTTACTTTGTTTCTTTTCAGTTTCCAGATTTACTTTGTTTCACTTTTCTATCCAATAATTTGTCACTAAATCTCCTGCAGATATTTTCTGATCAACCTGTTCAGAGATGTTATTTGAATTGAACCAGGTGCTCCTGGCTCAGTGGTGGTTACCATCAACCCCCACAGTCATCTACCTATCGCCTTACAATCTACCTTGCCCCCAGCCCCAAACCCCCACTTCCTACTTATCTCTCAGCCCCCTTCCCCTCCCCTCACATTCCTGATGTAGGGCTCATACCTGAAATGTCACTTTGCCTGTTTCTCGGATGCTGCCTGAACTGCTGTGCTTTTCCAGCACCCCACTTTTCACCTCTACCGACCCTACAAAATCTCTCTAGATTCCTGATCTGATTAATTGAGTTTAAATTAAATCAGCTGTTGTAACCCATGGGCTTTGAACCCATGACCCCAGAACCTCAGGGTTGCCATTTCAATGTCATGACCATCTTATCACCCATTCCCTTCAAATTATTCATTGACTACCCCACACTAGCTATTTGCCAGAAACTTACTGCCTTATTTTTGTTTGGCTGAGGAAATAATTTGTTTTTTTTTTCTTTCTTTTCACTTGCTGAATGAAGCCATCTTCACTGGAGCTGGTGATCTAATGTAACTTGGAAATGTACCTTTCTCTGGCACAGAATAATGGCACTTTCTGAAGAACCTGTTCAATTATGTAAGACACGATTCCTGAGAAACGTTGGTGGGTGGTTTGCACATTCTGAATTCAGGAAGCATGGCTGAAGCATGAATTTTATTGCTGGTACTATTGACCTTTGTACTCAATTTTACTCTGAATATCGTTCTACTGACATTCCTCCCACTGTTCACACTAGCAGTCAAAGTGGCAGGTGGGACTGCAGATAGTGAGAGTTGGCAGGTTGAATGGGTGAAGGGAACATTGACCATAATCTCAGGGGATTTTGGAATTCAAAAGTGTTGAAATTAATCTTCAAATTGATGAGACCCCACATGGAAACTGCTCGATCAGCCTTGTATAGCAAATGTAGGATGTAGATTTTGGCCTTAGAAGTGTTACGCTGAAGTCTCAATGGAATAAAACATGGCTTAGATTGTTAATTTGTGAAGTCATATAGCTAAAACTAATTAAGGAATTGATTGGTTTGAAAAATTCGAAAGAAGTGTTGTACCAGACTCAAAGTACTTCTCTCTGCACACATGCTGCCAGACCTGCTGAGTTTCTCTGTGTTTGTTTGTGATTAATTGGGTCTGCTGGGAGAAAACACTTTCTTTAGTAGTGGGAAATTCAGAATGAGAGAATGTGATCTTGAAAGATCTAAGGTATTTTCAAGTGAAAGCAGAAAGCATTTGTTCTAGAGAAAAGCTGTAACTCTCCATCATTCAGAAGTCTGAATGCTACAATTAAATCTTTCAAAACTCAAAGTGATTTGATTTTTGTCGGGAAGGGAGTATAGAAAAAAATAGGTTATGTTCACAATGGCTGAGGGAGGTTCCAATTGCCTTCACTCCTGTGCACACTGACATTTGACTTCCAACCAGAATTGCTCCAATCTTCAACATTCTCATTTGCAATTTCTTCACAGCTTCACCTCACCTCTGAATTCCTCACCCCCACCTCAACTACAAAGCTCTGAGATTGCTATGCTCCTCCATTCCTGGTCTTTTGCATATCCCCAGTTTAAATCTCTTCACCATTGTCCACTGTGACTTAAAGTTGTCTTAGGTCCGAAACTCTAGAATTCCTCCCCTAAACCTGTTCTTCTCTCCAACACTCTCCACCACCTTGGAGACAATCCTTAAAACCTATCCCTTTGACTCAGCATTTGGCCATCCATCCCTCATCTTGTGACCTAAAGTTTGCACACAAACACAGCTATAAGCTGCCTTAATGGGATAATTTGCTGTGATGCAGGCTACATGTACATATCGTATGCTGGAGATCACAGCAGGTCAGACAGCATTCATGGAGAGAGAGCAAGCTAACAATAGACAATAGACAATAGATGCAGGAGTAGGCCATTCAGCCCTTCGAGCCTGCACCGCCATTCAATATGATCATGGCTGATCATTCCCAATCAGTATCCTGTTCCAGCCTTATCTCCATAACCCTTGACTCCACTATCTTTAAGAGCTCTATCCAATTCTTTCTTAAATGAATCCAGAGACTGGGCCTCCACTGCCCTCTGGGGCAGAGCATTCCACACAGCCACCACTCTCTGGGTGAAGTAGTTTCTCCTCATCTCTGTCCTAAATGGTCTACCCCGTATTTTTAAGTTGTGTCCTCTGGTTCAGCACTTCCCCATCAACGGAAATATGTTCCCTCCTGCCAGAGTGTCCAATCCTTTCATAATCCTATACGTTTCAATCAGATCCCCTCTCAGTCTTCTAAACTCAAGGGTATACAAGCCCAGTCACTCCAGTCTTTCCGTGTAAGGCAATCCTGCCATTCCAGGAATTGACCTCGTGAACCTACGCTGCACTCCCTCAATAGCCAGAATGTCTTTCCTCAAATAACGTTTCAAGTCTCGATGACTCTCCATCAGAGCTGAAGTGAACTGTGGAGACAACAGCATTTCTGCAATCATTTGGGAGGGGTAGCGGTACTGGGTGTAGGGTGCTGGTGGAGAAAGGATATTGATAGTTTAGGTTAAATGATCAGAATATGAGAATGGCAGAACCATGGTGTGTCTCCAACCAGACTGGAAAGGACAGTAAGTGGGATGGGGAGGAGGGAAGGACATGATAACAGGATTTCACAAGCTAAAATAAAAGGAAGAAATGGGAGTTGGTTCACAATTTGAAGGTGTTGAACTCAATATGAAGTCCAGAAGGCTGTAAAGTGCCTTGATGAGATGTTTTAGATTAGATCTCCAACAGTGTGGAAACAGGCCCTTCAGCCCAACCAGTCCACACCGACCCTCCAAAGAGTAACCCACCCAGACCCATTTCCCTCTGACTAATGTACCTAAAACTATGGGCAATTTAGCATGGCCAATTCACCTGACCTGCACATCTCAGGACGGTGGGAAGAAACCAGAGCACCCAGAGGAAACCCACGCAGACACGGGGAGAATGTGCAAACTCCACACAGACAGTCACCCGAGGCTAGAATCAAATTTGGGACCCTGGTGCTGTGGAGCAGCAGTGCTAACCACTGAGCCACTGTGCCACCCCAATTGTTGCTCCCCCAGTTTGTGCTGGGATTCACTGAACACTGCAGCATGTCGATGACAGACATGTGGACGTGCAAGCAGGATGCTGTGTTAAAATGACCAGCTATGGGCGAGTCCAGTCTGTTTGCAGACAGACTGGAGGTATTCCCCTAAGTGGTCATCCCGCCTCAAAACATTAGCTTTCTCTATCTCCATGGGTGCAGTCTGACCCATTGTGATCTCCAGCATTTGTTGTTTGCAGTACAGTTTCCAGCAGCTGCAGTAATTTGTTCCTCCATCCAAATATAACTTGCTTTTAATGAATGCACAGCTAAGATTTGAATTAGTCGTGATATAAATGAGGGCTTTCGAAACTGTACATCAAACTGCTGCTTTTGGTTTTGATACATACACCACGAGAAGCTGGCAGTCCACTCTATCATCAACCATGAGGGGGCACAGGTCACAGGGGGAGCTAGTAATAGGGGGAGCTAGTAATCAAGGCAGTTAGTAATAGGGGAGTTAGTAATAAGGGGAGCTAGTAATAGGGGTGTTAGTAATAGGGGAAGTGAGTAATAGGGTGGAGCTAGTAATAAGGAGGGTTAGTAATAGGTGGAGCTAGTAATACAGAGATCCAGTAATAGGGTGGAGCTAGTACTAGGGGGAGTTAGTAATATGGAGAGCCAGTAATAGGGGACTTAAATAATAAGGAGAGCTAGTAATAGGGGTGTTAGTAATAGGGGGAGTGAGTAATAGGGTGGAGCTAGTAATAAGGAGGGTTAGTAATAGGTGGAGCTAGTAATACAGAGAGCCAGTAGTAGGGCAGAGCTAGTACTAGGGGGAGTTAGTAATAAGGAGAGCTAGTAATAGGGGAGTTAGTAATAAGGAGGAGTTAGTAATGGGGGAGCTAGTAATAAGGGGGAGTTAGTAATAAGGGAACTAGTCATGCAGAGAGCTTGTACTAGGGGGAGTTAGTAATGGGGGAGCTAGTAATAGGGGGAGTTCACAATAGGGGAGTTAGTAATGGTGGAGTTAGTGATAGGAGGAGCTAGTAATAGGGGGAGTTCGTAATAGGTAAGTTAGTGATAGGGGAAGTTAGTAATAGGGGAGTTAGTAATGGGGGAGTTAGTAATGGGGGGTTAGTAATAGGGGGAGCTAGTAATAGGGGGCTAGTAATAGGCGGTTAGTAATAAGGGGAGCAAGTAACAGGGGGAGTTAGTAATAGGGGGAGCTAGTAATAAGGGGAGTTAGCAATAGGTGGAGTTAGTAATAGAGCTTTATAAGTATTTCTTCTGTAATTAGTGAATGATGTGTTCATTGGCAGCACGATCATTGAACACATCAACGCTGATGCTGAAAGTGAAGGATCCCCACCCCCTTCAGTTCTCTTGTGGTCAAACCTGTCTCTCTCTGGTATACCTTCTCATTTGAAGAAACCCTTGATAAAAATGTTGAGCTTCTTTTGATAACTGCAAAGATTGTGCAGGTGCCAAAACAAGTTCACAGCTGCATGAACCACTTCAGATGACGAGGTTGAGTAAATTAAGTGTAATCCAGCCAATGGTAAGTGTGTTTGCATGTTCTGTCTTTATCTTTATTAAAAGTAAAAGGGAAATCTAACAATTCAGGACTGTCTTGGTGCATTTTTTAATCCAATCTATATTCTAGGGAGGTCAAAGATAGATCTGAAGCTACAATGGTTCCTGGTCAGTTAACGTATTGATTATAACGGCAGGACTTTTGTGTACCATTGTCCCCAGTGTACCTTTACACACTGGTGATAAAATAAAAGCCTTCGTTGAAAGGAAATCTAAGTTGCCAACCATTTGTACTGATTTCATGCATACAGCATTTTCTACAATTGAGTACAGTTGACTATTCCCAGTCTATCCTGGCTGGCTCCTACCATCAATCTTCCATAAATGTGTGCTCCAGATCCCATTCAGTCACCATCACACATGCTCACTGACTTATTTTGGTGTCCACTTGAGTTTTGCCTCATTTATTAGCCTTATCTTTAAATTGCTAAATGGCTTTGCCCACTCCAATTCTCTGTAATCTCCTCCTTCCCCACTGTGTAATGAGATACGCCTACTTTATTAATGGGAGCTTCCTGAGATCATTCCTCCCTTATTTTCTGGGAATGCCATCAGGTGACAAAGTGCCAACATCTGAAATTCCCTCCTTAAATCAATTTGCCTCCTAAGCTCTCACTCTCTCAGACCAGAGAGCAGCCTCCATTTGACCTGGCATGATTGAAGGAGTAATGATTAATTAATGACCCCATAGTGAAGGCCCCTGAGGTAGTAGTGATCATAATATGATTGAATTTTATGTTCTGTCTTAGTGAGAGAGGATTTGGTCCGAGACTAGAATTTTAATCCTAAATGATGACAATTGTGAGAGCATGAAAGCTGAACGAGTTAAAGTGATTAGATTTAAGGAGTTAAGAGAAAGTTGACAAATGGACTGAACATGGATACATTTTCGCAGGAAGAATAAGAAAATGAAACACTGTATCTCAGTGTTGATAGATATGTGGAGATGAAACATTCTGAGATGTGGAAGAACTCAAAGTGTCAGCAGGTCAGTATGTAAGAACAGCAAGTATTTAGGAAAACTAATAGAATGTTATCATTTATAATAAGCTGTGTTTAGTAAAGGAGAGGTATATAATGTTTCAGTTATACAAGGCACTGGTGACAGTACATCTGAAGCCCTGTTTTTAAGGGAAGGATATAAATGCTTTGGAAACAGTTCAGAGAAAGTTTACCAGATGAATACCTGAAATAGGAGTAGAGGTTGGACAGTTTATAATTGCACTTTCTGGAGGTTAAGATACTGGGAGGTGACTTGATTAAAAGCCCAGGCAGTAGTTAGCACTGCTGCCTCACAGTGTCAGGGACCTGGGTTTGATCCTAACCTCTAGTGACTGGCTGTTTAGAGTTTCCACACCCTCCCTGTGTCTGTGTAGTTTTTTTTCTGGGTGCTCTAGTTTCCTCAGCAATCCAAAGATGTGTAGGTTAGGTCGATTGGTCATGCTATATTGTCTATAGTGTGTGGGCTAGTTGAGTTAGCCATGGGAATTACAGGGGTTGGATAGGGTGGGGATGGGTGGGTCTAGATCGAATGCTCTTCGAAGGGTCAGTGTGGACTCAATGGGCCAAATGGCCTGCTTCTACACTAGGAGGTCCCTTGAAAAATGTATAAGATGCTGAAGTGCCTTGATATGATTATTTTGGAGGAGATGTTTCCTTTTATACGGGAAGATAGAACTAGGTGACTTTTTGTTGTAAAGCGTGTGGTCATTTAAAACAGACAGTAAGATCCATATCAGGTGCATGGAGCAGAAAAGCACATGGTGGATGTCCACATGAAGTGATTGGTGGAGGTGTATTGACGGGGTAGGGCAAGGTAAAAGGGCACATGGAGACTTTGAGGGGACGGGGGTACTTGGTGCAGGCTGAACCCAGCGTTGAGAGTGTCCACCAAGTGCTGTCTCCTCTGCCAACACCTGCTATTTGGTAGAAGTGAACTACAATCAAAAGGTGCCTGGGACTATCCCAAAGGTGAATGGAACCAGTGTTGGTTTGAATGTAAGTGGCTTTGGGTAAGTCAGGATAAAGGTTGCATGTGGGTGTTCAGGCAAGACAAGAAGCTTATCAAAGTCTGGGCCTGGGAACAATAGAGAGTAGGTTGAGGAGTAGAGGAAGTTGTGGTGCAAGATGGGGCCTAGCTGAAATGGGAAGCTCAAAGTGGAAGAGAGGGGAAGTGGGGAATGGGCGTGGGGGAGGTGGGACACAAAGGAAAATCAGAGGCTGATAAGCGAGGAGAGGAGTTAATAAAGGGAACAGAGTACTTTCAAACCTTCCAATAATGGAATTCTCAGTTTAGTGGGAAGTAGGAAAAGTTGAAGTTACTGTGGTGCTGAATTCCTTGCCAATAAATGTTGAGTCTCTAGCTTAAGGCTGCAAAAATTCAGAAGCTAATTGGTGGGAATGGGAATACAGAGGGGAAACATTGTGTCAAATGGATAACTTTGTGCAAAAATCTTCTTGTCATAATGATTTACTTTCATATGTTAGTGCATCTGGAAGCATCTCACACAACTAAAGTGCTTGTAGTGATAAACATACAAATGTTTAGCTGCAACCTCACCAGACAGCGGACAGCATTTTTAGAAAGATAGCATTTTGCTTAAAATTAAATAACTTTTTAAAACAGGAAAGGTATTGCTGCTAAGTTATGCTGGTTGTCATGTTCCAGTTTAAATCCATTGGTGTTCAGGAAATTAATGTATGCATTGTGTGTTGTGTGGTTTTGGTTCATAGAAATGTAATGACTCATGAGAATGTTGTTGAAATCTTCCCTTTTTTTAACGTGAGTCAAATATCCACACAAATACAGAAGGTATTGTTACCATTTAAGCACTTAACCAAATTAAAGGAGTCAGTGAGAATGAAAAAGGAGCCCCCTGAACACCAAAAGTTAGCTCCCGAAAATCAAAGAAAGTCCTGGAGAAAATCTCAAAGAACACTATAAAAAAAATATAAATATGACTCCTGCTTCATTCTTGAGTACTATCCAGCCTTCTCAATTGATACACCTTATTCTTTGTCCCTACTTCTATATGGGCTTGAGTGAAACAGCTGTCCTGCTGCAACAGAAGAGAGTCTGAGCATGAATGTGAATGAAAGTAGTTGGAACACATCATGGTGACAGAGATATTGATTTGTCTTCCTCCAGAGATAACACATTGTGTGTGTCTGCCACTATACAATTCTATCTGGCTTCAGCGAATTGCTTATCTTCCAGGGATGACTGTTGCCTCTGGGACATGTGTTTGAGTCAAGCTGAAATGAATTGAATGAAATCTTTTCTTTCCCCTGCTTACAGTCAGGGTCCCAGGTTGGATGATCCAGAGCAGTTTCAGTCCAGTTCCTTGCAGGTATCAGCCCTGAATGCGCTATTACCCAGACTTCAATACTGACATCATGGATTGAGGTAGGAAAGGAAAATGTCAGACTGATACCCTTCGACAGTGAAAGGGCACTATACCCCAACTCTGCCTTTAAAATTAATCAGTTCGATTTCAATGAGTTCTGACTTTATTTCAATTGTTCAATGTCAACTGGTGGAAGGTGATCGCTTTAAAGTGTGCCTGCAGAACCTGTTCTCAAAGCTCTGCTCACTGGTTTGCAGGTTCAGTATCTATCACCTTGTCCATTTTGACAGTCTTTATTCTCATACGTTTTGAGCTGTCTCTAGTGTTTTTTATTTAACCTCATGAGGGCCACACTGACATGCTCCATCAGAATATGGGAATGCAAGGACAGGAGGAGGTCATTCAGCCCCTTCAGGCTGTCCCACTATTCAATGAGATCATAGCCGATCCGCAGTTTAACTCCATATGCCTGCCTTTAGCCCATAATAGTTTTGCTTAAGAAAAGTTCTCAGATTTAAAATGAACAACTGCTCCAGCATCCATTGCCACGTGTGGAAGAGAGTTCCAAACATTCATGCATAGAAGTGTTTCTTAAAATCTCTCATAACATCTCTTGGTAGAGGGTGGTACAGGGCTCCAGGAGTGTTCTAGAATCTCCAGTTATTTTGTTCTCATCTTGAGGATACTGCCGATCAAAAAAACAAAATCCAGGTGCAGAATGGTAGAAACGGTTAAAAAAGTAGGATTTCCAATTGTCAAATTTGTTTTTGAACTCCTTTGGCAATTGACAATCCTTCAGTGGTTGAGCTAAGGATGTTCAGTTTCTGATTGGTTGTCAAAAGGCAGGGTGTGTGAGAATGCCAACCAGTCATGGGTGTATGGGAGCTGGTGACTGGAGGTCATCTGATGAAATCTCCAAGAACACATCCAATCAGGCTGGTAATCATGGGACATTTATGTAGTTGTTATATTAATGAACTACTAAAGCAAAGTTCTGTTTCCTGTAGTTGATATGTCTATAAGTAGGAGTCACAAGTTCAAGACTGTGGGTGGCAAGGTGGCTCAGTGTAGCGCAGCACCAGGAACCTGGGTTCGATTCCAGCCTCGAGCGATTGTGTGGAGTTTGCACATTCTCTCCATGTCTGTGCGGGTTTCCTTCGGGTGCTCCGGTTTCCTCCTATGATCCAAAGATGTGCAGGTTAGGTGAGTTAGCCATACTAAATTGCCCATAATGTTCAGAGATGTGTAGGTTAGACACATTAGTCAGGGGAAATGTAGTGTAAAGGGAGAAGGGATTGAGTCAGGGTGCGAAACTCTTCGGAGGGTTGGTGCGGATTTGTTAGGCCAAATTAGATTAGATTAGATTAGATTACTTACAGTGTGGAAACAGGCCCTTTGGCCCAACAAGTCCACACTGACACGCCGAAGCGCAACCCACCCATTCCCCTACATTTGCCCCTTTTACCTAACACTACGGGCAATGTAGGGATTCTATGATTGCCAGCAAGAGAGCTAGAAGTGAGCTGAGGAGAAACCTCTTTACTCAGAGAGTTGTTAGGATTTGGAATGCACTGCCTGGAAGAGTGATGGAGATGGATTCCATCAGAGGTTTCTAAAGAGATCTGGAGATAAATTTGAAAGGGATGAAGTTAGAGGGTTACAGAGAGACGGCTGGGGGATGGGACAAGCTGGGTAGCTCTTTCAGGAGCCAGTGCAGACATGGTGAACCAAATGGCCTCTCTCTGTACTCTACAATTCTATGATTCTAGTACACAGTCCGAATGAGTGTTCAAATCCCACCAACCACTGTTTAAAAATTTAGGTTCTTTTTCTTAATCTATAAAACAAGCACATCCAGTTCAGCAATGTCTCATTTTATCATGTATGAAGTGTTGTCCCATTTAAGAGATTAACATGTAAATTAGCTTGTTGTTACATAAACATAGGCTATGAGCTCTCTGAAATGCAGATACCTCTATTCTGCTTATTTTATTTAAGCCATATATTAATCCACAAGATATTCAAGTGCTTTTGTGCTATGTTTAGATGACGCAAGAATATCATTATATTTTGTCAGTAGGGATGCTGTATTTTCCCATTCAGAACTCCTCTAAACACATCTCTTCATACTACTCACTTGTTGCCCTTGACAAGATGGTTATGAGCTGCAGTCCATGTGTTGTAGGTTAATCCACAATTCTATTAAGGAGGGAATTCCAGGATTTTGGCCCAATGACACTGAAGGAACTGCGATATATTTCCAAGTCAGGACAGTGAGTGGCTTGGTGGCGGTGATGTTCCATGTATCTGCTGTCCTTTTCCTTCTCGATGGGAGTGGTCATGGGTTTGGAAGGCGCAGTCTAAGGATCTTTGTTGAACTTCTGCAGTGTATCGTGTAGATGGTACATACTGTTGTTACTGAGTATCAGTGGTGGAGAGTGTGGATGCTTGTTGTTGTGGTACCAATCAAGCAGGCTGCTTTGCCTTGGTAGGTGTTATGCTTCTTGAGTGTTGTTGGAGCTGCACCCATCCAGACAAGTGGGGAGTAATCCATTGCATTCCTGACTTGGGCCTTGTAAATGATGGACAGGATTTGGAATGTTAGAAGGTGAGTTATTCCTGACTATTCCTAGCCTCTGTCCTGCTCTTATGCCACTATATTTATATAGTGAGCCTAGTTGAGTTTCTGGTTAATATTAATCAGAAGGATGCTGATTGTAAAGAAATTCACCATTGAACGTTAAGACACTGTGGTTATTTTCATGTCTCTTAATGCCATTAGTCTTCAAAACCCTATCCTGAACCTCCACAATGATTGAGCTTACACATGATGGAGAATTCATCACCTTTTTGTCAGATTTATATTATATCTTTCACCACAGGGGAAGTCCTGAAATATTTTACAAACTATGAAGTACTTCTCAAGTGCAGTCACTGTCATAATGTTAGAGGTTTTTGTGTGGCAAGTTCTGATGAGGAACAGCACAGTGGCTCAGTGGTTAGCACTGCTGCCTCACAGCGCCAGGGACCCGGGTTTGATTCCAGTCTCAGGCGAGCCTCTGTGAGGAATTTGCACATTCTCCCTGTGTATGTGTAGGTTTCCACAGGGTGCTCTGGTTTCCTCTCATAGCCAGAGATGTGCAGCTTAGGTTGATTGGCCATGCTGAATTACTCATAGTGTTCAGGGATCTGTCGGTTAGGTGCATTAGCTGTGGGAAATACAGGGATAAGGTTGGGGAATGGGTCTGGGTGTGATGCCCTTTGGAGGGTATGTGTGGACTTGTTGAGCTGAATGGCCTGTTTCCACACTGTGGGGATTCTATGAACAATTGGACAATGACAAGGTCATCCATTTGTTGGTAGAAGGATTGAGCAGAATACTCCGTTCTTCAGGTAGAGTCCATGGGATGTTTTCTGTCCACCAGAAGAGCCCAGGTAAGACTTCCATGTAACATCTCATCTGAAAGAAGTCAAGATAAAAGCACCACTCACAATACATTGGTCATGACAAACCATTTCAAACAATTCTGTAAGCTTTCTGCATCTCATTTATATTAATTACTGAACATTTGACTTAGCATTTTGAAAGCTTTGCTGATTGCAGGCTGATTGAAGCTGTGATTAGCTTGTGCTGCTAACTATTCACTTGGTAGGTAAGTGGTGAGTTTCTCCATACAGGCTGAGAGAATATTCTCAGCAGCTTGATCAGACTCTTATTGATCCTCAACTCTGAACAGATTATTTCTACTTTTTCCCTCTCCAAGAAATTTTGTCTTTCCAACAACAGAATTTCTTTCTAAGCATGCTGCCAGCAAACCTCCATATTTCCCTTCTCATTCTTTTCTGAACTCTTTGTATTTCTTGAATATTAAGTACCCAGTCCTCACCATTTTTAACACTTGATTTCTTTATTTCCACTTTCTCAGATTTCCACACGACTATTTGAGCTTGTAGCTCACTAACCAAACTCATCGCAATTCATGTGTTTGCATACAGACATTCCAAACTTGGCTGGTCCCTGCTTAATATGGGACTGCTTCCTTCTCTGTTTTGGTTTATTTCTCACAATCTTATACACACCTTGTTTCTCTTTTTTGCTTCCATTTATTAGTGATTATCTTCTCATCAAGTTAATTTAAACCATCCCAAACCACATTAATTAACATTGCTGCAAGTGCATTGGACTTGATCCTATCGAGGTACACTTCCTTCTGAAGAGATGCCTGTTATCCCAGACCTGGACACAATGTCTCAAGAAGTTAAAGCCTTCCCTCTTGCACTGTGCGTCAAGTTAAGCCTGATCCTGCCAATCTTCCTCTTACTCCTGTCTCAAATGGAATGTAACTCAGAGATTCCCACTTTCAAGGTGAAATTTGTTAACATTCCCTCTATCTCCTGAAATCTGACAGTAGGACTTTGGTATTTGTCCCATGTATGGTGCCAACAAGTATCATTACTGTCTGCGTCACTGCCTTCCCTCTGCATCCTCATTACGATCACTGTTACCCTGCTATGAAGGAGGCAACACAAATTATAGAACTGACGATGACGGTTACTAAAGAAGTCTCCCATTAATATTTTACTTCTCTCCCCTTTGTTACTCTATGCTGTGCCATCTCTCACAATGGTGCCTTGCACTCAACTGTGAGTACGCACCACTCCCTGCAGTTGTTAGAACTCGGTATCAACGGTTCAAGTTTGGTACAAACCACAAAGACTCCTGAAATTCGCTTCCCACTTCTTCCTCCTTTTGGAAATAATAAAATCAGTCATTGAAAGCTGGTTCTAGATGACCATGGAACTACCACGGATTTTTGGAAAGATTCATCTGCTTTACTACAGTCCTTTACTTGCTCTGACCTACATGCAGCTCCAGACCCACAGAAATGTGGTTACTCCTGAACTGGCCTCTGCAGTGTCCTGGCTGATCCATTCAGCTCAAAGACAATTAGGGATGGCCAACAATGTGAAGCCTTGCTGGAGATGTCTTTGTTCAATGAAAATGATAAAGCAAAAAGATGCCTTCCCCCTGACCCCTGATGACCTATGCCCCACCTCCATACACCATGAGCTTCCAGCATGGGCCTTCACATGCTCTGACTCCTGGAATTGAGCTCTCCTGCCTAAGGGAGGATTGGGACAGTGGATACAGTTCCAAGTTGCAAACTCAGCTTGGCTGGAAGTGTGCCAGGATATCGGAGGCTCTGCAGCCCTTACCATTGGTCATCCTCGACTAAGGTCTGCCATATGCTGACTGGATGAGTGATGGAAATGGAGAGCAGGAAAAGGGGGCCACACTCTGGCCTGAGGCAAATTTAAGAGAAACATTGTCAGATTTCATAATATCCTGCACCTCGCAGAGCAATGTGAGGCCTGGGACTCTGTTTTTAACTCCGTGAATTTTTCTCCAATGGCCCTCCAGGAAGGTCAGGTGATTGCACTGAGACGGAACCCCTGACTCTGATTGTCCCTGATCTGACCATGTCCAAGAAGTTGAACTGTGGGTGGACAGGGGCTATGATTGATTGTACTCAGGCTCCCTCACCAGCAGCAGTTCTCCCTGAAGCCCATTTGACTGAGCTAAAGGATGAGCTTCCAGCCAGTTCCCCAAATTGCCATTTACTTGACCAAATAAGCCATGTGTTTGCCACACAGGCAGCTGGTACATGTTGAAGCTGTTGGATTGATATCTCAGTGAGCTGTTCACCACAGTGCTCACCCTCCCTCCCCACAACCTCTGCAGTGAAGGGAATTGCGTCTCAACAGTCCAGGAACTGGACAGAGTCATCAGGGGTCTGGTCAGTCATGTCTCGGGACTAGGAGACATTAAGGTCTGCAGATGCTAGAAGTCAGAGTCAGTGGACGTCGTGCTGGAAAAGCACAGCAGGTCAGACAGCATCCGAGGAGCAGGAAAATCAACGTCTTGGGCCAAAACCTTTTGTCATGACTCTACTCCTCCCCCCCCACCCCCAACGAAGGGTTTAGGCCTGAAACGTTACACTCCCCCTCCTAGTCCTGACAGTGGGTTTGAGCCTTAAATGTTAACTTTCCTGCTCCATGGATGCTGTCTGACCTGCTGTGCTCTTACAGCTTCACACCTCATGACTCAGGACTGCTTGTCAAAGTCAGTCAGCGGTCTGGAGTGAATACAGAGCTCTAGGTCTGTGCATCAATCTTTCAGGAGGGTTCAACGATCTGGATTGAGGGGTAGGGACTGGACTGAGGAGGCTTTCTGCCTGTCTTTCAGGAGGTTACAATGTGGGGTCAACGGAGGCAGTGAGGAGGAAGTCACTGCCAGATGATTCGGGGCGGGGTGTCGAGGCAGTGGGACAGGGAAGTAGAGGTACCTACAGAGGTGGGGACAAAGATACTGAACCATGTAGAACTGAAAGGTGAGTCAAAGAATAGATTGAAGGGACGTCACACAGCAGGGAAACGAGTCAGACTGTGGAGAGGTCCAGGGGAAGAAAAGCCATTGTTTAGACCCCAACCAGCTAGAGGCACAGCCACAGTAGTGGAGCAATAAATGTTGTGAGGAGTGACCTTACAGAGGTTTATAAAATCATGAGGGACAGAGACACGGCCTTTTCCCCAGAGTGGGAAGTGTCCAAAGCAAGAGGGTATATGCTTAAGGTGAGAGGGGAAAGGTTTAAGGACCAACTTTTTCACATCGAGGGTGGTGTGTGTATGGAACAAGCTGCTAGAGGAAGTGGTAGATGCAGGTTCAATTAGAACATTTAAAAGACATTTGGACAGGTACATGGATAGGGAAGATGTGAGAGATATGGGTCAAACACAAACAAAGGGGACTAGTTTAGTTTAGGAAATGTGGTTGGTATGGGTGAATTGGATCAAAGGGTCAGTTACCATGATCTATTATTCTAGACATCAAGAGTAGCTTTATTTGTCATTTCTACCATAGACAACTGATAGGGTCAAAACAAGACAGCGGTCCT
This sequence comes from Chiloscyllium punctatum, assembly GCF_047496795.1. NCBI lineage: Eukaryota > Metazoa > Chordata > Chondrichthyes > Orectolobiformes > Hemiscylliidae > Chiloscyllium > Chiloscyllium punctatum. The sequence continues at coordinate 9,161,043 of NC_092764.1, read as the reverse complement.
CTAGAATCAAGGTGCTACATGGACAGCGCAAATTACACAATCATACACAGGGCGGCATAAAGTGCATAAGAAGTGGAAAACACACACTAATTCCTGACACATCAAGACAATAGACACAGTGGTGTACAAACTGCAGTGTAATAAAAGAATGTTAATTAATGAAACATTGTTCTTGCAGTAATTTCAGATGGAATAGAGTCTGATCAGATGGTGTTAAGGAGCCTGATAGCCTGGGAGAAGAAACTGTTGCACAGTCTGGCTGTGAGAAATCAAATGCTCTGGTATCTTCTGCCAGATGGCAGGAGGGAGAAGAGTTTGAGTGAGGGGTGTGTGGGGTCTTCCACAATGCTGTTAGCCTTTCGGATGAAGTGTGTGGTATAAATGAATGTAATGGAGGGGAGAGAGACCCCAATAATCCTCTCGGTTACCCTCACTATCCGTTGTAGGGCCTTATGATCTGTGATGGTGCAATTCCTGAACCAGGCAGTGATGCAGCAGCTCAGGCTACTCTCCATGAACCCTCTGTAGAATATGGTGAGGATGGGGGGGTGTAGGGTGGTGGTGGAAGGTGGGCTTTCCTCAGTCTGCACAGAAAGTAGGGACGCTGCTGGGCTCTCTTGGCTATGGACCTGATGTTGCGGGTCCAGGTGAGATTCTTCGCCAGGTGGACGCCGAGAAATTTGGTGCTCTTCACGATCTCAGCGAGGGAGCCATCGATGTCCAGTGGAGAGTGGTTGCTTCATGCCCTCCTGAAGTCAACAACCATCTCTTTTGTTTTGTCCACATTCAGAGACAGGTTGTTGGCTCTGCATCAGTCCGTGAGCTGCTGCACTTCCTCTCTGTATGCCGACACATCGTTCCTGCTAATGAGCCCAGTTGTGCCATCAGTGAACTGAATGATATCATTCCAACTGTGTATCATTGAACAGTCGTGTGTCAGGAGGGTGAACAGCAGTGGACTGAGCACACAGCACTGGAGGGCTCCCCGTGCTCAGTGTGATGGTGTTGGAGATGCTGTTCAGACTGACCGAGATCTTCCAGTCAGGAAGTCCAGGATCCAATTACAAAGGGAGGCAATTAGGCCGAGCAGACTCAGCTTTCCAATCAGGTGCTGAGGAATGATCATGTTAAATGCAGAACTGAAGTCTATGAACAGTAATCTGATGTAGGTGTCTTTCTTCACCAGGTGGGTGAAGGCCAGATGGAGGATGGTGGAAATGGCTTCATCTGTTGAGCAGTTGGGGCGATCTGCGAACTGCAGGGTGTCCTGTGAGGGAGGTGCAGCAGGGTCTTATCCTCTTGAAGCACTTCATATTGATGGCTGTTAGCACAACAGGGCAGTAGCCATTGAGACAGTACTCTGAGGACTTCTTCGGCATGGGGGCGGGATGCGGATAGCGGCCTTGGAACTATGGCACAGCTCAGGGAAACAGCCACCAGTGTGTGAGAGCATGCTATGAGCAGTCTGCCAGGGATGTTATCTGGTCCAGCCACCTTCCTTTTGGGTTGACTCTGCATTGGGTTTTCCTCACGTCAGCTGTGGTAAGACTTAGCGTCTGGTCATTGGGAGGGGGTGTGGACTTGCCTGCTGTCATGTCATTTTGGGCCTCAAACCATGCAGAGAAATTGTTCAACTCATTCGTGAAGGAAGCATCACCAGCACAAGCAGGTGATGCTGTTCTGTGGTTGGTGATGGCCTGGATGCCCTTACACATGCTCCTGAAAGTGGCTGTGTATTCTCTGTGTGTGTGCACGCCTTACCTCTTTGATGGCCTGGGTCAGGTTGGTCCTTGCTGTTGTTAGGGCCATCTTGTCATCTGCTCTGAAGGTGGAATCACAGGGCCTTAGCAGTGCACACACCTTTGTGATTGGGGCAAGAAATGATGGTCTTGGACACAGTGATGTCATCAATACACTTGCTAATGTAGCAAATCACCGAAGCCACGTACTCCTCTAAGCTGATGGAATTGCCATTGGTTACCGTGTCCCTGAACACACACACCAGTCAGTGCGCTCAAAATAATCTTGAAGAGCAGAAATGGCTCTTGCCGGCCAGGTTTTCAACTGCTACAGAACAGGTTTGACATGTCTGACGAGGGGTCTGTATGCTGGGATTAGTATAACAGAGGTGTGGTCTGAGGAACTGAGGTGGGGCTGGGGCTCTGGATGTGTTGGGAATGTTTGTGTCAACCAGATCCAGCTTATTCTCCCTTCTTGTCACAAAGTCCACATGCTGATGGAATTTAGGGAGCTCAATCTTGAGATCCGCACGGTTGAAATCTCCAGCAACAATAAACAGGCCATCGGGATGTGCATTTAGCAGTCCACTAATAGCTCCATACGGTTCACAGAGTGTCTCCTTAGCATTAGCACTGGGAGGAATATACACCCCGACTATAAGGACAGTAGTGAAATCCCATGGCAAATAAAATGGTCTGCATCTAACAGTCACAAACTCCACTCATGATGAGCAGTAACTAGAGGCTAGCACGGAGTCTTTGCACCATTTCTGTTGATGTAGACACACAGACCCCCACCCGGACCCTTACCACTACACTTCTGTTGGAACTGAAACAAGGCGAGCCTGTCTAGCTGGAAGGCGGTGTCTGGAACTCTGTCGCTGAGCCATGTTTCTGTGAAAACAAAAACTCAGCAGTCTCTGAACTCACCCTGAGATACCTGCTGTAGTCAGATGCAGTCCAGTTTATTGTCCAGGGAGTAGACACTGGAGAGCAGAATGGACGGGAGAGCTGGCTGGCCTGGGTTTGTTTTAGCCGAGCATGAACTCTTGCACATTTACTGTGCTTCCTCCTCCACGCACACAGCTTCCGATGACTCAACACCTGGCCACTGGCATCAGGCAAGGCTGAGGACTGGAGGCATGGTCTCTGCAGCAAGCCAAGAACTCTTGCTATGACTCTTATCATTATGACTGCCAGTATCAACAGAGCACAGAGGCTTCAGAGGGAATGATGTCTAGAAGTGATTGTGGAGAATGGGGACTATGATGGAATTTGAAACAAATGATGAGAAATTTCGAATGTAGCCATTGCTGCACTGGAGGTGAGTGCAGATTAAAGAGTATGGTAGATAATGGTCAGTGAGGGTGAGCATTCAGACACCAACATTATGGAGGAGTTCCAGCTCTCTGTGTCTGGAAGATGGTGGAAAGGGTGGCTGGAATCTGCCGCAGTGCTTTTGAAAACAAACTCTTGACATTTAATTTTGGAACATTAAGATGAAAAGGACACTTCTATTTTGATTCACCAGTCAAACTCTCTAATGAAGCAGATTACGTTCACTACAACCTATCAAACAGTAATGTTTCAATCCTTCATCTGCAAAGTATCAATGTTTTTTGAATTCATGATCCTAATCTCCGCCTTTGAACAGCACTTCACATTTTTAACATAACAGTGCTATGTAATTTTCATTACTAAATATTGATGAGGTGATTTTCAGATTGAAAATTGAATAAATTTTCTGGTTTAAAAAACTATCAGAGGCTTGTCTTATCTGTTAAGAGGAAAACATCTCCACTGTGATATTTCATTTACAAGGGAATTGGAAAATCACTTTGAAAAGGAAAGATATGAAACGTATACTTACCATTCTCTGGTAAAGAGCTGTGTTCATTGTAAACATCAGCTGGAAAATCTCTCCTTGACAGAGGAAGATTTAAGGTGAATGGATGAGAATTATAAAGAACAGTGCATTGTTTGCAACTATCTAGTTCCTATTTCATAGCTCTCAAATTTAGGAATTCAAGTGTTAAATGTAATTATGTGAAGCTACTTTTAGTATTTAATATTTCTTGGAGGATTTACATTTTGAAGGTCATTGGAAAATTATGTTTGGTGGAAATACCTAGAGTGGTTTCGTTTAAAAGGGGTCACTGAAAGATCCCTGTTGATATTGACTTTATTTTATTCATTCATTCCTGTAGAAGAGCTTATGCTCAAAAAGCTGATTCTCCTGCTCCTCTGACACAGCCTGACCTGCTGTGCTCTTCCATCACCTCACTCTTCGACTCTGATCTCCAGCATCTGCAGTCCTCACTTTCTCTCTCCTTTATTTTATTCATGCTTTCTAAGTAGCACATGAACAGTGATAACTGTTTGCATTGTGATAGTGTCCTGCTGGAGCTAATTAAGTAGTAACTGGCATGGAGATGCTTTTGTTTTCATTTAATCTACAACAAAATGACAAGAAGTTTGTGAGAAGGTTCTTCTCTCCCAATCCTGAACAGAAAACTCATTTATTAGTTCAAGGTGAAACTTATTTGTACACCTGAAGGGGTGACTGCTCTTATCATTATATTCTTTGAGTAAGCTGTGTCTTCCAAGCTCCCAGAGAATAATCACATTTGATTGGTGACTTGACAAGGCACAACAGAATAACACAGCAATTGATTTCAGAATGTCCAATGCTTTATCCATTAGTCTTCAACAATATCCAGAACATTTTTTGTTAGCAAGCACTGTTTTTGGAGAAATTCCTATTTGTTTTCTGGAGTATGTTGGTGTTTGTTTGAGGCTAGTTAGAGGGATAAGTTTTGCATAAAAGCATAGAATCCCTACAGTGTGCAAACAGGCCATTTAGTCCATCGACTCCACACAGAGCCCCCACGGAGCATCCCACCAATATTATATCATCCCCTTATTTTATTACCCTGCATTTTCCATAGTTAATTCACCTCCCCTGCATATCCCTGGACACTAAAGATAGTTTAGCTTGGCTAATCCATCTAACCTGCACATCTTTGGACTATGGGAGGAAATTGGAATACTTGAAGGAAACCTATTCAGACACGGGGAGAACATGCAGGCTCCACACAGAGAGTCACCTGGGGCTGGAGTCCAACCCATGTCCCTGGCATTGTTTACTTATCTATATTACTGGCAGTGCATATTAACAAATAATAGCATACCATTATTGATTTTTTAATAACAAAATAATTGTTCCATTTGTTAAAAAGTACTGGTTGATAAATCTGTTTAATTACTGATATAGATAATGAAATTGATAATTGACCATATTTGTAACTGGAAAAGACTACTTTGCTCTCACTCACGAAGTGATGGAACTTGAGTGATAGAACAATCCTCCAACCTCAGTTGTAATAGTAATGTACATGGAAATGTGACTGAAAATCTGATCAAACAAGGTGGGAGTTAATTACAGTTAAAAGCTACCCTCTGTTTATCTTCAAATTTAAAAGCAAAAACATAAAGCAATAGATGAACCATTTCTGGACCACATGCTGGAGTCAGCATGTTTACCTTTATTAAAAAAGTAAACAGCTTACAATTCTGGGAAAGAGGGTCACTAATTTGCTCACAGAATCAAAGAGTTATGTTGAAGGTAAAGTAATTGAGTTACAGTTTTCCTTAAGGACATTCAAAGCCATGCTATATCATTGTGGCGATAGGCTATGAATGCTTATTTGTTTAAATTAGCTGGTAATTTCTCGGAAATTAGATAGTTACGGTTTTGGTGCAGTCTGTAGCTCACTGAGTTTGGAGAGTCACAAAGCAGAGGCTGACAGCCAAGTTAAAGTCTGTCTGTAGGCTGATAGCCATGAAGATGGTCGCAACTGGGTTTTTGGATTCATGTCACACTACAGGTGACCCCACTACACAGTACACTTTCACACACACTTTCACACAAACATAAATACTCACACATGATTACTCACACACAATCACTGACACACACACACACAATTACTGACACACCCACACATACACACACATGCATATACTCCATCACATTCACACACATGCTCTATAAAGCTCGCACACACATACTCATGCACTCTTTCCCCCACACAAAACACACACACTCTCTCTCTCTTTCCCTCCCTCCCGCACACACTCACATGCATTCTCTCTCCCTCACACACAGACACATGCACACACTTATAGGTCTATGGGGTGCATTTGCATTTGCAGAATTGCATTCACAATACATTTTGTTTTGTTCAAAAAGCATGCAATCCATAGGCAGTCAGTCAATGTGATACTTTATAATGGAAATAGAACAAGTCTGACTCAAGGTTGGGATACAGACAGACTCTAACCTCACACCTTTAATGCATTGTCTGAGCTGAGATGTCACCTTTTTTATACACTGATAAAACCTTAATTTATCTCGGGGCTGTGGCTTGAATGAAATTCTGGTATTTACATATTAATCAATCAAAACCTGTATCCTCATTTTAAAGTGATTAAAGATTTAACAGCAATCTAGGTTTGTTCAATACATCATATCAGTTGTATGACACTTTGATCTTTTGCTATAAATTCTGTATCCTATGATCCTGTCCCACTAGCTACCTGACACAGGAGAGTGCTCTGAAAGCTTGTACTTCCAAATAAACCTGTTGGACTATAACCTGGTGTTGGGTGATTTTTGACTTTGAGTTTGCAGAGACAATGAAAGTAAATCTTAATTTGTTAACTCTAACCCATTATTAAAGGACCAGTTACTAATGTTATCATTTAATGCATGGAATGCAGGTCAGGCTTATTCATAGAATCCCTACAGTGTGAAACAAGCCATCCAGCCCAACACTGACCCTCCTAAGTGTAACCCAACCAACCTTATTACTCTACATTTCCTGAAGAAAGGCTTATGCCCGAAACGTCGATTCTCCTGTTCCTTGGATGCTGCCTGACCTGCTGCACTTTTCCAGCAACACATTTCCAGCTCTGATCTCCAGCATCTGCAGTCCTCACTTTCTCCTACTCTACATTTACCTCTAGCCTACACAACCCTGAACACTGTGGGCAATTTAGCATGGCCATTCCACCCAGCCTGACCACCTTTGGACTGTGGAAGGAAACCAGAACACCTAGAAGAAACCCACACAGACACAAGGAGAACATGCAAACTCCACACAGACAGTTGTCTGAGATTGGAATCCAACCCAGGTCCCTGGCACTGGGAGGCAGCAGTGCTAACCACTGAGCCACTGTGCCACCCCATGTTCTGCTGGACTTCATAATAGAATAGAGGCTGGATGATTTGCCTAGCTCAAAGCCAAAGGAAGAAAGTGGTCCTCACAGAATCTGTGCAAAAACAAAATAGGGTTTGATCGGAAGTAATCAGCTTTGAAGAGTTTTCCTAATGTTTAAATCCCCAGGCAAAATTGCAATGAATTAAATGTTTAACTTGAGTAGTCTACAGCTTGTGAGGATTTGAAGATTATTTATAGGATCATTTACCTGAAAACTAATGGAAGAATACTTTTAAAATTCTATTTCTTGGAGTATAATAGGAACATTAAAGGGAAAATGCAATGGATTCTGTGGCTGGGACGTGGGGCTGAGATAGTGTACCTTTGGGTTGGCTCCTAGAAACATAAATGAATCTCTAAAAATCTTGCAATGTACAAGAGAACATATAGATAAAATAAGGGGTGGAGTTGAGTTCATAACACAATAGTTTATAATCAATTATGTTATCTTAATAGTGCTTACTTTGTTTCATAACTCCTTGTTACAGAATAAAACTGTTTTATTTAAATACTTAGCATTTTGTAATATTACTCTCTAAATTGATTATGATATGTTTCAACTATTTTGATCTGCCCCCATGAAATGGATTTGTGCCTCCAGCGGGGTATTTATCCATAGAATCCCTAAAGATTGGAAGCAGGCCATTCAGCCCATCAAGTCCACACCAACCCTCCAAAAAGCATCCTATCCAAATCCATCCCGATCCCTGTGACCCCACACTTCTCATGGCTAACTCACCCATCCTTGGACTCTATGGACAAGTTGGTATGGCCAATTCACCCTAACCTGCACATCTTTGGACAGTGGGAGGAAACTGGAGCACCCAGAGGAAACCTACACAGACATGGGAGAATGTGCAAACTCCATGCAAACAGTCTCCTGAGGCTGGATTTGAACCTGGTGAGACAATGTTTCTATTAGCTCCCATAGCATAGGATCTAAATGTGGTTCATTTGTTGCTGAAGATTTTGATAGTGATTTGTTATTGTTCCTGGTATTTATATATTTATTTTCATCACAAATGCTTCAGTATCCGGGATAATCTAAGCTATCCAGTTGCAAATAGTAACTTACATTAACATTTCATGCTTCACATGACCCCAGTTAACATGGAGTCTGAGAGCTTAGACCCTCAAGGCACAACCAATGAAATAATGACAATATCAAAAACATGTGTTAAATGTATTTAGTTGTGACACACAATACAATTTCTGGACCATTATTTACGTGTCAGCCCATTAAACAAAAAGCAAATGATTTTTTTTCTTTTTGTTGGCCCTGTACCGAAATTAACTGTGCACTGCTGACTTGACCAACATGTGTTGCCCATCCCTAATTGGCCTTGAAGAGCTGATGCTGAGCTACTTTCTTGAACTACCACTGTCCATGAAATGTAGGCCCATCTGCTGTTAAAGTGGGAGCTCCGGCATATTTAACCCAGTGACAGTGAAAGAAGAATGAGTTAATTCCAAGCCAGGATGGGATTTGGCTTGGAGGAGTGGTTGAACCCAAGGCCATAAAACATAGGAGCAGATGTAGGACATTCTAACCCATTGAATCTGTTCCACCTTCAGTGGAATTGTGGCTGATCTGATCATCCTCAACTCCACTTTCAAGTCTTCTCTTCAATAAACATAGAACATAGAACAATACAGCGCAGAACAGGCCCTTCAGCCCTCGATGTTGCACCGACCTGTGAACTATTCTCATCTTGTCACCCTGCACTATCCCAATATCATCCATGTGCTTATCTAAGGATATCTTAATTGCCTTCCAGATTAAAAACGTGTTTATTCTTAAAACTTGAATGGACTTAAGCCTCAGCCTCAGTCCTCTGAAGTAAAGGTATTCCAAAGACTCTTTGAGAGGAGAAATTCCTCCTCACTGTGTCTTAATCTGAGATGGTGCCCTCTGGTCTTAAACTCTCTCACGTGAGGAAACAGCCTTTCCCTATCAACCCTGTCAAACCCTCTGAAAGTCCTAATGCATTTCTCCTGCATCAGCTGCCCTTGTCCAATGTTTACTTTAAGCTGAGCCGATGCGTGCATGTGCAGTGCATGGTAATCAGTGAGGAATTTTTGATCATGACATTACCTTCTGGTTCTGGAAGTTTTTGCCTCGGAGGTTCAGGCAGCCTGTAAAACAATTGGAGGGAAGGCTGTCATTGCCCTTCTGGTCTATGATTCTAATTGAATGGGATTGATCCTTCTCCATGGTGTGCATTAAAGAACAAAGTACAAAGAAAATTTACAGCACAGGAACAGGCCCTTCGGTCTTCCGAGTCTTTGCTGATCCAAATCTACTATCTAAACTTATTGCCCAATTCCTAAGGATCTGCATTCTTCTGCTCCCCACCTACTCATGCATCTGCCCAGACACACATTAAATGAATCTACCATGCCTGCCTCTACTACCTCTGCTGGCAACACATTCAAGGTGCCTACCACCCTCTATGTAAAGTACTGGGAACATTCTTTTTCTTAGTCAGATAAACGTTTCACAGCCACCTGCTTCTTGAGGATTTGAAAACTGATATAGGAGCTGATTTTTTGTTTTCAAGTGCACAGCTCACTGCAGGGTTTCCAACATATTGCTGAGGTGTTTGGCATCAAACTGCAGTAATGTACAATGCTGTGAGGACACAGCCACTAAAAGCTTATCCTCAGACAGCAACGAGTAGAGATGCCTTGTACAATTTCCTGAAATAACATGGCAACCAGGAGACCAAGCGTGTAACTCAATTATTTTCCACCTGCAGAAGGTGACTCTGAACTCACCTCAGGCTGCCTCATAGGGTCATAGTTTCCTCTCTCTGTCACATAATGAAGACAATGGAAAATAGGAGCAGCTGAAGATGGCATGGCCTCACTACCTCACTACTATGGCTAACCTTCACCTGTCCACTCCTTGATTTCTTTAGAGAAATCCCTAGCAAAAAAAAACACTGATAGAGTTAAAAAAGAACAATTTACTTCTTGATCTTGAAAAGATTAAAATGCAAAATATATCCAAGAGCAAAACTCATATCACAGAGGTGGCTGGTTGGTGGGAGAAATGGAATCTTTCGACATGAATAGAAAAGGTGACACAAAAATTAGTGGTGTGATAAATAGTGAGGAGGCAAGCCTTTGACTACAGGACAATATAGATGGGCTGGTCAGATGAACAGAAGAGTAACAAATGAAATTGAGACCTGCAAAGTGTGAGGCGATGCATTTAGGTGGATGAACAAGACAAGGGAACACACAATTATTTGCAGAAACTTAGGAAGTACAGAGGATCAGGTGGGATCTTGGTGTGAATTGCCCATAGATCCTTAAAGGCAGTAGGACAGGTAGATAAAGTGGTTGAGAGGCCATGTAGGATGCTTGCCTTTATTCGTTGAAGTACTTAATATGGCATTCCTGATGAAGGGCTTTTGCCCGAAACATTGATTCTCCTGCTCCTCAGAATCTGCCTGACCTGTTGTGCTTTTCTAGTACTACACTCTCGGCACTAAGTATAAGGGCAGGGGAGTTCTGATGGAGCTGTATGAGATATTAGTTTGCCCATAGCTGAAGAGCAGTTCCGGTGGGATGGAAGGGTGTTATTGCACTACAGAGGTTACTGACGAGATTCACCAGGATGGGCTGGAGGCTTTCAAGTATAAAGAAAGACTAGATCGAGGGGAATTGTTTTCCATATAGCAGGGAAGGTAGAAACAGGATCTGATAGAAGTGCATAAAGTTAGAAGAGGTGTAGGTAGGGTTGATAGAAAGAAACCTTTCCACTTAATAGAAGAGTCAATGACCAGGAGTATAGATTTATAGTGTCGGTAGGAAGTTTCGAGGAGATTTGACGAAAATGTTTTGATGCAGAGAGTAGGGCTATCTTGGTGAGTTGCTGCAGTGCATTTTATAGACAGTACACATTGCAGCTACTGAGGTTATGGATATGGTGCCAATCAAGTGGGTTGCTTTGTCCTAGATAATGTCAAGCTTCTTGAATGTTGTTGGAGCTGCAGCCATCCAGGTAAATGGGGAGCATTCTATCACACTCCTGACTTGTGCCTTATAGATGGTGGATGGGCTTTTGGGGAGTCAGAAGGGGAGCTGCTTGCAGTATTTCTAATCGGTTCTTGTGGCCTGTGATTTTATGTTGAGAGAGTGGTGCTGGAAAAGCACAACTGGTCAGGCAGCATCCGAGAAGCAGGATAATTGACGTTTCAGGCAAGAGCTCTTCATCAGGAATGAGGCTTGTGAGCCAGGGGGCTGAGAGATAAATGGGAGAGGGGTGGGACTGGGGGAAAGGTAGCTGAGAATGTGATAGGTTAATGGAGGTGAGGGTAATGGTGATAGGTCAGAGGGGAGGGTGGAGCAGATTGGTGGGAAGAAAGAAGGACAGGTAGGAAAGGTACAAAGGCAGTTGCTGAGTTAGGAGGTTGGATCTGGGATAAGGTGGAGGGAGGGGAAATGAGGAAACTGTGAAATCCACATTAATGCCTTGGGGTAGGAGGGTCCCAAGGTAGAAGATGATGCATTCTCCCTCCGTGCATTGGGTGGTGAGAGTGTGGTGATGGAGGAGGCCCAGGACCTACATGTTCTTGGTGGAGTGGGAGGGGGGTTTCAAGTGTTCAGTCACAGGGCAGTGGGGTTGGTTGGTGCGAGTGTCCTGGAGATGTTCTCTGAAGCACCCTGTGAGTAGGCGTCCTGTCTTCCCAATGTAGAGGAGACCACATCGAGAGCAATGGATACAGTAAATGACATGGGTGGATGTGCAGGTAAATCTCTGATGGAGGTGGAAGACTCCTTTGGGGTGTTAGACGGAAGTGAGGGGGGAGGTGTGGGCACAGGCTTTGCAATTCCTATGGTGGCAGGGGAAGGTGCCAGGAGGGGAGGGTGGGTTGTTGGGGGGCATGAACTTAACAAGGGAGTTGTGGAGGGAATGGTCTTTGTGGAAAGCAGATAGGGGTGGGGAGGGAAATATATCTCTGGTGGTGAGATCCGTTTGTAGGTGGTGGAAATGGTGGGGGGGGGGGTGATGCGATGTATCTGAAGGTTGATGGGGTGGAAGGGAGGACTGGGGGCTTCTGTTCTTGTTGCAGTTAAAGGGGTGGGTTCAAGGGCAGAGGTGCGGGATGTGGATGACTTATCCTGGAGGACACCATCAATCACTTGGGAGAGGGAATTGTGGTCTTTGAAGATGAAGGTCATTTGGTGTGTTCTGTGGTGGAATTGGTCCTCCTGGGAGCAGATGTGGCAGAGAAATTGGGAATAAGGGATAGTGTTTTTACAGGAGGGCAGGGTGGGAGGAAGTGTAATCCAGGTAGCTGAAGGAGTTGGTGGGTTTGTAGAAAATGTCCGTATTGAATCTGTTACCATTGATGGAAATGGAGAGGTCCAGGAAGGGGAGAGAGGAGTCCAAAATGGACCAGGTGAATGTATGGTCAGGTAGAATGTGTTGATGAAGTTGATGAACTGTTCAACCTCCTCGAGGGAGCACGAGTGGCACCGATGCAGTCATCAATGTAGCGGAGGAAGAGGCAGGGAATGGTGCCAATGTAACTGCAGAAGATGGACTGTTCCACATAACTGACAAAGAGACAGGGTAGCTAGGGCCCATGTGGGTGCCCATGGCTACCCCTTTCATCTGGAGGAAGTGGAAAGATTCAAAGGAGATATTATTGAGGGTGAGAACTAGTTTAACCAAACAAATAAGACTGTCAGTGGAGGGGTACTGGTAGGGATGCCAGCAGTGGAAGAAACGGAGGGCTTGGAGGCCTTTTTCATGGCGGAGAGAGGTGTATAGGGACTGGATGTCCATGGTGAAGATGAGGTATTGGGCACCAGGGAAATGAAAGTCGTTCAGGATGTGGAAGGCATGGGTGGTGTGTGGGGAGTTTATGTGTTTATATAGTGACTCCAGTTTGAGTTTCTGGTCAATGATAGCCCAAGCATGTTGATAGTGGGGGTTTCAGTGATGACAACACTATTGAATATCATGGGCATTATCTCGTATTGGCAATGGTCATTGCATGGCATGTGAGTGGTACAAATGTTACTTTCCACTTTTCAGGCCAAGCTGGATATTGCCCTGGTTTTGCTTCAGTATCTGAGGAGTTGTGAATGGTGCTGAACATGGTGCAATCATCGGCGAACATCCCCACTTCTGTTTCGACATGGCAGTGAACCCCTCTGTTAATTAAACCTAACATCCAGAAAAGCTCACTTCGCCTCATAATCTGGTAAAGTATGAGTGACAGAGAATCCCAAATACCACTATTTTAAGAAAATAACATCAGTTTTTTTAACTCTAAAAGTGAACATTAAACAACAACCATTCATAACTCTAGGCCCCCCCTTTCTCTTAACTGCTTATTATCTGCCTCCAACTCTGTAACAATATGCTGTTCCACATTTATAAAATTACATCAATTTAATTTCAAATCCACACAGTGACTGTCATCTTCAGTGTTTGTCTTCTTCCAGCTAAGGATCTCCCTGGGTCATCTTCTTTCTTTCTACTGTGAATGTATTTGATAGAGAGGGTTGCAATGTCTTGGGTCTCTCTTGATGGCAGTTGCTCTCTCTCCAATTTTCAAAATGCCTGCCTTTTTTATACCCCCAACATCGGATAGTCTCACTGGTTCAATGTTGGCAAAACAATAAATTAAAACTTGATTGAGTTTTAGTATCCTGAGGCATAATTTCAACTGCTTGGTTAAATATAACTTGTCATCAAAACAGAAACCAACTCAGGTATCCATTTCACAGCCAACTTTACATATTTTCAATTTTCCAGTACACTCTGGCACTGCCATCTAGTCAGATACACAGGGACTTGCAAGCTCTCTGTATAGAACAGCATTTACTTTCTCTTAAAGGTACAGTACATGCCTTCTACTTCATAATAATGGAAGAAAGGGCATTGATGAAGCAGTTGAAGATGTTTGGACCTTGGACACTACCCTAAGGAACTCCTGCAGAGATGTCCTGAAGCTGAGATGACTGACTTCCAACAATTACAACCATCTTCCTATCTACAAGAGAGTTTGATTAGATTATTTACAATGTGGAAACATGCCCTTCAGCCCAACAAGTCCACACCAACCCTCCAAAGAGCAACCCACCCAGACCCATTCCCCTACATTTACCCCTGCACCTAACACAACGGACAATTTAGCATGGCCAATTCACCTGACCTGTACATCTTTGGACTGTGGATTAGTGGTGCTGGAAGAGCACAGCAGTTCAGGCAGAAACTGGAGCACCCGGAGGAAACCCACACAGACAGGGGGAGAATGTGCAAACTCCACATAGACAGTTGCCCGAGGTGGGAATTGAACCCAGAGTCCTGGTGCTGTGAGGCAGCAGTGCTAACCACTGAGCCATCATGCTACCCTCAGAAGGTTTGCCTTCTGAAACCCATTGATCCCAGTTTGGCTGGTGTTCCTTCATCCCACACTCAGCTTTTTTTAAAAAATTCACTCACAAGACGTACACATTACTGGCTTAACCAGTATTTATTGTCCATCCGGAATTGTTAAGGGTCATCTATATTACTGTGGGTCTGGAGTCACATGTAGGTCAGAACAAGTAAGGATGGCAGAATTCCTTCCTTAAAAGACAGTTAATGAACTGGGATCGTTTGTTTCCTCTGACAATTGTTTCACGGCCATCATTAGATGATTAATTCTACATTTTTAATTGAAATCAAAATCATCTGGCAGGGTTTGAACCCAGGACCCCAGAGCATTAGCTCAGTTCCTGCAATAATAGTCTCTCAATAATGTCACTAGACATTGCCTCCCCTTTATGTCGAGTGCTGTCGCTCTCACTTCACCTTCAATTCAGAGGGTTTTTGGTTCATGGTCCACTTCACAGACATTGCCTGTCCCGAGGGAACCCGTCTCTGCTGGAAATAGCATCTTTCAGGTCAGCTTTCTAACCAAGGCTGAACCCATCTCTGAGCCATAGAGTCATAGAGTCCTGCAGCACATTGACAGGTGTTGTGACACGGGGTAAACCCCTCTGCTAATTTAAACCAACCACACAGCAAAGATTCTCCCCGTGCCGTAATCTGTTAAAATTCAGGAGGCAAAGAACTATCCCAGAGGTCACTATTTAAAATAAAAATTAACAATTTTATTCTTTAAGTCCAACAGTGAATATTAAAACCAACAACTATTTACAACTCTTTTCTCTTATACCTATCTTTTACCTCCCACTCTAAAATACTGGTCCGATAAAAATCCCAATTAAGATTTACAAAAGAAAAATTCCCATTTCAAAAACCAGTTAGCTTTGTTGATTCTCCTTTGTAGATTTTCCTCTGTAGATTGTCTCTAGGTTAGTTTCAGAAAGCCTTCAGAAATCTATTCAAGTAGCAGTCTACAATTCTTGGTCTTTGTCAGTTCTCCTAACTGTTCAAAATATCCAGTTTTATACCCCAAAATATTGGATTGTTTCATTAGTTTTAATATTATCAACATACTAAATTCAAATTTGATTTGGATTTTGGTAACTTGGGGCATTATTTAAAACAAATTTGATTTGTTTTTGTTTCGTGGCAACTCAACTGTAACTATTTGTTTCCCAAGTGTTACATTCTTAGTTTGTTTAGGACTCTCTGCGCTTTGTTAGTCCTTGCTGGTTTTTCAACTCTCTTAAAGGTACATTATACCTCTACACTTTTGTAACACAGGTCCTTTGGGCCATACTAGTTCATGCCGACCAAAACGCCCATCCATGCTAATCCCATTTCCCCGCAGTTGGCCCATATCCTTCTAATCCTTTCCTATCCATGTATTTGTTCAAATGCCTTTTCAATGTTGTTAATGTACCCACCTCAACCACTTCCGCTGGCAACTCATTCCATTTGCGTACCACCCTCTGTATAAAAATGTTGCCTCTCAAGTTCCCTTTAATTCTTTCTCTCTAAACTTAAACAGATACCCTGGAATTCTCCATTCTCAAATGCTGGGGAAAATCCTGAGTGCATTCTCCCTATCCGTGCCTCTCATGATATTACACACTTCTATAAGATCCTTGCCAGTCTCCTACATTCTAAAGAAAAATGTCCTAGGCTGGAACGCGACTTCATGCCATAGTTTAAAGAAGAGCAGAGGTGGTTTTCGAGTTTCCTGGCCAATGTTGGTCTTTCAATCAGCATTAATTACAGAAAGGAATATCTGTTCCCTCATCAATTCACCTGTGGAAAGGTGTGTGTTATTAACTGCTCCTTTTCCTATGCTGCATCAGTGACTTCACATCAAAGTCCTTTGTTAGCTGCCATATGCTTTGGAACATCCTGTCATCCTAACAGCCATGAGGAATAACAACTCTTGGGGAGAACAAGAGAAACAAGTGAATAAAATGTGAGTGCCTCTGGTTTAGCTTTGGTATTTCTTCTGAAAGTTGCCAGTGGGAGGTGCTGAATACAGGTTGAGATTCAATTGGCATGTGTTCCTTGAGTGGCCAACATGTAGGTAATGAGGAGATCTGTACTGGATAGCAACTGAGAAACATATCCTTATGTTTTGTACTAATTAGGTGCCAATCCATTACACAATGCTTCCTCTTTGCTGAGCGAAGGCTAATTCATTACTATCAAGAGATAATAAGTCAATGGCACTCAAGGAGTTTATTTCAAAAAGATGTAATTAGCAATTGTTGATGGATATAATTATGAACGAAGCTGTTGAATAGCTGTACATATGGCAAAATCTAAAAATATATAATGAAATCTGCTGTGCAAAAAAAAAGGTCCTGCATATTTATTCTCAGTGTAGTCAGGCTGATATCAGCTTATAGTGTCAGTTGCAAATCTTCCTTGTTAACCTCACCTGTCAGCACAATTACATAACATCGAATGCTGTTATTTCACTTGGGAGGCAAGGTTAGACTGCTTGTAGCACCTGCAATGCTCCTGCTAACATATCACATCGCTGGTGTCAGCTGTGTCTCAGGGACTTGTACTTTCCCAATGAGAATTCTACTGCAAAGACTATCAGTGTAAAATGTAGGCTGACATGCCAGTGCAGAGCAGTGGGAGTGCAGCACTCTCAGAAGCAACATCTTTTAGATGAGACGGTACTTCAGATCGATGTCTCACTCCTCAGGTGGATGCAAAATATCTATCACAAAGTTATCCAAAGAATAGAAGGACATTATTCACTTGTGAGTGAGTCAATAGAGGGTGGGAAGCAGAGGGATACAGATGCTTAGGAATTGGGCGACAGGTTTAAACAGTGGATTTGGATTGGCTCGGGCTTGGAGGGCCAAAGGGCCTGTTCCTGGGCTGTAAATTTTCTTTGTTCTTTGTTAATATCTATTTTGCAATAAAAAGCACAAAGACTGATCATCTCATCATTATCACTTTTGCTGCTTGTGGGACTTTGCAGTGTTTCTTTCATTGCAACTGCTACAGGTAATAGCTTTGTGGTATTATCGAGACTGCTAATCCCGAAATCCAGATAGTAGTCTGGAGGACCTGGTTTGAATACCACTGTGGTAGCTGGTGAAATTTGAATTCAATGAATGAATCTGGAATTAAGAATTTGATGATGATGATCGTTAAACCATATGGATTGTCAGGAAACTTGCCAGGCCCACAAATGTCCCTTAGAGAAGGAAGTTGCTGTTCTTGTCTGGTCTACATGTGACAGCAATGTGGCTGCATCCCCCTAGGCAATTATGGATGGGCAATAATGTTTCCTGAGCTAGCAATTGACTTCAAAAAATAATGCTTCACTTTGAGATATCCTGGGGTTATAAAAGGTGTCGCTGTAAGAATACAACTGACTTTCTTCATATGTACATGTCCAACATGATTTTAGCAATGTCAAACTTAAACTGTTTGTTGATCTTAGATACTGTTCTTAGTTCAGAACTCCTCTCTGTGACTGACTCTTTGATACGTTCCTGTGGCTTTCAGAAAATTTTAAAGCGTGGACTGAGAAAGAGTAACGGTGTAGCCCATGGTGTCTCGGCCAATATTTTTCCCTCAAGCAACAACAACAATGTAAATAGCACCTAAAACACAGAAAAATGTCTCGAAGTGTCTAACTCCAGCATTATCAGGGTAAGCAGTTTTGATCTGAAATCACAAAAGAACACCTCACACAGATGGAGCACCAGCTATGACAAGACAAACTGTCACCTAACACATTTGTTTGTATGTCTTAATTACATGAAAGTTAACACTTTAAGTGTTTTATAAGTGTGCCAGCTTGCTTTGCTTTGTCATATTGGCCAGAGGGTGAATATGGTGCAAAAGGAATGTTTAACCATGCGAGAAAAAAAATTGCTGGAGAACTCAGCAGGTCGGGCAGCATCAGTGGAGAGAAAGCAGAGTTAATGTTTTGGGTTCAGTGACCTTTCTTCAGAATGGTATTTAATTTTAATTTTAGCTTTGTGTTATAATGAAAACGTTGCTTGTGTCTTGGGGGTAATCATCAAGTGTTGCTCCAGCTTTGTCCTTGTGAATGTAGTGCTCCATCTAGAGGCCACAAACCCAGTCATGGAGCTCTTCAATCTTTGGTTAACTCACTTGGCTGCACAGCTGGTCTGTCACATAGTGACACTAAGAGCATGGGTTGAATTCCCACACCAGCTGAGGTTACCATGAGGGATTTGCTTTCTCTACCTCATCTGCAGTACGGTATACTTAAGGTTAAACACACCACTGGTCACCTCTCTCATGAGTGAGGAGACTATGGCAACGTTACCCTTTCCCTCAAGATGTTCAAGAGTGTGTGCTAACTGTTGAAGTGTAGTCACTGTTGTCATGCAAATAGCAAGCTCCTGCAAGATAATAATAACCTGATAATGTGTAAATTAAAGTTATTGATTGAGGGATAAATATTGACCAAGACATTCCTGACTTTCTTTAAAATAGTCTATGTCCACCTGAAAGAGCAGATAGTAGGTACAGTTTAATGAAAATGACATGGCAATATTGTCAGTGTTGACATTTGGCCCCTGCATCTGAGACTTTGGACTTAGGGGTGAGAGTGTTATCTTCCTACAGATTTCTCACCATCGCTCGAAAATGATCACAGCTACACATAGTGATGTATTTAAGTGAAGCCAGGTATAAGCACATGGGAGAGAAATGAAATGAATGGGAAGAAGGCTTTGCTGGCCAAATCAATTGAAAAGGACTCATCGGGAAGAGAGCAATTGAACTGAATGCACTGTGTTCCTGCTTTATGTGCAATATACATAATCTCTGTAAGGTTTCAAATAAAGGCTGTCAACCTATTAATTTTCTATAATACTGTGATCTCCCAACATACTAAAGAGATTTTAAACTGGATTGCACCCGTTCCTTTTTCTTAATCAACCTCTCAGCTTAGCCTAGCCCTTTTTTGTCATTCTGCTCCCTGTGATTTAGTCGTGTTGGGCAAGTGCATGTCTGCTTTCTTGTGTCATCATTCAATGCCTCCTTTGCAATGGCACAAATCTGCACACCATTCATTTCCTGCTGCCTTTCAGCCTCTGCGTGACTGTGACAAATGTCTCCCCACGTTTAAGCTCTGTCTTCAAGCGACACCCCTTCCTCCCCACACTTAGACTGTCCTCTCGGGAGATTAACGCAACGTGTTTGAGACACAGCCTGGTAGAAATTGTCAGATCGTCAGTGTTCCATGAACTTGTGTAGCACATCAGGGATTTGTGATGAATGCTTAAGGTTGTTTTTGGGTTTTCTACTGCTACTTACTGACAAGGCTGCTAATGGTCTGTATCCTCCTTTGCTAATATCAGATGGGGTAGGCGGGTTAACAAAGCTTTATCAGGTATGAATGTTGCTCTTTATATGTGAAATGATTAAACACTGGAGAAAGATAGATTTCTTCATTGACATTCACAGCAGTTCTTTGAAACAAATTTTAATTGTTTATTTATTTAGACTTCACTGTGGGCTCCTATGATATATCAAGCTAACTCAGTACATAAGAAACAAATGAGATGTAAATGTAGACATCGGGCCACTCCAAATTGATGCTGGAAGGCTAGTGCTGGGAGATAAGGAAATAGCTGAAGAACTTAATAAGTACTTTGCGTCAGTCTTCACAGTGGAAGACATGAGTGATATCCCAACAATTAAGGAGAGTCAGGGGGCAGAGTTGAGTATGGCAGCTGTTACAAAAGAGGAAGTGCGAGAAAAGCTAAAAGGTCTAAAAATTGATAAATCTCCTAGCCCCGATGGGCTACATCCTACAGTTCTGAGGGATGTGGCTGAGGAAATAGCGGAGGCGCTGACTGTGATCTTTAAAAAATTGCTGGAGTCAGGGAAAGTCCCGGATGATTGGAAAACCACTGTTGTAACTCCCTTGTTCTAGAAAGGATCAAGACAAAAGCTGGAAAATTATAGGCCGATTAGCCTAACCTCAGTTGTTGGTGAAACTCTGGAATTCATCGTTAAAGATGAGATTGCTAAATTCTTGGAAGTACCATGGTCTGTAAAACCTGTGCCCACACCTCATCCCTCACCTCTATCCAAGGCCCTAAAGGAGCCTTCCACATCCATCAAAGTCTTACTTGCACATCCACTAATATCATTTATTGTATCCGTTGCTCCCGATGCGGTCTCCTCTACATTGGGGAGACTGGGCACCTCCTAGCAGAGCGCTTTAGGGAACATCTCCGGGACACCCGCACCAATCAACCACACCGCCCCGTGGCCCAACATTTCAACTCCCCCTCCCACTCTGCCAAGGATATGGAGGTCCTGGGCTTCCTTCACCGCTGCTCCCTCACCACCAGAGGCCTGGAGGAAGAATGCCTCATCTTCTGCCTCGGAACACTTCAACCCCAGGGCATCAATGTGGACTTCAACAGTTTCCTCATTTCCCCTTCCCCCACCTCACCTTAGGTCTAAACTTCCAGCTCAGTAACTGTTCCCATAACTTGTCCGGACTTGTCCTACCTGCCTATCTTCTTTTCCACCTTTCCACTCCACCCTCTCCTCCTTGACCTATCACCTTCGTCCCCTCCCCCACTCACCCATTGTACTCTATGCTACTTTCTCCCACCCCCACCCCTCCTCTAGCTTATCTCTCCACACTTCAGGCTCACTGCCTTTATTCCTGATGAAGGGCTTTTGCCCGAAACGTCGATTTCGAAGCTACTTGGATGCTGCCTGAACTGCTGTGCTCTTCCAGCACCACTAATCCAAAACATATAGGGACTCTGTATGGAAGAGAAGCCATTTCAGGAGACTCTCTGTCTATGATTGGACAGACGAAAATGGATTCAATAAGTGGCAATGAATCATGCTCTGCCTTCTTAACAGAGAAGGGCTTAATTCTCTTTAAACATTATTACCAGTTCAATGGGATGTTACTTTAAAAGAACTGGGTTAAATTAATTAGCAAAAGATTGACTTCCAGAAACTGAAAGAAATTAGGTTTCATGGGGAATTGTGACAGATGAGTGAAAAATTTCGCCCAATTAATTTCAATTGATTTTATAAACAGGTTTCTTAAAGCCAAAAAAAAACCTGCTGAGTAGGTGCTCAGGAGAAAGAACAAAGAAGAGGTGGACTCAATTCAGCCGTGGTATTTTAACACGTCAATGTATCCAAATGTGCTACTGAGGCAAATACATACTGATATACCTGATAAATCCAAAAGCGAATTAAGACATAAAGTCTTCACCCAAAGAGTGGTTTAATTAGATTAGATTCTGTACAGTATAGAAACAGGCCCTCAGCCCAACAAGTCCACACCGACCTTCCAAAGAGTAACCCACCCACACCCTGTATTTACCCCTGACTAATACACCTAACATTACGGGCGATTTAGCATGGCCAATTCAGCTAACCTGCACATCTTTTGGAATGTGGGAGGAAACCCATGCAGACATGGGGAGAATGTGCAAACTCCACACAGGCAGTTGCCTGAGACAGGAATCAAACTCAAGTCCCTGGCACTGCGAGGCAGTAGTGCTGAACACTGAGCCACCATGCCACCCATAAACTGATTGAGGGATAAATATTGATAAAGACAGTCCTGACTCTCTTTTAAAATAGTCTATGAATCATCATATGGGTTCTATTCACTTGTCATCACAGTGAATAGTTGTGCAAATTTCATAAGTTCTTTTAGGAGGAAATTTGATAAGAACGAAGAGGTTATGACTGTATAAATATCACATTTGGGTTCTGGGTATTTTTTACAGATGAGGATTGGAAACCATACCAGTGCAAATTGATGAACATTTATTGACCATTTACAATATTTGCAGAGATGTGTTTCAGCAGGACTCCATTAGAATATATTTCCCACAGGACCCAGTATGATGTGATGTGGCATCTAACATGATTTATGGCACACCCTAGCTATTAGCCTGACAGCTAGTAACCCTTTATATGACAATGATGGGAGGATGATGGGAGGGTGTGATGAAATAGTTATGGAAAGTGATGCTAACTCATCTGGGGCATCAATGCTGGCACGGGCCAGTTGGAATAAACGTCTTGAAGGTGTAGATTTTATTTCTTTCTGTACCAGTGACCTGAATCTGAAGGGAACATTATACAATCCAAACAATTATGGTTGAATTTCCCCGGGTGTTTTTGACCAGTTATAAGACCCATAAGTCCATAAGATTTATGAGCAGAAATTAGGCTATTTAGCCCATCGAATCTGTTCCATCATTCAATCATGGCTCTTAAGTTTCTCATCCCCATTCTCCTGCTTTCTCCCCATAACCCTTGATCTCCTTGATACTCCAGAACCTAACCAACTCAGTCTTGAATATACTCAATGACCTGGCCTCCACAGACTTCTGTGGCAATGAATTCCATTGATTAGTCACCCTCTGGCTGAAAAAGTTTCACCTTATCTTTATTCTAAAAGGTCTTCCCTTTACTTTAAGTCTATGCCCATCGGGTCCCAGTTTCTCTGAACAATAGAAACATCTTCCCAACATCTACCCTGTCCAAGCCATTCAGTATTCTGGATGTTTCAGTTTGATTCTCACTCATCCTTCTGAACTCCATCGAGTATAAACCCAGAGTCCTCAAACGTTGCTCATGTGTTATTTGCTGTAAAAGCTCATGATTACTGTGGATTACTGTGAATTATCAAGAGCTCCCTTAGCAGGTGTTCCAAACCCTAGACGAGTGATTGCTATGTAGTATGTGAAAAGAATACCACCTCTGAGTCACCTGCTATTCTGTAGGAATTCCACAGAGCTTGCTGAACAAGTGAGGCAAGACTGACATTTGACAAGCAGTGGACTTAGGCAAAGTCAGGCTCAGTTGTGAAATAAAGGGTCACTGGATTCAAAGTGTTAACTTTGCATTCCCTCCACAGGGTCAAGATTAGAGTGGTGCTGGAAAATTACAGCAGGTCAGGCAGCATCCGAGGAGCTGGAAAATCGACGTTTCAGGCAAAAGCCCTTCATCAGGATTTTCCTGCTCCTCAGATGCTGCCTGACCTGCTGTACTTTTCCAGCACCACACTGATCTTGACTCTGATCTCCAGCATCTGCAGTCCTCACTTTCGCCTTTCCCTCCACAGGTGCTACCACCCTGATGAGTTTCTCCAGCAATTTCTGTTTTTGTTTTGGATTTCCAGCATCCGCAGTACATTGCCATGTTAATGCATGGTTAAGAGGACAGAGTGGGGTGGGGGTGGGGCGGTGGTGGTGAAGGGTCTGAGTGGGATCTTCTTCCGAGGGTCGATGCAGATGCAATGGACTGAATGGCCTCTCTCCACGTTGCAGGGATTCTATAATTCTACAAGTTTTGGAAAATTCAGCAGGGGACCTAACTCAGTTTTGCAACGAGGATTCCTACACCAAACCTGAGAAGATTTACATGTACCCAAATAAACCATAGGATTCAACGTTAAGTTTTCAGAAATATCTTGTAAATCTTTGTCCTCCCCAAATTCATGTTCACAGCAATGTGAATCACATGGATCTTGTATTAATACAGCAACGCTGATTACACGTTCTTGAGAACCAAGGATTTTTTTTTATTTTGGAAGAAAATGGGTTCAGAAAAGATTTACAAGGATATTGCCAGGATTAGAGGATTTGAGCTATAGGGAGAGGCTGAACAGGCTTGGGCTGTTTCCTCTGGAGCGTCGGAGGCTGAGGGGGTGACCTTATAGAGATTTACAAAATTATGAGGGGCATAGATAGGATAAATAGACAAAGTCTTTTCCCTGGGGTCAGGGAGTCCAGAACTAGAGGGCATAGGTTTAGGGTGAGAGGAGAAAGATATAAAAGAGACCTAAGGGGCAACTTTTTCATGCAGAGGGTGGTACGTGTATGGAATGAGCTGCCAGAGGAAGTGGTGGAGGCTGGTAGAATTGCAATATTTAAGAGGCATTTGGATGAGTATATGAATAGGAAGGGTTTGGAGGGATATGGGCTGGGTGCTGGCAGATGGGACTAGATTGGGTTGGGATAGCTGTTCGGCATGGATTGGTTGGACTGAAGGGTCTGTTTCCATGCTGTACATCTCTATGACTCTGTGAAAACATTGCTGTTTACATTCTCAATACTTTTCTGGAAGCTCAAAGTCTATTCGTATACAAGCTGTTGGGATTGTCTCCATATGTAATCACCTTGCACTTCCTTCCCTTAAGACAATTTGAGTCCTCTTTATTGTCCAGCAATTAAACCTGACCGGCATGTACCATGACATGGACAACATCCAGGCTTGGGATGACATAATGCTAGCCAGAGACCATCACAAACAAAAGATAATCTAAGCATCTCTCCTTGATATTCAACAGCATCGCTACTACTGAATTCCCACTGACTTGAAACATACTTGCCCAGCCATATAAATATTGTCATGACAGAAGCAGGTCAGAAGCTTAGGATTTTGAGGCATGGAACTCACCATCTGACTCCCTCAAAGTCTGTTCACCATCTACAAAAAACACCCAGGAATGATATGGACTGCTCACCAATGACCTGGATAGGTGAAGCTCCAACAATATTTAAGAAGGTCAGCACCACTTAGGATAAATCAGCTTGGTCAGTCTTCTAATCACCATAGAATCACAGAGTCATAGAGATGTACAGCACGGAAACAGACCCTTCGGTCCGACTTGTCCATACTGACCAGATATCCTAAACCAATCCAGTCCCATTTGCCAGCATTTAGCCCAAAATCCCTCTCAACCCTTCCTATTCATATACCCATCCAGACACCTTTCAAATGTTGTAATTGTTCCAGCCTCCACTACTTTCTCTGGCAGCTCATTCAGTACATATACCACCATCTGTGTGAAAAAGTTATCCCTTAGGTCTCTTTTATATCTTTCCCCTCTCACCCTAAACCTATGCCCGCTGGTTCTGGATTCCCCCACCCCAGGGAAAAGACCTTGTCTATTTATCCTATCCATGACCTTCATGATTTTATAAACATCTATAAGTTCACTCCTCAGCCTCTGATGCTCCAGGGAAAACAGCCCCAACCTATTCAGCCTCTCCCAGTAGCTCAAATCCTCCAACCCTGGCAACATCCTTGTAAATATTTACTGAATTCTTTCAAGTTTCACAACATCCTTCCAATAGAAGGCAGACCAAAATTGCACAGAATATTCCAACGGTGGCCGAACCAATGTCCTGTACAGCTGCAACATGACCTCCCAACTCCTGTACTCAATGCTCTGTCCAATGAAGGAAAGCATACCAGATGCCTTCTTCACTATCCTATCTACCTGCAACTCCACTTTCAATTTAAACATTCACTGCTTTCACCACTGATGCACAACATAGCTATATGTTATCTGCAAGATGCACACCAGCAACTTGCCAGAAATATTTTGACAGTTCCTTGCAAACCCAGATTGAAGGACACGGGCGGCAGAGCAGCAGGTACATGGGAACAAAAACTGGAATTGCAGGAAAAGCTCAGCAGGTTTGGCACCATCTTTGGAGAGGAATCAAAGTTAATGTTTTGAGTTCAGTGATCCTTCCTCAGAACTCTGTTCTTTTGGTTTTTAGGTAGATGGGAATGCACCATTTGTCAGCACCTCTTCAAGCCACTCATTATTCTGACTTGGAACAATATCGCCATTCTGTCACTGTCCCTGGGTCAAGCTCCTTGACCTCCCCGTCTAATAACACTCACCGAGTTCCTTCAGCACATGGGGTTCAGTGGTTCAAGGAGGCAACTCATCACTACCTTCTCAAGAGCAATTAGTAATGGCTAATAAATATCATCCCTCTCACCTTATGACAAAATATAAAATAAAACTTCTTGAGTGGCTTGTATTGTATTTTATTTGCTAACACTCCTGTGAAATGCTTTGATACTTTTTACTACATTTAAATTCCTATTTGAAAGTTAGTTGTATTGTCATAAAAGACTTAGTTTCAGTTTTGATAGCTCATCTGTTGGTTCAAATTTTCCAAATTATCAGAAGCTATGAGCTACAATATAATGTAACCTCCTGAACTTATGTACATTTTTTAATTCTGTCACAATTTATAATCATGTTGAATTGTCCTCATTTGGATTTAAGGTTGCTCTGTGCAACTTCCTCAAACAGATGCTGAAAAAATTAGATTCAAGAAAATGTGAGCTCAACCATTTCTTTTAATTTATAGTTCTGCTATTATGATGCATTAAGGTAACCTGAAATGCATTTCACTGCTATTAGTTTGAATTATTATGATTAAACTGTTGAGCAGTGTGATATATTTCTTTGAAAATTGCACCATTATTATTCAACATGCCACCCAAACACTACATGCTACATTGATCAGACACCAGCTGACTTTTGTCTGAGTTGGTACATAATGAGCTACAAGAAGGATCTTGGTTAATTCAGTCCCATCATTAACTGACACAATGGTTGCATAGAATTCCATTTGTTCCTTGTTCCAACCAAGTAAGGAGACGGTCCCCTCTTTTTGATCATTTCTTGGTCACTTGCAACAAATATTTATATTTCTTTTTACAGCGTGCAGTTATCATAATTCAAATAAACCACAAATAAATGGATCAATTGACAAGGGGTTAAATGCAACGTTTCCTTCAGTGAAAGAAAGAGGAATGTTGTTATCTTTGAGACCAGAGAAAAAAATTTTAGATTGTTTGAGATGGTAGATTTTAAACTTGAGGTTAATTGTTTAATTGTTGACTCATATTCCACAACTTTGAATTCTCAGTGAATGGCTATTATCTCAAGTTGCTTTTCAATCCTACACCGACTCAAACATTGAGAGGGAGAGACAGACAATGTGCCTGTTTACAAATACATCATTGATTCTCTTTGTCCTGCTGATCTAAAACTGTTGTTGAAATTATAGTTCAGTGTGTATTCCAGAGTCTTTTATCAAAATGGAGGATCTGCAGGTGTCATTCCTCCTAATGTACAACTTCCAAAAATATGTGAATCAGGAGCAGCAGATCTGAGCTTCAGTGCATTTTTGAACAATGGCGATCTCAGCTCAGACTAAGCTGTCTTTACTGACAGTTTCATGAGTTTGTGGCAACCTGGTCAGGTGATCACAGCAGCCATTTTAAGTCAGTATTTTACCTCTTTTTGGGCAGCATGGAGGGTCAGTGGTTAGCACTGCTGCCTCACAACGCCAGGGACCAGGGTTCAATTCCAACCTTGGGTGACGATCTTGTGAAGTTTGCACATTCGTCCTGTGTTTGTGCAAGTTTCCTCCAGATACTCTGATTTCCTCCCACAGTCTAATGATGTGCAAGTTAGGATGGATTGGCCATGCCAAATTGCCCATCGTGTCCAGGGATGTGCAGACGACATGCGTTAGCTGCTGGAAATGCAGAGTTACAGAGTCGGGGGATGGTCTGGGTGAGATACTCTTCGGCGGGTTGGTGTGGATTTGTTGAGGTATAGTTAGTAAGTTGAGCTGAATGGCCTATTCCACACTGTAGGATTTCTATGAATTCTAATTTCTAATCACTTTAATCTATGAGGGTCTCAGGTATTAACATCACATAATAGACATTGCATATTGATAGTCCCAAGTTTACCATAACATGCTCCTGTGGGAAACACCAGAGCTTATACCAGACAAGAGAAAAGAGTTTACGTGATGGGGAGGTGGTGGATGTTAGTCATGTCTCTGGGTTAGTAATTCAGAAGCTCAGGCTAATGTTCTGGGCACTTGTGTTTGAATCCCCACCATGAAAGACGATATAACTTGAATTCAGTAGGATTTAGAAATGAAAGCAAGACATGTTATGCTTTTAATTGATTTGATTTATTATTATTGCCACATGTACCTAGGTGCAGTGAAACTTTTGTTCTGCATGCAATATAGGCTGATCATACCATACAAAGATTATAGGGTGAGAGAACAGAGCGAGAAATGCAAAGTTACATAAAATTGCACAAGATGCCAGATCAACATTTGAAATTTGAGCAGAATTTAGAAGCATGAAGGGGGGTTTCACAGAAACATATAAAATCCTGATGGGACTGGACAGGCTAGATGCAGCAAGAATGTTGGGAAAGTCCAGTACTAAGAATAAGGGGTAATCCATTCCAGACTGAGATGAGGAAGAATTTTTTTACTCAGAGAGTTGTGAAGCTGTAGAAAGCTGATGGGGCCAGTTCATTAGATACATTCAAGAGTGGGCTGGATATAGCCTTTGTGGCTAAAGGGATCTAGGGGCATTGAGAGGAAGCGGGAATGGGATCCTGAGATTGCATGATCAGCAAAGATCAGATTGAATGGTGGGGCAGGCAAACAGCCTCATCCTGCATCTATTTTCGGTTTCTAATATTCCAAAGGTGGCTTAATCAATGTCCTGTATAACCGCAACATGACCTCCCTAGGACCTTACCATTAAGTGTACAAGTCCTACTAGTATTTGCTTTCCCAAAATGCAGGACCTCACATTTCTCTAAATTAAACTCCATCTGCCACC
The DNA here is from genome assembly GCF_047496795.1 of Chiloscyllium punctatum. Taxonomy (NCBI): domain Eukaryota; kingdom Metazoa; phylum Chordata; class Chondrichthyes; order Orectolobiformes; family Hemiscylliidae; genus Chiloscyllium; species Chiloscyllium punctatum. Next base: position 9,132,157 of record NC_092764.1, on the reverse strand, counting down.
TCTCAGCCCACTTGCCCATCTGATCAAGATCCCATTGTACTCTGAGGTAACCTTCTTCGCTGTCCACCACACCTCCAATTGTGGTGTCATCTGCAAGCTTACTAATTGTACCTCTTATGCTCACATCCAAGTCATTTATATAAATGATGAAAAGAAGTGGACCCAGCACTGATCCTTGTGGCACTCCACTGGTCACAGGCCTGTTGATATGCATTTTTAAGCTTTTGTATCTTCTGCCTGATGGAAGAGGTTGGAAGAAATTATAACGGGGGTCGGAGGGGTCTTTGATGATGCTGGCTGCCTTTCGGAGGAGTATCGGAGTCAATGGATGGAAGGTTGGCTTGTGTGATCGTCTAAGCTGTGTTCACAACTCTCTGTAATTTCTTCTGGTCATAGGCAGAGTAGTTGCTGTACCAGACCATGATACTCCCGGATAGAATACTTTCGATGGTGCATCTGCAAATGTTGGGGAGGGTCCTTATGGATAATTAAAGAACACATCTCAAGATCCAAGCTAGTGAACTTTTTGGTGTGTGATCTCCAATCCAATTTTATCCTTTTGTAAATGTGGAAACCAAGATTGTACAGATGATTTGGATGTGAGCGTAAGAGGTATAGTTAGTAAGTTTGCAGATGACACCAAAATTGGAGGTGTAGTGGACAGCGAAGAAGGTTACCTCAGATTACAACAGGATCTTGATCAGATGGGCAAGAGGACTGAAGAGTGGCAAGTGGAGTTTAATTTAGATAAATATGAGGTCCTGCATTTGTGGGCAGCACGGTGGCACAGTGGTTAGCACCACTACCTCACAGCACCAGAGACTCGGGTTCAATTCCTGCCTCAGGCAACTATCTGTGTGGAGTTTGCACGTTCTCCCCGTGTCTGCATGGGTTTCCTCTGGGTGCTCCAGTTTCCTCCCACAATCCAAAAAAATGTGCAGGTTAGGTGAATTGGCTGTGCTAAATTGCCCGTAGTGTGGGGTGAAGGGGTGAATGTAGGGGAATGGGTCTGGGTGGGTTGCTCTTCAGAGTGTCGGAGTGGACTTGTTGGGTCAAAGGGCCTGTTTCCACACTGTAAATAATCTAATCACTTGAGGTGTGGTCTCACAAGCAACTGTAGCAAGGCTTCCTACTTCTTTTATTCTAATCCCTGGGCAATAAAGGCTGACATGCTAACTTTCTGTGTTCATTCTTTTAGTATCCAAGTCCCTTTGAACACCAATATTTACAAGTTTCATACTTTCCTATTGCTGGTGCCAACATGAATAACCTTGACTTTTCTCACTGAATACTATATCTGTCACCTCATTCACCACTTAATCTGTTTATATCTCTTTGCAGTCTCCTTACAGCTTACACTTTCACACAGCTTTGTATCATCAACAAACACGGATACATTACTGAAGTCTGTTATAATCCCAGCTGATAGTAATAAGGTACATAACCTTTTATCCAAAATCATTGGGGCGAGTTGTTTTTCAGAATTCAGAATTTTTCGGATTTAGGAATAAATGACATTTTCACAGGATAAAAAAAATACCTAACAACAGACGTGTGTATGAATAGTATGAGCGCTGAGACACAATTTAACGGCTGCCCATGCTGGGCCACGCCATCACGTCACATCTGAGTGACGTGGTTCAAGTGGGTGTGGAGTTGAGCCACCTGTTCGCACACCGAAACGCCTCTCCACACTCCACGAATAAAATTTTGGATTTCAGAGATTTTCGGATTTCGGAATCTTGGATAAAAGATTGTGTAACTCCACTGGCCAAGTGAAACCTGGCTTGATAGACCATACTTCATTCATTGAAATTTTGTTCATTGGTAGTCAGTGACTGAAGATAATCACAAGAGGCCACCAATGTGTTTTCAAAAAAAGCCAAAAAAGTTTATTACATGTAAACAGAAAAAAAAACTGTCATAAAATATCAGAGATAGCTGACATTATCTTGTCAAAAAATGCTGAAAATAGAGACTGAATTTGTTAATCTTCAACAGCAACCTTACAGATACTCAAACCCTATTGAAGAGACATCGGTTTCAACAAATCTGTAAGTTAGCTCGCTGAGCTGGAAGGCTTGTTTTCAGACATTTTGTCACCATACTAGGTAACTTCATCAGTGACAGTCTCTGGTGAAGCGCTGGTGGGATGTCCCGCCTCTTTATTTATAGGTCTGTTTCCATTTTAAACTTTGTTAATGCAGTTACTTATTGATTTTTTTAATTAAGATCTTTCCCTGAGATCCCTAAATAAAATGATTAAAGCAGCTCATTTATTACTGAACATGGGTTCTTTAAACTTCTTTTCCACAGCCTCATGTTCTTAAAGCTTTTCTCTGATGATATCGAGACAGTCAAGATAACTTTTCATCTACCCTCATTGGTTTGGAAATTGTTAAACTGCACTCCTTCAGTGAAAGAGTTTTTTTTTCTCTTTGAATGACCTGCTTCTATTTCTGAAATAAACCTGCCCATTCATTAAGTTTCTGGATGGTTTGTCATTCTTGAAGAACTTGTTTCAGTTCCTGTCTCAGTGTCATGTGCGAGACAATTTTTTTTTGCTTTTCCACCCTTGTTTCTAAGGTGATCAACTATTCACCTTGTGTTTTAATAAACTCCCTTATAAGCATGTTAACAAATTAACAGTTAAGAGTCAACCAAATTGATTTGATTTGATTTATTTATTGTTATGTGCATCTTGTAAAATATAGTGAAAAATGTTGAATCATGTCACCACTCTCCAGTGGCATCTTAAACCAGACAAAAAAAAAATCAAAATGTAGAATAAAAAGGTAGAAAAAAAAGTGTTCAGCTTTGCAGTCCTTGTTGTTAAGTTCTCCATCATAAGTCCACACCACTGCCACTGGAATGAAAGGTGCCAGTATTCAGTGCCAGCTTGCTACCACTGATGTACATGTTCTTCCTGTCTATGTTGTATAGTCTTTGAGGAGAAAGTGAGGACTGCAGATGCTGGAGATCAGAGCTGAAAATGTGTTGCTGGAAAAGCGCAGCAGGTCAGGCAGCATCCAAGGAGAAGGAGAATCAACGTTTCGGGCATAAGCCCTTCTTCAGCCCTGATTCCTGAAGAAGGGCTTATGCCTGAAACGTCGATTCTCCTGTTCCTTGGATGCTGCCTGACCTGCTGCGCTCTTCAAGCAACATTTTCAGCTATGTTTTATATTGCCAATATAGATGACAACATCTGACTGCTCATCCTCCCTCTTCAGAATATCCTGTGCCCGCTTAGTAATGTCCTTGACCCTCGAACCAGAGAGGCAACACACCATCCTGGAATCTTGCTCACAGTCACATAACTGCGTGTCTGTGTCCTTGACTATCGAGTGCCCTATCACTACTGCTCACCTCCTACTTTGACCCTTCCTGCTATTCAACAATACTAGTTGTGGTGTCACTAATCTGTTATGGCTATTTTCCTCTTACAGCCTCCCCACCCCAAAAGTATCAAAAATTATATATCTGTTTGAGAGGGAAGTGGCCACAGAGGACTTCTGCATTGCTTGCCCCATGCTTACTCCTGTTCCTTGTGGTCAGCTAACTCTTCTCTGTCTGTGTAACCCTTCCTGGTGGTGTGACCAACTCACTAAACATGCTATTGGTGACACCCTCAGACTCATGGATGCTTCATAGTGAATCCATTCACGGCTCCAGGTTCGCCGTGAGGAAAATCAGAAGCTGCAGCTGAACTCACTTCCTGCACACGTATTGTATCATAGAATTCCTGCAGTGTGGAAGCAAGCCCTTTGGCCTAACAAGTCCACACCAACCCTCCGAAGAGCAATCCACCCGGAAGCGACAGCACGGTGGCTTAGTGGTTAGCACTGTTGTCTCACAGTGCCCATAGACCCGAGTTCGATTCCGGTCTCGGGTGACTTTCTGTGTGACATTTACACATTCTCCCCATATCTGTGCGGATTTCCTCCGGGTGCTCTGGTTTCCTCTCACAATCCAAGGATGTGCAAGTTAAGTGAATTTGCCGTGGGAAATTGCCCATAGTGTTCAAGTATGTGTAGGTTAGGAGCATTAATCATAGGAAACATAGAGTAATAAGGAAGGGGAATGGGTATGTGTGGGTTACTCTTCAGAAGGTCGGTGTGGACTTGTTGGGCCGAAAGGCCTGTTTCCACACTGTAGGAGTTCTATGACCCACTCCCCTACCCCACTATCCACATTTTCCTCTTACTAAAGCACCTACTGTACACATCCCTGAACACTGGGTAATTTATCATGGCCGATCCACATAACCTGTACATCTTTGGATATTGGGTGGAAACTGGAGCACCTGGAGAAAACCCACACGGATGCGGGGAGAATGTGCAAACTCCGCACAGAAAATTGCCCGAGGTGAGAATTGAACCCATGTCCCTGGCGCTCTGAGGCAGCAGTGCTAACCACTGAGCCACCATTCCAACCCCTGGTGCCACCATGTAATCAGTATGGACAGTGTAAGTGTTGCTGGTTTCTCACAAATTACAGGAGAAGCATTCATGAGGCCTGGTTCTCCTGCAGTTTCAAACCTTATCAACTACAGACAACAATCAGGAACTGATTCCACAACCTTACCCACCAGGCACCAAACTCAGATATCTCATCCTGCTCCCTATTCCAAGTGGACGAGAACTATAAAAAGTAAGATTACTTAATTTCAAAAATATATTTTATTCATAAAAGTATCTGTATACATAAACATAATCACTGCAGCAGTTCGATCCTGTACATTTGCTTGTGGAGAAACTAACAAATATTATAGATTATCTCTATCCAACAAACAAACCAAAGTTATTTCTTAAAAGCCGATAGATCTGTAGATGCTGTAAAAACAGAAATTGCTGGAAAGGCTCAACAGGTCTGGCAGCATCTGTGGAGAGAAATCAGAGTTAATGTTTTTGGTCGAGTGATCCTTCCTCAGAACTGAGTTGATGGTTCTCCAGCCATTGATGTTTGTCTTAGTGTGCAACCTGGGAACAGACCATAGAGCACAGAATCTTGCTTCATGGAGCTGCTTGGGACGAACATCTCCAAAATCCATTCCAGCAGGAGGTGTCTCACCATCTCAACCCACACCACGCCCCCCACCCCCCTCCCCCCACCTTCACCCTCCCACCCCACCTCTGCTGCTTCGAGGGTTGTGAGCAGTGGTTCAGAGAGTCTGAGTGTACATGAAGGTTTCACCACCAGCCAAGTGATGTATTGGTACGTGTTGGAATGTTCTGGCAATGAGGCATTCGGCCAAATGACATTGACAGTCTGCTCAGGGAACCATGTGACAGGGTCATGAGGTTGACCACTTTGTGATGAACTTGTGGTCAAAGGTGTTTTGCTTTGCAAATTTCTCCAGGAAGGACAGGTGGTACAGAATCATCCCTCATTTTATTAAACCCAATGAAAATAAGCCAACCTGTCCAGTCATCCCTCACAGAGTTAGATCAGAGTGGTGCTAGAAAAGCACAGCAGGTCAAGTAGCATCCGAGGAGCAGGAAAATCGATGTGCCTGGAACATTGATTTTCCTGCTCCTCGGATGCTAACTGACCTGCTGTACTTTTCCAGCACCACTCTGATCTAACTCTGGTTTCCAGCATCTGCAGTCCTTACTTTTGCCCAGTCATCCCTCACAGACAACCTGCTCATTCCTGGCATCAATGTATTAACCTCTTCAGAACTACCCCAATGTATTTACATCCTTCCTTAATTAAGCAGACCAAATTTGCACATAACAATCCCAAAGTGATCCCACCAATCCCTGTATAACTAGAGTGTGGCATCCTTACCAAGATCATATTGTATTTTGTCACTGAACTGAACTAGGTGTGTAAATACAAGAGCAAGTCAGAGGCTAGGAATACTGCAGTGAATAATTCACCTCCTGACTCCTCCATGCCTGTCCACCATCTACAAGGCACAAGTCAGGAGTGTGATGGAATACTCCCCACTTGCCTGGATAGGTGCAGCTCCAACAACATTCAAGAATCTTAACACCATCCAGGATGAAGCATCGTGCTTGATTGGCACCACAAACATCCACTCCCTCCACCACTGATGCTCAGTATTGGCAGTGTGTACTTCCTACAAGATGCATGACAGAAATTCACGGAGGCTCCTTCAACAGCACCTTCCAAACCCATGATCATTTCCATCTGGAAGGACAAAGATTGCAGATACATGGGAATACTACCCCCTGCAAGTTCCATTCCAAGTCATCCACCATCCTGACATGGACGTTTATCGCCATCCCTTCTCTGGTTCAAATTCTTGGAATGTGCAGAAAGTGGGATTCAGCTGGGCTAGCAACTGATTGTTGATTGTTTTGTGCAATTGTGACCAGTTGTAGATGCCAAAAGTCTACAGCCTCATGATGACTCATTGATTGGACTTTGGACTGAACAGTATGTTTGTATGAACAATACAATTATACAAACTTTCCAAAATGGAAGAAGCTGGGTTTGTCTCTGTATCTCTCTACAGCAAGTAACTCAACCTTGAAGAGTCAGTTAATATCTCTCAGCATTTGCTGTAAGCTTTTCCCAGTCACTGTGAAAGTGAACAATTATTATGTAAATCCCCTGTGTCTTCATCAAAGACCTGAGAATTGGGAAGGAAAGAATAACAGAGGTCTTTGGAACTAATAGGATCACTCATTTAAGGCTGTAGGCCAGTAAGATTGACCTGTGGTTCCACAGCACCTTCTCCCTTACCCATAAAAAGCATTTTTTTTGTCTGGCTGTATCTGTGTATTTGTGTCAGAATCTTAAAGCAGATTGGAGATTAATGACATAAAAACAGAAATTGCTGGAAATTACATAATGCCTTGAAAGTGAAGCCCCAGGTAGGCAGGATAGCGAAGAAGATGTTTTTCATGCTTTTCTTCATTGGTCAGTGCATTGAGGATAGGAGTTGGGATGTCATGTTGCTGCTGTACAGGATATTGGTGAGGCCACTTTTAGAGTACTGTGTTCAATTCTAATCTTCTGAAAAAATAACCCTGATTTCTCTCGATAGATGCTGCCAGACCTGCTAACTCTCTCCAGCAATGTCTGGTCTTGTTTTTGATTTCCAGCATCTGCAGTTCTTTAGAGGTTTTTTTTGGAGATTAATGAGTAAGGTTACATGTAGTTAATTCATAATTAATCTCCTGGGGTTAGAATTTACACCCTCATTTCCTGAACCAAGGTAATCTCTAACTATTTTAGCAATACCATCCTTAATTAACAATGTTACCCTTCACCATTACCTAGCTTTCTATTCTTCTTCACACCCTTCAATATTGAAAACTGAATCCTCATCATTCTGTAGGCCTTATCTTTGTAATGGTGATCATGTTATATTTATTCAGTTCATTATGCACTATCGATTCATTTACACTCTTAAAATGCCAAGCACATTCAGATATAGAACCTTGAGTTTTTTTTTTCAAATCTTTGTAGCATCTTGTCCCCTGATATATTCTTATGGGTTTTTTTCCTCTGAATTGTCTTGCCATTCTCTGGCCTGATTTTCAATTTTCCTCATTTGCTTTCTTGTGTAACTCTATCCCTTAGAGTCACAGAGTAGTGGAATCATACAGCATGGAAACAGACCCTTCAGCCCAAATTGTCCATGCCAATCAGATTTCCCAAACTAAACTAGCCCCATTTACCTGCATTTGGCCCATATACCTCTTAACCTTTCCTATTCATGTACCTGTCCAAATGTATTTTAAATGTTATAATTGTGCTCACCTCTATCACTTCTTCTGGCTATTCGTTTCATACACGCACCACCCTCTGCATGAAAATGTTGCCTCTCACGCCCCTTTTAAATCTTTCCTATTCACCTTAAACCTATGCCCTCTAGTTGTGGTCTCCCCTATCCTGGGCAAAAGACCTTGGCTTTAAATATCATCTATGCCCCTCTATAAAGTTACAGCTCAGCTTCCTACATTCCATGGAAAAAGAAAGTCCCAGCCTATCCACCTCTTCTTATAACTCAAACCATCCCATCTTGGCAACATCCATGTAAACCTTTTCTGCACCCTTTCCACTTTAATGCATTCCTTCCTTCAAGAGGGTGATCAAAATTGTGTACAGCATTTCAAAAGTGGCCTCATAAATGTCTTGTACAGCCAAGCATGACATCCCAACTCCTGTACTCAAATCTCTGACCAATGAAGGAAAGAACTCTAAACTCCTTTCTCACCACCCAGTCCCAAAGTTCGATCCTTCTCCAACCTTGCCCTTGTCTAGTTGAAAACCCTCTCTACTTTCCTAGTTCATCATGTCCTTTGATAATGTACGGGCATGTAAGTCAAAGATATGATTTTGAATCATTGGAATGGGCTCGAGTAGGGACATTTTCTTCACCATCCTGTTCAAGACAATTTTACCCAAATCTGCAGTGGGTAGGTCTTTAACCCAGGTCTCCTAGCTCACAGTTGGGATACTACCACTGTACCACAGAGTCCCTCTCAAAGGGAAAGACAGCGAAAGAGAAAGAGAGCAAGAAAGAGACAGAAAGAGAGAGAGAGAAAGAGAGAGAGAGAGAGAGAGAAAGAAAGAGAGGAACCTTGAGTATATGATCTTTGAGATTGCACACTGACCCAGAGACTTTTACAATGATATAACTGGGTACATTCAGCACAAGATGCAGACCTAACCCAGAACAAATGTCACAGCAATGACTAGCAGCATGTAAGCTGTTTCTCCTTGTAAAGATCACTAGAATACTATTGTGCTGAGCATTATTTGAAGTCTGCTTTGAAAGTGTGCATGTGTTGTATTAATCTATATGTGGTAGTGAAAGAGCTGGCTAGCTCATCCTATTCAAATTCATCCTTTAATAATTAGTTTAATTAGTGTTTTGTTCATTGTCGACTAACACATTAAGCCTGTGTGTAATTAACTGTGGAAAATGTTCACACAGAGGCTAGAAGGACAGCCGCTGTGGAAAGAGGAAAAATTGATACAGTCACGGTATGGGTTCCTTCTCCTTTCAAGGCAATTACAGAATGCAATTGCTTCTTAAAGTAAAAACAAAGAAAGATTTTGTGTTAATAACAGTGCATTTCCAAGCACTGGAAGTCCCAAAACACAATGATGTACCTTTCTCTGAACTGTCGTAACTGATGTGACATAGACCAATGTGGAAAATGAATTGCGCACACATAGCTCCCACAGACGAACAATGGGATGTGATCCTCGTGGTGTTAACAGAACTGAGTGTGGGCAGATGGTGAATCAGAACTATCAAATGGGAACAAACCAATTGTTAGCTGTTATCGAGCAACATTTTGTAACTTAGCAGCTTAAAGAACATTCCATTCCTTGCTCACTGTTTGATTCAGCATCCCTGCGGCAACAAAATTCAAATAAAACACAGGAATCTCCTGACCTACTGCTCACCCTATCAAGGCACAGCTGAAGTATAACAGGAGACACTAAGGTCAGAGGGTTTCGTTGCATGCTGAGCCTCGATAATGTTGGCTTATGGTCAGCCTTTCTAGATGCTTTTCATAGTAACGATGATCAACGGATGGTGACACCACAGGCAACTTCCAGAACTGGATGATCCAATTTTATTTCACTCTGAAGTTGTGCCTTACAACTGGGAAAAGAATGTGAGATAGAAATGTGAATAAACACAGCTTTACTTGTGTGAGAATCAATACATTCCCCATTAGCTGTTTTAGTTTGGACACTATGGCATGCCACATTAGGCGACAAAAACCAACATGAGAGTATTTTTAGCAAGCAATTAAAAACTTTATTTCAATGCTTTCCCAGTCATGCTCATACATTTATTCTCTGCAACCTTGAACCACATCTAAAACTCTGCATCCCAATTTGCAACATGTCCCACTTCACCGCCATTTTCAGAAACATAGAATCCTGACAGTATGGAAGCAAGTCATTAAGTTCATTGAATCCACGCTGACTCCCTGAAGAACATCCCACCTAAACCCACCCCGTACCATATCCCTGTAACCCTGCATTTCCCATGTCCAATCCACCTAACCTGTACATCTTCGGAAAGTGGAAGGAAACCAGAGCACCCAAAGGAAGTCCATGGGGAATGTGCAAACTCCACATGGACAGTTACCCAAACCCAAGTCTCCTGGCACTTTTGTGCTCATCATGCTAAGTTGGTACCGGGTTCCTGAGTTTACAATTTTCATCCTTGTTTTCAAATACTCCAAGGCTTGGCCACTGTTGGTGTGTAAAAATGGTAAAATTGGAGGAAAGCATTACAATGCCCCTTTAAAAGCTGGTATTCTTTTCAGTGCTTAGTGATTTAAAAATGAATGTCTGTGGGCAGCAGCCACAGGTACTTGAATTTACACATAGTATCAAAAAAATGTTCAGTTAGCCAGCCCAAGCAGCATTTTTACTCTGACAACAGTTTAAATTCAGCCATCTAATTTAAAAAGACACTTAGAGACTAAGGACCAATTAAATTCAAATCTGATGGTGTTGACAACCTGGAACCAATCATGTTATAAGAATCTGATGTGTCATGGCAGGGGGATATATTACAAAAGGGCAATTGCATAGGGAAGTGAGATTTCACTGCCATCTGAGGAGAGAGCAAACCTGCCACCTGTGAAAGAAATACCATGTTCACTAAAAAACGCACCATTTATCTTTAAAGGTTCAAGGCATGCTTAAATAATATTCTTGACACCAGGGAATGACTGAGAAGGTGTTCAACACTGAAGAATTACAGAGAAAATATCCCCGACAGCAGAATCAGTGGAGAAGAAATGGAGCATTTTGGAGGATCTATTCTGCATGCACTTTGAGAGACTAAGTTTTATTGTATTGTTCTTTTTTTTAACTGGATTTATATAAATAGGACATGAATTATTGAAACAGCATACCAATCGAATATTGTTTTATTCAGGAATAGGTAGTTAGAGAGGAAGTGTTTAGTTTGGTAGTTGTTCTATTAATTTGCTCACTGTTGGAGTTAAATAAATAAATGGTTACTTGTTAATTGCAGAGTGGTTAAAAGGATTCCCTTTCATTTAACCACTCCTTTATAACAGATATTGGTGCTGAGAGGTAGGTTATACCCCTTTTCACATTTCTTTATTAGATTACGAGGCAGGGTGCCCTTCTCAGGGTGTAACTGTTTTAATTAGCGGAGGGACAGCTACCTCTGCTTCATAACAGTCACTTCCTATCTCTGTGATCTCCTCCAGCCCAACAACCCTGCCTCTTCCAATGCTCTTGAACATTTCCCATTATAATTGCTCTATTAACAGTGACTACATCTTCATCTTGCCAGATGCAAATCTCTAGAATTTTCTCCCTTAATCTCTCTGTTGTGCTATCTCACTTTGTTCCTTCAAAACACTCCTGAGAGTTTATCTCTTTGACCTAGCATTTATCATCTGTCCTAATAACTCCCTATGTGACTCAGCATAACAGCTTTGTGGGTAATTTGGGTCATCATACTATTTTAGAAGGTGTTATATAAATGCAAGATATTTTTGTTAGATTAGATTACTTTACAGTGTGGAAACAGGCCCTTCGGCCCAACAAGTCCACACCGACCCGCCAACCACCCACACCCCTACGTTTACCCCTTACCTAACACTACGACAATTTAGCATGGCCAATTCACCTAACCTGCACATCTTTGGACTGTGGGAGGAAACCGGAGCACCCGGAGGAAACCCACGCAGACACGGGGAGAATGTGCAAACTCCACACATTCAGTCGCCTGAGGCGGGAATTGAACCCGGGTCTCTGGCACTGTGAGGCAGCAGTACTAACCACTGTGCCACTGACTTGTTGAAAGTCACTGCCTTAATCAGTTTCTTCATTTCCATTTCACTTTGGTCTTCCAAGTGCAGGAGTTGGAATGTCTTGCTGCTATAGAATAGGGCCTTGGTGAGAACACACCTGGAATATCATGCACTATTCTGGTCTCGTTATCTGAGGAAGGATGTTCTGGTTATGTAGGAAGTGGAAAAAAGGCTTACCCAACTGATTCCTAGGATGGCAAGACTGATGAATGAAGAGAGATTGGATTGATTAGGACTAAATTCACTCGGGTTTTAAATGTGAGGGTGTTCATAGACACCTATAAAAACCTAACAGGACCTAGATAGGGTGAACACAAGAAAAATGTTCCTAATCACCAAGGAATCCACTACTAGGAGTCACAGTCTAAGGGTATGGGGTAAGCCATTTAGAACAACATAGGATCCCTATAGTGTGGAAACAGCCATTTGGCCCAACATGTCCACACTGACCCTCTAAAGAGTATCCCACCTAGAACCACCCCTTACCCTGTAACCCTACATTTCCCATAACTACATTTCCAATGCTGGATTAGTGGTGCTGGAAGAGCACAGTATTCAGGCAGCATCCAAGTAGCTTTGAAATCGATGTTTCGGGCAAAGGAAAGCCAGTTCCTTCTCATGTTAAATGTTGCAACAGTGGTTGGTTGTGTGGTCAACAGTAAAGAAGAAAACTTCAGACTGTTGGAAGATTTCAATGAATGGTCAGGTAGACAGAAATGGAGGAAATGGGAAAAGTGTGAGGTGATCTGTTTGGGGAGGACAAAAAGGGTGAGGTGAATGTAATAATTAGTCGGACTAAAATGTGCAGAGTAACAGAGAGACCTTGGGGTACATGTGCATAGATCCTTAGTGGCACCAGAACAATTGATCAGGTTTATTAGCTAATTCTGAGTGTGTGAATAGGTTGAGTGAGTTTTTCTATAACTGGACAAAACACTCGTTAGGCTGCAGATATTATGCACCAAGTACGATCACCGCATCACAGGAAATATATGGTTGCAATCAAAAGAAAGTTTGTGAGGAAATTCCAGGATGGCAGGATTTTAACTATGAGGAAAGAATGGATAAGTTGAGCTTGATTTTCTTTGACAGCATTTTCAAAACCATGACCACATCCATCTTGAAGGACAAGGACAGCAGATACATGGGAACACCACCACCTCCAAATTCCCCTCCAAATCACTCACCAACCTGACTTGGAAATATATCGCTGTTCCTTTACTGTCGCTGGATCAAAATCCTGGAATTCCCTCCTTAAGAGCATTGTGGGTCTACCTACAGCACATGGACTATAGAGGTTCAAGAAGGCAGCTTACCCCTACCTTCTCAAGCAGACAGTGGGAGAGGGGATGGGCTATCTAGGGATGGACAATAAACACTGGGCCTGGCCAGCAATATCCACATCCCATGAGTGAATAAAAATAAATCTTTGAACAGAGGTGGCTGATGCAAGATGTGACCATGAGATGTATAACCTTCAAACCTTCAGAATGCTTGAGGCTGAATGGATGAGACGAATGTATTGGTGTTAGTAGAGAGGTGAATAACATTGGTATGTATGTTTAATGTAATCGGTGATTGAAGTAGAGAGGAGATGAGAGGTAATGTTTTCACTCCAAGGTTGACAGACATACCAAGCTGGCTATGTGAAATGGTAATAATGCCTTCAGAAAGAGTTATATGTCTATGGAACTCTCTTCCTTATACATTGGTGGAACAGGATGATTAAATATTTCTTAAGGCAGGGGTAGATAGATTCTTGTTCAGTAAAGAGATAGGTGAGAATGTGGGATATTCAGATCAACAATGACCTTATTGAATGCTACAGCCGGCTCAAATAGCCGAGTGACCTATGCCTAATCCTAATCCATATCTTTTTATCATATTTAAAAGAACTCTTAAATAAACACTTGAGAAACTTGAGGAAACAGGGCTACAAGCTAAGAACTAGAAAATGGGATTAAGTTGTGCAGCTTTTCTTCAGTTGGCCTGAAGGCTGCTTCAGTGCTGTATAACCTTTGATGTTCTTATGGAAGCCAGCTTTTCTGACCCCTACTGTATTTCTGCTGTGTAACTGGAATTAAAGAGGATATGCTCATTGGGAGAGGTGAAACAAGCACAGGTTCTTTTCCCTAGAAAGAAGGCTGCAGATTGATATGATGCAAATCCTGAGGTTATTTCCACTTACTGGAGAGACCAAACTGTGGCTGTTGCTATGAAGAGATATAATCTAAATATTATGTATTAATGAGACTATGTGTATCTACATAAATAATTATATAAAATCCATATGATGTATAACTTAAACATTTAAACATAGAACACTTTGCTATGGAGAAGGCATTGGACACATCAGCATGTTACAACTGGCATCATCAGTGGAGAGATATCAGAGTTTGTGTTTTGGGTCCAGTCACCCTTTTTCATGATTAGTTCTGAAACATTCACTCAGATTTCTCTCCTTCGATGCTGCCAGACCTGTTGGGTTTTTTCCAGTTATTTATGTTTTTGTTTCCGATTTCAAGCATCCACTGGTCCTTTTTGTTTTACAATATTACACCTGTCAGGTGCAGGGAGCTCAGGTAGTGTTGATCCAACGACACAACATTCAGAGAGAAGTCACATGGCTCAATTTGTGAGTGAGATAAGACCATTGTATTTTTGAGCTCACTGAAAGACAATATGAACAAAGGACAAAGAAAATTTACAGCCCAGGAACAGGCCCTTTGGCCCTCCAAGCCTGAGCTGATCCAAAGGTACTGTCTAAACCTGTCAGTCAATTCCTAAGCATCTGTATCTCTCTGCTCCCCACCTACTCATGCATTTGTCCAGACACAACTTAAATGAATCTACCATGCCTGCCTCTACCACCTCTGCTGGCAACGCATCCCAGACACCCGTCACCCTCTGTGTGAAGTACTTACCACGTGTATCCCCCTTAAACTTTCCACCTCTCAGCTTGAAAGCATGACCTCTCATTATTGAATCCTTCACCCTGGGAAAAAACATGTCCCTATCCACCCTGTCTATACCCTTCATGATTTTGTAAACCTCAGTCAGGTCCACCCTCAATCTCCTTTTTTCTAATGAAAATAAACCTAACCTACTCAACCTCTCTTCATAGCTAGCACTTTCCATACCAGGCAACATCCTTGTAAACCTTCTCTGCACCCTCTCCAAAGCGTCCACATCCTTTTGGTAATGTGGCAACCACATGACTTGCATGAAGAGCAACTGTCCATTGCTCCATCTCGCTTTCTGTGTAACTTCTCTCAGTAAAGTGTGAGATCTAGCCAGAAGTCAGCTTTACCACATTTGGTGGATTCCTGGAGAGGGGCCATTTTAATCTACCACACCACCTCCAGTGGAGAGATTTTAGCAAGCTCCAACAATTCCAGGAAAGTACTCCATTGCCATCAATATTGTGTGAATTGAATAACTTTGGGATCATAACACCAGTTGGAAGACCACAAAGATCACCTTTTTTTTGGATAAAGTGCTTTGAAGTTAATATTTTGCAGCATTTTGGCATTTCTTTTGTTTCAGAATTGTGTATGTGTGTGTGTGTTATTTTTCTAAACTGCGTTTGTATGATCCAAACAATTAGTCAGTGATCTATATATCTTTGAGTAAGTTTGCTTTGGTATTAAAACAATTATTTGTTGACAACAGACTGACTTCTTAATATTGTACTGGACACAGTCTGGGGATCTATACAATTGACTGTGTCACTAACTTGATTATATCCATTATTTGGTGTGAATGGGATGAGAAAAAGAAAGATGGCACAGCTCCAGCATCTGTCATAACACAATGAACAGTAAATCCAAGATGGAATTCAGGAGGAGCCTTTTTGCCCAGAGAAAGGTCAGAATGTGGAACTTGCTATCTGGGGGTGGGGGTGGAATAATGTACATGCACTTCTGGGGAAGCTAGAGGAGAAAGGAGCAGAAGAAATAACCCTGCTAGTGAGATTGAGACAGTCAGCAGAGACCAGTCAGGCTGAATTAGAGACAAAAAAGCTGCGATGCTAGAATCCAGAGTAGACCAAAAGGAGGTTGGAAGAATACAGCAAGCCAGACAGCATTAGGAAGTGAAGTAGTCAACTCTACCCCTCTCTCCACCCCCTGTTCTGAAGACCCAAAACGTTGACTGCTCCACCTCCTGATGCTGCCTGGCTTGCTGTGTTCTTCCAGCCTCCCATTTGTCTACAGTCAGACTGAATAGACTCTGCTGTAGACTCAATGTAACTGCTATATCTCAAGGGTTTCTTGAGATACTGTAGCACTATAAGGGATGCAGCAAGAGCTACCTCTGGCCATGTTCCTGTCATAGAAAGCGCCTGTTGAAGAGAAGCTGTGTGAAGGTAAAATATATTTCACAAAATAATGTGGTTTGAAGGAAATAGGCTGTTCATAATGATTTCGGGACGTCACATGAAACACACTTCTCTCGCAAAAATGAACTTGCTTTTATTCCCCACACTATCCATTTGGCTGTCAAATTGGATAGAAAAATATGACTTCTCTCCACAGCTGTCATGCCCCCCAGCTGTGGAGTTTTAATCTCCACCTCACTAGATTCTGCTCCTGAATGGAGTGCACTGTGAGAAAGATTCTGGCTGTTAATGTCGAGTGTCACAGAATAGGTTGAGTGGACTGTATTACGTTACCCCAGGGAGCTGAATGGAAAGAAAAAGCAAATTAGCTCAATGAATTAAAGGTTAATATACCACTCGTAACTCTTGAAATTTAAACGCTTTATATGTAGATATATATTTGAAATGCAAGGGTATTTAAAGTCATATAATTGTTCCTTTAACTCATCATTTCTTGCTGCCAGTTTGAACTGCAGTAAGTATTTACTGAAAGAACAAATTTATTGTACTCCCAATGCTATTAGTAATGGCTCAGGGATGGAATTATCGTGCAATTAGCACCCTTACTTATGTTAATAGTACCTACAATCATTGCATTATGTGTCTGGTTTTAAGGTACTCTTGACCTGAAAATGAACATTGCATGTTGAAATGGAGCTGTTTCCCAATGAGGCGATTGATGAAGATTGATGTCTCAATCTCTCAGGGGAGAATATCTGCCTGATGGTACACAGCTAGCCCAGAGACATGTTGACCAAGGTCATGTTATTGGGAAGTCAGAGACTCGTTTGCAATTTGCTGCCTATAATTTCCACATTCTGATGATTCACTCTAATTTGGAGTTGCTTATTCTGTTACTGCAGATTTCATTATGTGACATCCCACCTCCCACGGCCTCAACTCTTATTCCCTCGTGCCTTCTCCACAGTTCTGCAAATTTGCAACCCTTCAAATACTTTCCCATTCCATTATTGATTTAAAATTATGGTTGAATCTGCTTCCACTGCCCCTCTGGCAGTGCATTCCAAATCATAGCAGATTGTTATGTAAAAAAAAACTTCATAGTTTACCAAAATACCATAAGATGAAAAAGCAAAGATAGGCCATTCAGCCCATCGAGTCTGCTCAGCCATTCAATGAAATCATGGCAGATCTGATAATCTTCAACTCTACTTCCGGCTTTTCCCCATAACCCTTGATTCCCTTCCTGATTAAAACTCTGTGTGTCTCTCAATGTTGAATATATTTAATGGCACATCCTCAACAGCACTATGTGATAAAAAAAATTCCAAATTCACTACCCTCTGAGAGAAGAAATTCTTCCTCTTCTCTGTCTTAAATGTTGATTTGCTCATTCTGAGATTATGCCCTCTGGTCTTAGACTCTCTAACATGGGAATATAACCTTTCTGCACCCACTCTGTTAAGTCCCCTAAGAACCTTGTATATTCAATAAGGTTGCTTTTCACTTTTCTAAACTCTAATGAGTACCGACCCAACATATTCAACCTCTCCTCATAATGCAGTCTCTCCATACCCAGGATCAGCCGAGTGATCCTTCTCTGGACTGTCTCCAATGCCAGTGCATCTTTCTTTCAATAAGGGACCCAATATTGTTCACAGTATTCTAGCTGTGGTCTGATTGATAGATTGTGTAATTTTGGCAACATCTCCCTACTTTCATATTTCATTCTCTTTGAAATGAACCCAAACACTCCATTTGCCTTGCCTATTACCCACTGAACTGTTCTTTTGTAATTCATGGACAAGTCCATCTGTTCTGTAAATTTCTGCAGTCTTTCTCCATTTAAATAATATTCAGCTCCTCTATTCTTCCTGCCAAAGTGCATAGCTCACTCACTACGAAGATGCGGTGGCACGGTGGCTCAGTGGTTAGCACTGCTGCCTTACAGCACTCGGGTCCCAGGTTTGATTCCAGCCTCAGGCGACTGTCTGTGTGGAGTTTGCACATTCTCCCTGTGTCTGCGTGGGCTTCCTCCGGGTGCTCCAGTTTCCTCCCACTGTCACAAAGATGTGCAGGTCAGGTGAATTGGCCGTGCTAAATTGCCCATAGATGAGGTGCGTTAGTCAGAGGGAAATTGGTCTGGGTTGGTTACTCTTCGGAAGTTCGGTATGGACTTGTTGGGCAGAAGGGCCTGTTTCCACACTATAGGGAATCTAATCTAATCTTAACTCAGATTGCCCCAAGCTTCTGTGCTGATACCTGAAGCTGCCCTTGACTTACTGTGCCTGGACCCCTTACCAAAAGGGTGTCTCCCTCAACCTGACTGAAGTGTACTCCCCTTGGAATTTGAGAGTTGACTAATTTTTTGAAGAACATGCAATGTGTTGCTGCTCCACTCTCTTGACTAATGACTGCTGACAAACTGCCTGGTTTTGTGTCTCCGTTAAAAGGCAAGGCGAGATGGGAGTACTGACCAGCCGATAGTTCTGACTAAAGGGGCAAGGTGCTAAAGAGCAAGGCAAGGTATAGAAGGGAATTCTGTGAGCATCAGGTAGGTGCTAAGCAAGTGAGTTGGAGGTAGTGAGGACTGCAGATGCTGGAAAGTCAGAGTGGATAAAGAGTGGGGCTGGTCAAGCAACATCAGAGGAGGAGGGGAGTCAAATGTTTCTGGTCGGAACCTTTCATCAGGAGTCCAATAAAGCAAAAGGGCAGCCTGAGATGCCCTGAGTTGGAGACCTATGGGAAGTGTCCGTGAAGCAGTATTGCAATGATGGTTTCAGTTGTGTTCCAATGCTGAAGTGAGGAATCATAGTACAAGTTGGTTAGAGATATACCTTGCTGTCCATGGATATGAGGTGCATACAGTCACAGGCTTTGGAGCATGCCCCAAGACCTTGGTGCCTAGTGTCCAAGATAGGTGTCCAGTGGAAAGCTTACCAAGGTTTATAGATGCACCTTGGAAAACATTCTATCTGAACACATCACAGCGCGGTATGCCAACTGCTCTGCCCAGAGCTGTACGAAACTACAGAGAGCTATGAACACAGCCCAGTCCATCACACATACTAGCCTTCCTTCCGCTGATTCCATCTATACTTCTCCTTGCATCAGCAAAACAGTCAACATCATCAAAGACCCCTCCCACCCTGGTTATACTCTCTTCAAATCTCTTCCATTGGGCAGAAGATACAAAAGCCCGAACATCCATACCAACAGATACAAGAACAGCTTCTTCTCTGCTGTTATTAGACTCCTAGATGGACCTCTCTAATTTTAAATTTAATGTTGACCTCACTTTCTGTGTACCCTCTCTGCAACAGTAACATTGTATTCCTCAATCTGTTCTATTACCCTAATGCACTTTGTATGCTATGGTCTGCCTGTATTACACACAAAACAAAATGTTTCACTGTACCCAGGTACATGTGACAATAACAAGTTAAAGCAAATCAAATCACAAACTGAGGGAGCTGGAGTTGCTAACCACCTGCTTGCATATCAAGTATTCTAGTTTCTATTCCACGGGGATGATGCCCATTGATGAGGTGAGGTTAAGTCATGTTGAAGGTGGTAATAATGCCCACTAATAGGCCTCTCACCACTCACCAGTGAGAATGTCAACTTGAAATGTTCAAACACCCGGAAACTGGAAAATGCGATTTGTGACTCCTGGTGGTGACGTGGATCTCACTCAACTTCTTTCCAAACCTCTCTTCATATTCCACACTGCTCAGGGCCTGGGAAGATTCCACCCTGTGACTCACCATACACCTCTCTAAAGTCTACTCTTGACTTTCTCTGTTCTGAGGAGAACAATATTCGATTTTCTCCAATCTCTTTACATAATTGATTCAACACAGCACTGCATGTTGCTGAATATTCATCACCACCCTCCCTGCATCAGCACTCCTCACTGCTGTCTGCGTTTACGGTGCAGTTGGCAGGGCTCCTGGACTGTTCATCAACCGGGAGGCAATGTTCCAGGAGCATTTCTATTGTTCCCTTCTTGTCTTTCCACTATTCTTGTTAGGCAAATGGGGCCCGAGAAAGGAACTGACACAAAGTGGGCTTTGTTCCATAGTTGAGATGCTTTCCTCAACCCATTACCTCATCCATTCACCATGTGTGAGCCTGGGTTGCAAGTTTTGCCCAGTAGTTTAACCACCGAAGACATTTTATCCCAGAATGTCAAAGAAACAGGAGGAGACCCTGTAATCCCTTTACCCTCTTCTATCATTCAATCAGATCATCATTGACTCACAGATCATCTTCTTTGACTTACCTTGCTACACTTAGAATCATAGAGGTGTACAGCATGGAAACAGACCCTTCGGTCCAACCCGTCCATGCTGACCAGATATTCCAACCCAATCTAGTCCCACCTGCCAGCACCCGGCCCATATCCCTCCAAACTCTTCCTAATCATATACCCATCCAAATGCCTCTTAAATGTTGCAATTGTTACAGCCTCCACCGCATCATCTGGCAGTTCATTCCATATACGTACCACCCTCTGCATGAAAAAGTTGCCCCTTAGGTCTCTTTTATATCTTTCCCCTCTCACCCTAAACCTATGCCCTCTAGTTCTGGACTCCCTGACTCCAGTGAAAAGACTTTGTCTGTTTATCCTATCCATGCCCCTCATAATTTTGTAAACCTCTAGAAGGTCACCCTCAGTCTCTGACGCTCCAGGGAAATAAGCCCCAGCCTGTTCAGCCTCTCCCTATGGTTCAAATCCTCCAACCCTGGCAACATCTTTGTAAATCTTTTCTGAACCCTATCAAGTTTCACAACATCTTTCCACTAGGAAGGAGACCAGAATTGCATGCAATATTCCAACAGTGGCCTAACCAATGTCCTGTACAGCCACAACATAACCTCCCAACTCCTGTACTCAATACTCTGACCAATAAAGGAAAGCATACCAAATGCTTTCTTCGCTATCCTATCTACCTGCGGCTTTCTTTACTCAGCAGCAACCAAACATTCTGAGTAGTGAAATTTCAATTGATTCCCCAGCATCCGCAAGAGGACATACTTGAAGAAAGTAAGGACTGCAGATGCTGCAGCTCAGAGTCGAGAGTGTGGTTCTGGAAAAGCACATCAGGTCAGGCAGCATTCGAGGAGTAGGAGAATCGACGTTTTGAGCAAGAGGAAACCTGATGAAGGGATTTTGCTCAAAACATCGTTTCTCCTGCTCCTCGGATGTTGCCTGATCAGCTGTGCTTTTCCAGACATTTTCACATGTCTATTCCTTCACGAAGAAGTGCTTACTGTCTTCATTTCATTAAAAAAACAAGCTGCATTTTTAAGATTTACTGTCTTTGTATTGGATTCCCTCCCCCTACTCATTTAATCCTTTAACCATTTTGAACATCTTGGTAAGTTCACCCAACTTCCTTTGAAACTCATGGGCACACAAGGCATGTTTATTAAACAACGAAGCTAATAATTTTACAACTTAAACATTCAAAATAAGTTCTGCATTCTTCCTGGATCTTTATTGAGCGAATGTCTTTACTGGATACTTTCTCTGCTCATTGCTATATTGGGCTGAAATTTGCATTTGTTGGCTATGTGCCAGCTTTGTTCAGATTTTTGGAGGCTCTCTCGCCCTGACTCTGAGTAAGATTTCTTATCGTATCTTATTAAACTCGCCTCATTAACTACCTGTCCTGCCCGTTGGTGACTCCTCACCCAATTCCAGCACCTTCTCATCTTGTATGGCTCCTGGAACAATTCAGCACTTACTGGAGATCTCAGAATGATCTGGCGCTGGCTCAAAAAGGAAGACGAACAAGTGCTGTCAGTCCAGAGTTATCCTACAGGGCACTTGACATTTGCCCCCACCATAGCAGCGAAGGGGAAACTGGAGCCCAGCTTATGGACAGGATCCTGGAGTTCCTACTGGATAAAGTGTCACAGATGTAGGGCATCCTCTTTCATCAGGACCCCCAAAGGAGGTCATGGCACCAAACCATGCCAGGCAATAGAAATCAGTATGGCTGGTGGGCTACCTAGCATTTGGTTCTTCATCCGTAATGTGGAAACCATCTGACTGTGACTACCCAAAATGGCTGACTGACCACATCCAAGCCTGTAGACCAGTATTGGAGGCTGCCCTTAGTTTCTTTACCATGCTGGGAACTCCCTGATAGTAACTATTCCCCCGGAACTTGACTAAGTGTAGCAAGCTTCCTGGTTTTGCCTCTGTGTTAAGCGTCCAGGCAGGACAGAGGTACTGTGGGGTTGATATCTCTGGCTGAGGTGCAAGACAAAGGTAGCCAGAGATTATGTGAGTATCTAGGATGGCTCAAAATAAATCAGTGCAGTGAGAGTGAGTGAATAGGTTGGAGCTGTAGCCTAGTCCAGTCTAGGAACTGGGCACATGGATCTCATCTCACAGTGTCCTTGCTGCACCATTCCAATGATAGATATTATTGTGCTCTAAGAGGTGGCATTGAACTGTGGAAACATCTAATTGGTGGACTGTACATCTATCCTGAAATGTCTTTAGAGTTCATATTGGACACCAATGTCTGTGGATGAAGGGGAGTGTGGCTGGTGCCCATGGAGCATGCCCTGAGATATTGGTGCTTAAAAATGAGTTGCTGGAAAAGTGGAGCAGGTTAGGCAGCATCAAAGGAACAGGAGAATCGACATTTCGGGCATAAGCCCTTCTTCAGGCTTATGCCCAAAACGTCGATTCTCCTGTTCCTTTGATGCTCTGATCTCCAGCATCTGCAGTCCTCACTTTCTCCTGAGATATTGGTGCCCAGTATCCAACATGGATGCCCTTTGGAGCAAGCGGTGAGTAGATTGCAGAAAACAACGATGAGGTTGCTACCTGGACTGGAAGGTTTAAGTTATAAGGAGAGGTTTGACAAGCTGGGACCTTTTCCCTGCAGAATAGGAGACTGAGGGGTTACCTTATAAAGCTTTATAAAATCACAAAAGACATTGATAAGGTAGATAGTCAACAGCTTTTGCCCATGGACAAAAACTAGATGGCACAGCTTTAAGGTGAGAGGGAGAGATTCCAAAGGGTCCAGAGGGACTATACTTTCACACAGAGGGTAGTGAGTGTCTGGAACACGCTGCCAGAGGTAGTGGTGGACACGAGTACAATTTTGTCATTTAATAAACATTGAGACAGGTACATGGAAAAGGATTGGTATGGATGGATATGGACCAAACACAGGCAAATGGGACTAGTTTAATGCAGCATAGACAAGTTGGGCCAAAGGGCCAGTTTCCATGCTGTAGACCTCTACGACTCAATGACTCTAAGTGACCAGTGCCCTTACCTTTCTGCTGGGAATTCTCAGTCTATTTCTCAAGCTGGATGATAGGATGGGAAGCTGCATATTAACAATGTGCAATTAACAATTAATAAGGGTGTTAGCAAATAATATTCCTCTTCAAGAGGCAACTCGGATTTGCCTAGCGAGCATCTTGCCTGGAACTTGCGTGTAAGATACAGTGAGCTGTTCCACGTGACAACCTCTCATGTGATTCGGCCACATTTCTTGCCATAGCCCAGATCATTCAAGCCCCTAGCAAATTCTGCTCATTAACTTTGTTTCTCTCCCTCAATGCTGTCGGATCAGAACATACTCAATATTTTAATGATGTTTCAGATTTTTAGCATGCCAGTCTTTGAGATCCAAGCAAAGCAGGAGGGTTTGGTCATTGTTGTTTGTGGGGAAGGTGCTGGAGGAAAATTGGCTGCCTCCCATGTGACAGGGCCAAAGCTTCAAGAGCACTCTGTTCGCTGTAAAACACATCCAAGCATTCTGAGGTCATGGCAGTTGCTACAGAAATGCAAATGATTTGTTTTCCTTTGTTTAACCTTTATTTGGCTGGAGTTGCTGACAGTGACTGCTCA
Source organism: Chiloscyllium punctatum (assembly GCF_047496795.1). Lineage (NCBI taxonomy): Eukaryota > Metazoa > Chordata > Chondrichthyes > Orectolobiformes > Hemiscylliidae > Chiloscyllium > Chiloscyllium punctatum. Next base: position 9,108,123 of record NC_092764.1, on the reverse strand, counting down.
AAGATGTCAGCTACCCATTGTTGACTTTGAGTCAGTGATGAAACCTGGTGTCTACTTTACTGCTTACCCTTGGTAAATGGTCTTCTGTCCTTAAAAGCCTTTCTTCTTTCACCTTGCTTACAATCATTCTGAAATGTGTATGTATGTGTGTGTGTGTATCTTTGTGTGTGTGTAAGAGAGAGGGTGTGTTTGTGTGTGTGAGAGAGAGAGACAGACAGTGTGTGTTTGTGTGTGTGTTTGAAAGTGAGTGTGTGTGAGATAGAGTGTGTGTTTGCAAATATGTTATGTGAGAGTGTGTGTTTGCAGATGTGTGTATGTGTTTGGTATGTGTGTGTGTGTGAGAGAGAGAGAGAGAGGAAGAGTGTGTGTGTGAGATAGAGAGAGAATCTGTGTATGTGCTTGCATATGTGTGTGTGTGTATGGGGTAGAGTGTGTGTATGTGTGTGTGGGGGGTGGAGGGTGTTGGGGCAGTGCAGTGGTATGTGCTAACTGGGCAAAGATTGCACTAAGTCCATGAAATGGTTAAACCTTCAGAAGCCACTGGGAAAGATATTGTCAACGCTATCAATTGAGATTCCAAATTGAATGTCATAGGCTTAATAAGCTCTTTGTATCTGCCTCGGTGGCAGTGTAGACATGTTTGTGAGTGAAACAAGCAGCTTGTCTTTTCAGATCACTATCCTGGCAATGCCCAGCTAGAGAAATCAAGCATTGACACATTTCGCAAAGCCATGATAGATACAATTGAGCTCTAGTCTTTTCTTGTAGGTTTCTTGTCGCACTCTCTCCATTTCATCCTTTTTAATGGTTCCTGGCACAAATTGTGTTGAGGAAAGAGGAAAGAAAAGAAGAAAATCAAAGACTTAGAATGAGGTTGAGCTGAAGTTGAAATGCGTTATGGGTATTTACATGTCAGGAGGCCATCGGTAATCCTCTGGCTGCTGAGCAGATCGGGTGAGCTTTCAAACAAGCGCTTTCTTTTCCTTTTATGCCTGCAATTTGTAACTGCAAACGAGGTCGCAAAGAAGCCATGTGCTTATTTAATCAATTAGTTTCAGCAGCCTCTCTATATTTGGACACTGCTTGATGTGACAGGGATTCCTGAAATCAATTGCTTCATTCATTGAGGGTTTCAGAAGCTGCTGAATATTCATCAGGCAAGGGTTCTGTGATGGGAAAATAGAATTGCTGCCACTAAACTCGTGGGTAAGGAGTTTGAGCCTAGCCCAGCGAAATATGAGTGTACCAAGACCATTGTCGAAACATGTCCCGGACAGAGAGTGTGGCTGAAAGTTCCAAAATAGGAGTGTCACAAAATTGTCGATTCTGTAGTTTTATTCTATTCATTAATCAGATGTCTACAATCGTGGCTGGGCCAACATTTATTGTACATCCCTAATTGCTCAGAGGACAGTTAGGGGTCAATCACATTGCTGTGGTTCTGGAGTCACTTGTAGGCCAGACCAGGCAAGGACAATGCAATTCCTTCCCGAAAGGACATGAGCGAAGCAGATTTCCTTTAACAGTAATCAACGGGGATCACAGGTTTGTCATCAGATTAGCTTTTAATTTCAGACTTTTATTAAAATTTCACCACCTGCCAAGTGACACTCGTGTCCTCAGAATATTGCTCTGCAGCTCTGGATTACAGCATTGTCTCTCTGGCACACAAGGTTAAAATTCTGTTTGCCTCTGATGTCCAAGGGTCAGTGCCTGGTGAGGTAGCTTGAGCAAACAATCAGATATTTTCTAAAAAGCAATAATGTCCCAAGCTGAAGGTAGTATCCCTTTCAGTCTATATGGGAGGTGACTGAGGTGACAGAACTGGGGGGTTATTTTTCTTTATTCATTCACAGGATGAGTGCATCACTGGCCAGGCCTGTGTTTATTCTCCACCCCTAATCACTCAGAAGGCAGTTAAGTGTCAACCACATTCCTATGAGTCTGGAGTCACATGCAGATCAGACCAGGTAAGGATTGCAGTTTCCTTCCCTGAAGGACATTAGTGAAATAAATGGGTTTTTCCGACAATCAACAATGGTTTCATGGTCATCATTGGACTCTTAATTCCAGATTTAATACAAATTCCACCATCTGCCTTGGTGGGACTCAAACCCAAGTCCCCAGAATGTTATCTGGATCTCTGGATGAACAGTCTAGCAATATTACTTCTGGGCCATCACCTTTAAGATGATTAAAGGTGAGATAAGAAATGGGAATTTTTCCTTTAGCAATTACAGGGTTTTATTGAGTGACATGCCTGGTGTCCAGACCCCCCTGGCATAGAGCGACATTTCTGCTCTCAACCTCACCTACAACTGGAGTTTGGGCTTCTTTCTCAGGGGGTAGCACAGCTGGAGAGGGAGAAGTTGTCACCACTTCAGGGACCTTCTTTAACATCTTTAAATACCAGTTGCAGACTTCTTGAGACACTGCAATGGAACTGGCTATCACACTGTGCTGACCGTGATCACTGAGAACGTGGCTCAGAGAAAAGGGGAGACCACTTCCAGTATAGAGACTGAAAGGTCATGATGGACAGGAGGCCAATCCTATATCCAGCTGACCACTACAGCAGGCCACACAATCAGACTGAGCCAATCTGGATAAGCAGAGACACAGGTAGATAGGATAGTGAAGAAGGCGTTTAGTATGCTTTCCTTTACTGGTCAGAACATTGAGTATAAGAGTTGACAGCTGAAAATGTGTTGCTGGAAAAGCGCAGCAGGTCAGGCAACATCCAAGGAGCAGGAGAATCGATGTTTCGGGTATGAGCCCTTCTTCAGGAATGACGAAAGTGTGCCCAGCAGGCTAAGATAAAAAGGTAGGGAGGAGGGACTTGGGGGAGGGGCATTGGAAATGCGATAGGTGGAAGGGGGTTAAGGTGAGGGTGATAGGCTGGAGTGGGGGTGGGGGCGGAGAGGTCAGGAAGAAGATTGCAGGTTAGGAAGGTGGTGCTGAGTTCGAGGGTTGGGACTGAGACAAGGTGGGGGGAGGGGAAATGAGGAAACTGGAGAAATCTGAGTTCATCCCTTGTGGTTGGAGGGTTCCTAGGCGGAAGATGAGGCGCTCTTCCTCCAGCCGTCGTGTTGCTATGGTCTGGCAATGGATGAGTCCAAGGACCTGCATGTCCTTGGTGGAGTGGGAGGGGGAGTTGAAGTGTTGAGCCACGGGGTGGTTGGGTTGGTTGGTCCGGGTGTCCCAGAGGTGTTCTCTGAAACGTTCCGCAAATAGGTGGCCTGTCTCCCCGATATAGAGGAGGCCACATCGGGTGCAGCGGATGCAGTAAATGACGTGTGTGGAGGTGCAGGTGAATTTGTGGCGGATATGGAAGGATCCCTTGGGGCCTTGGAGGGAAGTAAGGGGGGAGGTGTGGGCGCAAGTTTTGCATTTCTTGGAGTTGCAGGGGAAGGTGCCGGGAGTGGAGGTTGGGTTGGTGGGGGATGTGGACCTGACGAGGGAGTCACGGAAGGAGTGGTCTTTTCGGAACACTGATTGGGGAGGGGAGGGAAATATATCCCTGGTGGTGGGGTCCGTTTGGAGGTGGCGGAAATGACGACGGATGTTACGATGTATATGGAGGTTGGTGGGGTGGTAGGTGAGGACCAGTGGGGTTATGTCCTGGTGGTGATTGGAGGGGCAGGGTTCAAGGGCGGAGGAGCGGGAAGTGGAGGAGATGTGGTGGAGAGCATCATCAACCACGTCTGAAGGGAAATTGCGGTCTTTGAAGAAGGAGGCCATCTGGGTTGTTCGGTATTGGAACTGGTCCTCCTGGGACCAGATGCGGTGGAGACAAAGGAATTGGGAATATGGGATGGCATTTTTACAGGGGACAGGGTGGGAGGAGGTGTAGTCTAGGTAGCTGTGGGAGTCGGTCGGTTTATAGTAAATGTCCGTGTTGATTCGGTCGCCGGAGATAGAAATGGAGAGGTCTAGGAGGGGGAGGGAGGAGTCTGAGATGGTCCAGGTAAATTTGAGGTCGGGGTGGAAGGTGTTGGTAAAGTGGATGAACTGTTCAACCCCCTCATGGGAGCACGAGGCAGCGCCGATACAGTCATCGATATAGCGGAGGAAAAGGTGGGGGGCGGTGCCAGTGTAGCTGCGGAAGATAGGCTGTTCCACATATCCTACGAAGAGGCAGGCATAGAAGAGGTACCCTTCCACTGACACCCTCCTTCGACTGAATGAACTGGTCCTCACTCTGAACAACTTCTCTTTCCAATCCTCCCACTTCCTCCAAACCAAAGGAGTCGCCATGGGCACCCCACCTCAATGATCAAAACCACTGACCCTAGCTGTCCTCTGTGCTTCCTCCTCACCTACAATAGGCACATCGCAGCCTCTCCCTCTCCTGCACCATGACACACTGCTCTTGCATCCACTTCCATCAGACACAATCCCACACATTATCTCACAAGAATCACCGTCCCAGCCCTAGGACTGATGTCTTCATAACCTCCAAAAGAGCGACATGAATTGTCTGAATTTGTTGCACGTAACCTGTAGAACTGACTGTGGCTCAATCCCTGAACCAGTTCCACGGATCCCCAGTCTCTGTAGGACTATGTGCCTGACTCATTATTTGTAAACTCTTACACTAGAATAGGATGAATGCCTTGACTGAATACAATAAAATCTACTGATTAATCATTGTCCTTTTTCATCCCACTCAAAGACTTCTCCCCTTTGACATGTACACATGGCTTTTTGAATTAGTCACTGCGATGTGTTTACTTTATTAGAAATACAAATATGTTTAGGGACAATGAAAATCTGAAATATGGTGCTGTTTGGACATTACAGAGCTGAAGACGAATTTATCGTATGATTTATTAAAAATGAGAAGTTAAAAGGTCAAAGAGAAGGCGGTTCACCAACTATTTAATAAAAAGAAACTGGTTTTGTAGAAACTGTCTCCAAGCAAAGTTTTTATAAAGAGATGAGAGATTAATTTAATGGCTTAATTGTTAGACACCAATTCAAAAAATAAACCCTTGGATTTGTGCTCAAGGTTGTTTTGCAAAATCCTCTGAAATAAAGTTACCTTTTTAGTGCACATTTGGATGTTGCAGTTGTGTTTAGACAAGGGAAGACACTACTCTCTCACACACTCTGTCAATAAGAAAATAATCCATAATTAAACAAGCTCTAAAGTTCTTTCTTTCTTAAAGAAGCAGTTTGAGTCGATATAATTTCAATTATCAGGACTTCTATTTGTTTCATATCTGAATCTGAAATCTAGTCTGAAGATTTTCCCTCATTTTGCAACTGGTAGCAATCAGATCTCAACAGGGATTCAAAGGAACTGTGAGAAGTCAAACAATTTTATCTTCTGCATTTGTTTCGTTTCTTCCTTTCTTTTGCAAAATAATGGTATCTCTATAGTGCTGTGATTGTGTGTGTGTGTGTGTCAGAGAGTGAGAGTAAGGAAGGATAATTTAAATCTGTATAATATCTTAGCTAATAAGTTGTTTAGCTACTTATTTAAATAATATGTGTTTTTAAAAAAAATACATTTCTTTTTTAATTTATTGAAGTGGTCTCTTCTACTCCGTCTCTTCTGTTCCAGCAAAACAAATTGCCCAATTTGATGATTAAGGAGAGTACTTCCACCTTTGGTATGGTTTGTGGTACAATGGGGCTTGATTCTTAGATTCCTCTTGTACAAGTTATTAAATTCATCTAAACAGCTGGCACAGTGAGGCTGTTGTGGTGCAGTGGTAGTATCCCGACCTCTGAGTCTGAGGGTTCAAGTCCCACCTGTTCCTGTATTATACCACATCTGAACAGGCTGACTTTAAAAAGAAACAAAAATGCTGGCATATTCTGCCAAAGTGACATTGCAGCACAGTGCCACTCAGTGAAAAGTTTATCCCCTTTGACTGTTCAATACCCCCCACTGTGCAAAGGTGGCTACCCCTCTCTCTGTGAAACAATGCCAACCATGGACACTGGCATCCTGTAACTGAGCATAAAAGATCCTGTACATGTAGAAGTCAGTGTGCTCAGACAACAGCTGGAAGTAAATCAGTGCTAAAGCTATTGATTGCACACTAAGAAAGACATACAATAGTATACAGAGTCTGGCAGATTCTGAGCAAGTATACAGTGTACTCCCTCCATAACAACATTGTGGGTCTACCCATAGCACATGGACTGTAGTGGTTCAATAAGGCATCTCAGCACCACCTTCCCAAGGGGCAACTAGGGATGGTCAACAAAATTCTGGTAAGACGTGCAGGTACCATGAATGAATTATTTTAAAAAGCGTAATGGACACAAAGTTAAAATGTACCCTGTGACCATGCATGTTACATGCGCCTTTCCCAGGGTACAAAGCCAACAGGTAGAAATAGGCATGTTTCAGGTGTCCCTGAGCACCAGAGTGAAGTGCTGTAGGATTGAAGCATTGTGTAAGATGGCCTGCATACAAACTGAAGAAACAGGAGCAGGAGAAAGTTGTCTGGCCCTTCAAGCCTGCTCCACCATTTAATAGGATCATGGCTGATCTTTCTATGGACTCAGCTCCACTTACCCACCCTCTCACCATAACCCTTCATTCCTTTCCTGTTCAAACGTGTATCTATCTTTGCCTTAAAAACACTCAATAATGTAGCGTCAACTGCTTCACTGGGCAGGGAATTCCCCAGATTTACAACCCTTTGAGTGAAGAAGTTCCTCCTCAACTCAGTCTTAAATCTGCTCCCACCCCCTTATTTTGAATCCCCTGGGTATAGTTCCACCCACCAGTGGAAACAACCACCTTGCTTCTACCTTATCTATTCCCTTCAAAATTTTATATGTTTCTATAAGATCCTCCCTCATTCCAATGAATCTGATCCCAGCCTACTCAATCTCTCCTCATAAGGCAACCCTCTCAACTCTGGAATCAACCTATTGAACCTCCTCTGCACCCCCTCTGATGTCAGTATATCCTCAGGGCAGGTGAGGTGGTGAGGTGTGAGGCTAATGGTTTTCGACTACCACATTTCAGGGTTGAATTGTCGAGGAGAATGGTGACTCTGGACTGTGCAGGTCATTGTTGTGGAAACACAGTGGCCAAGTCAAGCATTCAGTGAGCCTCAACCCACCACGTCCCTCCTTCAAGTTGTAGGTCAGGAATCTGTACTGCCTAGTTTCACGGGGACAACAAGAGAATCAGAAGAGGTGAATAATTGAATTCAATTGAATTTATTGTCACGTGTACCGAGGCACAGTAAAAAGCTTTGTCTTGCTGGCAATACAGGCAGATCACAGAGTTAAGTAGCATAGATAATAAATAATAGGTAAACAGCAGCAAGAACAAAAACACAGGTACAGGCGAATGTTAAGAGTTTTGTGAGTCCGTTCAGTATTCTAACAATAGTAGAAACTGTTATGAAACCAGATGGTGCGTGTGTTCAGGCTTCAGTACCTTCTCCCTGATGGTAGAGGTTGTAGAAAAACATTGCCAGGGTGGGATGGATCTTTGAGAATGCTGGCGGCCTTTCTTTGACAGTTGGCCTGGTAGATGGATTCTAGAGATAGGGGGTTGGCCTTTGTGATTGTCCGGGCCAAGTCCACCACTCTCTGTAACCGTCTCCGATCCTGAATGCCATACAGTTGCCAAATATATTGAACCAGAGCTTCAACAAGATGCAAATGCTAGTAAAATAAGGTATCTCTGCTCAATGCTGAGATTCTGAATCCCCATTCTTGAGGGAAAATGGGAAAAAGATTTCTCAAGATTAACCTTTTGATTTTATCCTTCTGTCCATATTTTGGTGCATTTATTACGATTGCTCACAGGGATAGGAGGATCCTGCCCATTATATCCTCTGGTGGGATAGTCCAGAAGAAGGGAAGAATAAATTTAAAATTAGAGGTTGGCTGATGCAGCTTTAACGTAAAAAAAAAAGCCCCTTTTGAATCTGAGAAAACTGATTGGTAGATTTTGTGAGCTTATTGATGTGAAACATTAACCCTGTCTCTCTCTCCACAGTTGCTGCCAAACCTGCTGAGAATTCTATTTTAGATTTCCAGCATCCACAGTGCATTACTCTCGCAATGATGGACTTTTGCTGGGCAAGATTATTAAAGATTACTGACCTATGCAGTGAGCATTTAATAAAGAACAGGTCAGCCATGATCTAACTGAATGGCAGAATAGTACTGAGGGGTTGCAAGGCCTCCTCCTGTTGCTGCATTCCAACCTGAAAATTGGAAAATAACGTCTGTAAAAGTTTAACTATGGAAAATGGTGCTTTCTTTAAATTGCCTGTAACTTGACTGAATGGTACTGCCTAAGAACAGCCTAGCCTCATGCAGAGCTGTGTATCAGGCTGACACAATTAATCGCTAACCTTTGGGTAAAGGCAGCTGTTAGTCTGAGCCAGATTTCTAGAGTCATAGAGTCATACAGCACAGAGGCCTTCTGTTCAACTCGTCTAGGTTTCCCAAAATGAACAATTCCCATTTTCCTGCACTTAGCCCGTCTTCCTCTTATGCTTTCGGATTCATGTACAGTCTGTTCTGATGTAACACAATAGTTCCATTCTCACGCAATATTGCACTGTAAGAAAATTGCATAATAACAGCACCATTTAAACCAATGGGACCTGAACCATGTTAGACCCAATAAGGTAAGAAAAGTTGGCATTGTACAGATAATGGTCTGAATTCTTCAATCATGTTATAACTAGTTTGCATTGAAGAAGTGTATGTTACAGTAGAATGGACTGTACCGATCCAAATGTTTTTTTAAAATGTTGTAACTATATCTGCAACGACCACTTTCTCTTCATTTCATATATGCATCACCCTCTGTGTGAAAAAATGGCTCCTTAGGTCCTTTTGAAATCTTTCTCCTCTCACCTTAAAACTGCCTCCTAGTTTTGACCACGCCGATTCTACGGAAAAGACCATTGCTATTCACCCTATCTGTGCCCCTCGTGATTTTCTCAACCTCTATAAGGTCACCCCTCAATATCTTATGCTCCAGGGGAAATCATTCCAGCCTATCCAACCTCTTGTTATCACAGAAACCCTCCAGTCCCAGCAACAACCTGGTAAATCTACTCTGTACCCTCACCAATTTAATAATATCCTTCCCACAGTAAGGCCACCAGAACTGTACACAGCACTCAAAGTGTGGCCTCACCAATGTTCTAGGCTGACTTTTCTGCTCTAGAATGAAAGAAATAATTTACATATCCACAGCACAATTCACAATCTCGTCACATTCTAAAATGTTTCACAATGAAAGAGTTTTTAAAATGTCTTCACTGCCTTTAGATAGGAACATTCAGCAGCTAATTTACACTCAGTAACAAACCCTCCCAAATCATTACACAACAATGACCAACTCATTAGGTTCCACATAGAGTTTTAGTGCCATACAACATGGAATCAGGCCTTTCCATTCATCTCCCCCATTAGCACCAAATTTCCCAAAATAAACTCATTCCATTTGCTGGCATTTGACCCATATCTCTCTAAACCTTTCCTATTCACGTAGCTATCCAAATGTCTTTTGAATGTTTTAACTGTATCTGCATTTACCACTTCCCCTGGCAGTTCATTTCATATATGAACCACTGTCTGTATGAAAATATTGCTCCTCAGGTCCCTTTTACATTTTTCTCCTCTCACTCAAAAATATGCCCCTAGTTTTGAACTCATTTTTCCTAAAGGAAAAGATCTTTGCTATTCACCTTATCTATGCTTCTCATGATTTTATAAACTTCTATAAGATAACTCCTTAACCTCCGATGCTACAGTGAAAAATGTCCCAGCCTATTCAGCGTCTCTTTATAACTCAAACCCTCCATTCCTGGCAACATCCTAGTAAATCTGTTTTGAACCCTTTCAAATTGAATAACATCCTTCCTATAACAGAGCAACCAGAACTATACACAGCACTCCAAAAGTGACCTCATCAAAGTCCTGTACAACCTCAACATGGCATGCCAACTCCTATACTCAATGGTCTGATCAATGAAGTCAAATGTTTTAAACTCCATCTTAACAACCTTGTCTACGTGTAACACAACTTTCAAAGAGCTACATACCTGAACTATGAGGTCTCTCTGTTTGACAACATTACCTAGAGCACTACCATCACCTGTATAAGTCCTGTCCTTGTTCATTTTCCTAAGTGCATTACCTTACATATATCTGAATTAAACTCCATCCAGCTCTCCTCAGCCCATTGACCCAATTGACCAATACCCCTTTGTAATATTAGGTAACCTTCTTCACTATCAACTATATTACTAATGTTGTTGTCATCCACAAACTTAGCAAAAATGCCTCCTAAACTCTCATCTAAATTGTTTATATGAATGACAAACAGCAGTGGACCCAGTACTGATCCAGATGGAACACCGCTGGGCACAAGATGCTCATCTGAAAAACAACCCTCCACCACTGCCTTCTGTCTCCTACCATCAAGTCAATTTTGTAAGCAACTGAAAAGCTACTGTGCAGAACCTTGTCAAAGGTGTTATTAAAGTCCACAGAGACCATGATTACTGCTCTGACCTCATCTATCCTTTTGGTTACATCCTCAAGAACTCAATGAAGTTTGTGAGACACAATTTCCCACACACAAAGTCATGCTGACTAGTCTAATCAGTCCCTGCCTCTCCAAATGCATGTAAATCCTATCTCTCAGAGTGACCTCCAATAACTTAACCACCACTGATTCCAGACTCACCGGTCTGTAGTTCCTCGGGTTCTCCTTACAGCCTTTCTTCAAAAAAGGCAAACATTATCCACCTTCCAGTCATCTGATGCCTCCCCTGGGGTTGTAGCCAATATAAATATCTCTGCTACGGTCCGTGCAATTTCTTCCCTCGCTTCCCACGACTTCCTGGGAGACTTTTGATCAGGTCCTGAAGATCATCGTCTTCTGGTAAATGTTGGTCAGGACTCAAAATTTCAAAATGTAATATATTGAACTGTGGATCCTGGAGAACAGAAATAAGCAAAAATAGAAATTACTGGAAAAACACAGCATGTTTGTCAGCAAGTGTGAAGAGAAAACAGAGTTAATGTCTCAAATCCAGTGGCCCTTCTTCAGAAGGAAACATAAAATTCCAACCTTCCTGTGACAGTTATTTATTTCATTTCTTCACCTGCAAACACAGAGACTGAGACAAATCCTTCCTGCCATCAAACCTAGCAAGCAGGGAAGGTATTAAATTCTGCCCACACTGTGAATCTAGTTTTTGTTTTTAAGTCTCAAGAATGGCTCAAACCCATGTCGCTCTGAATGGGAGGTGCCAACACCATGGCTGGCACTGAAGGTACCTTCACTGAAACTGAAGGTTGAAATCACCTTGCTCACAAAATGGAATTATTCTGGCAATACTTTTAAAATGCCCACATCCCACAAATGAATTTTAAAAAAGTACAACTATGATGATTAAAAAACATTCCTGATGCATATCTAGTGAGGAACGCGACAGTAGATGGTTAGTATCTGTAAGGCATTGGGAATTCGATGCTTTATGGGACACATAGTTCATATGCTTCTACGTCCAAGGAAATGTCAGGAGAACAGAGTGAGGACAGAGAGTTGAAGAGCAGGGATCTATTAGTGATTACACTTTCAGGAACTTTACTTGATTGCCTTTGGGGATTGGGGAGATAGTTTGCAGAAGTTTTCCCTGCAGAGAATGAAGAAGTGGGCTGAAGTTCACAGAGGACGACATTGTGACCTTCTGTAATGAGGACGAGGGGGGAGCAATTGCTGTGTTCAGTTCTGTTCTCCAAAGTGTAGGATTCACACTGGTTTGACCGTCAGTCAACCTGATTAGAGTCAGTTAGTCGCTATTTCATTACCATCGAACTCTCTCAGACTCAGGAAGAAGTTGATGCCAGAATTATGAGGTTTACACAGAAGAACCACATTGTACTAAAACCGTGAATTCAATTTCCACAGTGCTTTTGCATTACTGACAATTTCCAGCACTTACTGTTTTGTTTTTATTTCAGATCCAAAGCTTGATACCAACCAGGAAAAACTGAACAGTGGCCCAACTGTTCTGAAAAAATGTCACTGGAGTCAAAAAATGTCACTGGAGCTCTATGACTCATTGACTAGTTGAGTTTCTCCAGCATTTTCTATTTTTGCTTTTGATGCTTTGGAACATGGGTTCAAATCTCATGCTGGTTAGCACTGCTGCCTCACAGCGCCGGAGATCCGGGTTCAATTCCCGCCTCAGGCGACTGACTGTGTGGAGTTTGCACGTTCTCCCCGTGTCTGCGTGGGTTTCCTCCGGGTGCTCCGGTTTCCTCCCACAGTCCAAAGATGTGCAGGTCAGGTGAATTGGCTATGCTAAATTGCCCGTAGTGTTAGGTAAGGGGTAAATGTAGGGGTATGGGTGGGTTGCGCTTCGGCAGGTCGGTGTGGACTTGTTGGGCCGAAGAGTCTGTTTCCACACTGTAATGAAATCTAATCTAAAATCTAATCTAATCTAAAATCTAATCTAAAAATATTAACTCTGCTTTCTTTCTTCACATATGCTGCCAGACCTTGGAGTATTGTGTTCAGTTTTTGTCACCTTGTTATAGGAAGGATGTTATTAAACTGGAAAGAGTGAAGAAGAAATTCACAAGGATGTTACCTGGACTCAATGGTCTGAGTAATAGGGAGAGGTTGGACATGCTAGGGCTTTTTTCTTTAGAGCATAGGAGACTGAGGGGTGATCTTACAGATGTGTATCAGATCATGAGAGGAATGGATAGGATGAATACACTCAGTCTTTTTCGCAAAGTTGGGGAATCAAGGACGAGAGAGCAACAGCTTATGGTTAGAGGGGAATGAATAAAAGGGAACCTGAGGGGCAACGTTTTTACACAGAGGGTGGTACGCATATGGAATGAGCTGTCACAGAAAGTGGTTGAGGCAGGTACATTAACAACATTTAAAAGGCATTTGGACAAATACATGGATAGGAAAGATTTAGGAGGATATAGGCCAAGAGCAGGGAAATGAGGTTAGTGCAGTTGGACCTTTTGGTTGGCATGGACCAGTTTGGGTCAAAGGGCCTGCCTCTGTGCTGTAGGGCTCTATGACTCATTGACTAGCTGAGTTTCTCCAGCATTTTCTATTTTTGCTTTTGATGCTTTGGAACATGGGTTCAAATCTCATGCTGGAAATGCCAGCTAGTCTCAGTAATGGTGACCATGAAATGGTTGCCAAAGACGTGTTGAGAAAAATCTGGTTCTTGAGGAAGGGAAACCAATCATTATTAGCTGGTCTGTCTGCTGTGTCTCTATACCAACAGTAACATGGTTGACTGCTCTCTGAAATGGCCTAGAAAGTCAGCAAGGTCCTGACCATTATTTAAATATACAAAAGGTGGGGGGGAGGAAAGGTGTGCATGGTAACCCTAATGAAATAGTGAAAAACAAGGCTGCTCTCACATTGATGAGAGATAGCTAGTTGTGGTTTAACCTGAGGTCACTGCATCCTTGACAAGGGTTGGGGGGATATTGAGGAGTAGACTCCTTCACTCAGTGCAGGAAGTGAACTTGCACTGTTAGTATTACTCTGCATTGGCAAACAATCTGTGCAGTAAATGGAGCTAAACTGACCCCGAATGACATAGACTGACAAAAGATTCAACTAATTATTTTGTAAATATGCATTTTTTTAAAAACAAGGCCCTGTTGGTGAGTTGCACTCACTGCAATCAAGTAAAATTAATTGTATAATTTATTTAATGTTGGTAGAAGGAAGGGGTTTAACAAAACCATGACTTGAAGCTAAACTGTACTAAAACCCATTTAATCTCAATGAGGCACATGGGCTGCAGTTGGGGAGCCTAGAGATGAAACTTGCAGCCTGCACAAGGCTGGTACAATGACAACATTTAAAAGGCATCTGGCTGAGTACATGAAAAGGAAGGGTTTAGATGGATCTGGGCCAAATGCTGACAAATAGGATTCGGGACGTGGGATGTCTGGTTATAGGGGCTCTCAAGTGGAGAATTCTACTGCACCCAGGCTATAATCAGGGTTTTGTGCACAACATAGGCCAGGGATAGAACACAAGAGATTCTGGGATGGGCCATTCGGTTCCAAGATGGTGTTTCTTCAATGGAGCCACCCAAACACAGGGTCCTGTTATATTGGACCCATTTTGACTTCTGGGTGACTGTATGGGAAACTGCACAGAATGATCACCTTCCAATAGTGAAGAGGTCCCACCTGATGACTTCAAGACCCCAGGCTCCTGTACCTTCACCAGGCTCTTTGTTAGCTATTCAAGTCAAATGAGCATCACTGACCAGGTCAACATTTATTATCCATCTCTAACTGCCCAGAGAGATGCTAAGTGTCAACCACATTGCTGTGGGTCTGGAGGTAAAAACAATGACTGCAGATGCTGGAAACCAGATTCTGGATTAGTGGTGCTGGAGTCACATGTAGGCCAGATTAGGTAAAGATGGCAGTTTCCTTCCCTAGAGGTCACTAGTGAACCAGATGGCTTTTTTTTGTTTTGACAATCAATAACGGTTTCATGTTTGTTGTTAGATTCCGAATTCCAGATAATTTTAAAATTCAAATTCAATCATCTGTCACAGCAAGATTTGAACCCAGGTCCCCAGAACATTACCGAAGTTGCTAGATTAACAGTCCAGCAGTAATACCATTAGGTCATTACACCCCCAGGTGAGCTATGGGAGGAGGAGGATGGTGTGGCCTGTGGTGGAGGAGGGTCACAATTGTAGAAAGAAAGGTTCCTGGGATTACAACATTCCTGGAGGATGTTCTCATCCAGTTCTTATGGAACTGGTTGGAATTGACTCTGGTCAGTTTCTATCTGAAATCTCAATGGCTAGCCAATTTACATTGATTTTCATTTTGGAATAGATTGCATCATGATAACAGACATTTTGTAAAACTGGGTGGAGTTCCCTTTCTCTGGTTTTGCCATCTTCCATCAGTTAAAACCCTATGAACATTGAACAATAATTGTCCGTATCTACCTCACTGTGTGTAATTATTTTGCAGCAACTAACTACACATCGCCTTTCCCTACTACTACGAGGAGACTTTCTTTCAAACACTTAGTATTGTCCAGAATGAGATGACATACAGGTTGATATTTTAGCTCTTTGAGTATTAATTTATTTTAAATTCATGTGAGTTCACAAAAGAGATACTCTAACATCAAACACTCAGAGACATTTTACTATTCAGCAACCAGTTAGCTAATCCTG
Organism: Chiloscyllium punctatum; assembly: GCF_047496795.1. Taxonomy (NCBI): domain Eukaryota; kingdom Metazoa; phylum Chordata; class Chondrichthyes; order Orectolobiformes; family Hemiscylliidae; genus Chiloscyllium; species Chiloscyllium punctatum. The sequence goes on along the minus strand of NC_092764.1, from coordinate 9,092,908 downwards.
GAAAGTTAACTTTTTCCATGCCTCTCCTGGTTAAGTTCAATATGAGCAACTTCCCTGTCATCCAAACTTAGACCAGCTCTCGTGTTTGAACAAGGAACTGAAGTTTCTCCGTGAACAGTTTCACTAAAATTACCAGCTCCTCAATCCATGATGGCCTCTGGCTGTCCATGAATTTCTCTGATATTTTATTTTTCGTTTTATTCTTCCACAGTAATCGCTTAATTGTTCTTTTGACTCTGATGTCGGTCAGTTTTCAAATCAGAAGTAACCCAATGAAAATATTCCTAGTTTACGGACAGACATGTACTGTCCCCAGGATTTTCTCATACGAGATGTTTAAATAAGCAAACTTCAAGTTTCAAGGGATAAGAACAACTCTGCCTTGTCTAACTCTCCACATTGTTTGCTGGAGGAGACACTGGTTCAGACCACACCAGACCGGCTCAGTGACACATTGCATACTTTTGGAGGCACAGTTGTGAAAATATTCCTGACCGGAGCGTTGATTCATAATAGGAAAAAGAGTGGAAGGATTATAGTCATAGGGAATTCAATTGTAAGGGGAGTAGATAGGTGGCTCTGTGGTCGAAAACGAGACTCCCAAATGGTATGTTGCCTCTGAGGTGCATGGGTCAGGAATGTTTCAGATTGGCTGCAGAACATTTTGAAGAAGGAGGATGAATTGAACAGAATTGAATTTATTGTCATGTGTACCGAGGCACAGTGAAAAGCTTTTTCTTCCGAGCAGTACAGGCAGATCACAAAGTTAAGTAGCATAGATAAGTAAATAACAGGTAAACAGTGGCAAAAACAAAAACACAGGTACAGGTGAATGTTTAGAATTTGTGAGTCCATTCTATATTCTAACAACAGTAGGGTAGAAACTGTTTGGAAACCGGCTGGTGCATGTGTTCAGGCTTCTGTACCTTCTCCCCGATGGTAGAGATTGTAGAAACACATTGCCAGGGTGGGATGGATCTTTGAAAATGCTGGCAGCCTTTCGTTGGCAGCAGGCCTGGTAGATGGATTCTAGAGATGGGAGGTTGGCCTTTGTGAATGTCCGGGCCGAGTTCACCACTCTCTGTAACTGTCTCCAATCTTGAACGGAACAGTTGCCAAACCAGGTAGTGATACATCCAGACAGAATGCTCTCGATGGTGCACCTATAAAAGTTGGCAAGGGTATTCACCGTCATTCCCAAATTTCCTCAGCTGCCTGAGGGAGAAGAGACTTTGTTTGGCCTTTGTAACCAGTGCGTCCACATGAAGAGTCCAAGAAAGCTTGTTGTGGATGACCACCCCCAGGAGCTTGACACTCTCCACTTGTTCCACCCCTGTGCTGTTAATGTGTTGGGGGCATGAGTAACATCCTGTCAAAAGTCAATTATGAGTTCCTTGGTTTTGTCGGCATTGAGAGCTAGGTTGTTCTCAGTGCACCGTTTTTCCAGGTCTTCCACCCCCCCCGTCTGTAGTCTGTTTTGTCACCATCTGAGAATTGACCGACTATAGAATATAGAACATAGAACATAGAACAATACAGCACAGAACAGGCCCTTCGGCCCACGATGTTGTGCCGAACTTCTAACCTAGATTAAGCACCCATCCATGTACCTATCCAAATGCCGCTTAAAGGTCGCCAATGATTCTGACACATGGTGGAGTCATCAGCGAACTTTTAAATGGCATTAGTCTGGTATTTTCCATGCAGTCATGGGGATACAGTGAGTACAGTAGAGGGGGAGTTGAGTACTCACCCCTGTGGTGCATGTTGGCACCAAGGATTCCGGGTAAAAAATGGGATGAGGTCCTACAAGCAGAATTTAAGGAGTTCAGAGCCAAATTAAAAAGTAGGACCTCAGAGATAGTCATAGAACATAGAACATAGAACAATACAGCGCAGAACAGGCCCTTCGGCCCACGATGTTGCGCCAACCTGTGAACTATTCTCAGTTCGTCTCCATTCACTATCCCATCATCATCCATGTGCTTATCTAAGGATTGTTTAAATCTCCCTAATGTGGCTGAGCTGACTACATTTGCAGGTAGGGCATTCCACATCATTACCACTCTCTGTGTAAAGAACCTGCCTCTGACATCTGTCTTAAATCTATCACCCCTCAATTTGTAGTTCTGTAGTGAGCACTGATAGCAACCTCAGGATTGCTATCAGTGCCGACACGTTAGTCAGGGTACGAATTAAAGAATAGGCAGGATGAACGTCTGGCTTGTGAAATGGTGTAGGAGGGAGAGATTCAGATATTTGGGACATGGGGACCAGTTCTGGGGGAGGTGGCACTATTACAAATTGTATGGTCTACACCAGGGGGAGACTGGGACAAGGGGACGCTTTTGCTAACGCTGTTGGGGAGGGTTTAAACTAATGTGACAGGGAAATGGGAACTAAATGAGAAGGTTAGTGGACAGTAAGGAGGTAGTAACTAAAGCTTGTAAGGAGCTAGATAAAGAAGTCAGCGTGACTCGGGGGAAGTGGAGGCAGGGGACAGATTATGAACGCAAACGGACAGGTGGTCTGAGGTGCATTTGTTTCAATGTGAGAAGTGTGGTAGGTAGGGCAGATGAATTCATGACTTGGATTAGTGCCTCGAAGTGTGATATTATTGCTATTACTGAGACTTGGTTGAGGGGACGGCAAGATTGGCAATTAAATATCCCAGGATATAGATGCTTCAGGAGGGATAGAGAAGGAGGTAAAAGGGGTGGAGGAGTTGCATTACTGCTCAGAGAGGATATCACAGCTGTGCTGAAGGAGAGCACTATGTAAGACTTGAGCAGTGAGGCAATATGGGCGGAGCTCAGAAATAGGGAGGGTGTGGTAACAATGTTGGGGCTGTACTATAGGCCTCCCAACAGCCAGCATAGGATAGAGGTACAAATATGTCACGAGATCATACTAAGATGTAGGAGCAACAGGATGGTAGTGGTAGGAGATTTTAATTTTCCCATCATTGACTGGGAATCACTTAGTGTTAGAGGTCTAAATTGAGCAGAATTTGTAAGGAGCATCCAGGAAAGTTTTCTGAGCAGAATGTACATAGTCCAACTCAGGAAAGGGCTATACTGGACCTGGTGTTGAGGAATGAGCCTGGGTAGGTGGTTGAAGTTTCAGTAGGGGATTACTTTGGGAATCGTGCTCACAATTCTGTACGTTTTAGAATATTGAAGGAAAAAGACAAGAGTGGTCCTAAAGGAAGAGCTAAATTGGGGGAAGGCCAACGATACCATAATTCAGCAGGAGCTGGGGAATGTAGATTGGAAACATCTGTTTGATAGAAAATCCACATTTGATATGTGGGAGGCTTTAAAAGAGACAAGAGTATGGTGCTGGAAAAGCACAGTGGTTTAGGCAGCATCCAAGGAACAGGATAATCAACGTTTCGGGCATAAGCATTTCATCAGGAATGAAGGGCTTATGCCCAAAACGTTGATTCTCCTGTTCCTTGGATGCTGTCTGAACCACTGTGCTTTTCCAGTACCATACTGTCGAGTCTGATCTCCAGCATCTGCAGTCTTCACTTTCTACCAGCTTTGAAAGAGAGGTTGTTTCAAGTTCAGGAGAGCTATGTTCCTGTGAAAATGAGGGATAGAAATGACAAGATAAAGGAACCATCGTGAAATTGGGACACTAGCTAAGAGGAAAAAGGAATCATATGTGAGGTCTACGCGACTGAAAACAGATGAAGCTTTGGAAGAATAACGGGAATATAGGAGCAATCTGAAATGAGGAATTAAGAGGGCTAAAAGGGGTCATGAGATATCTTTAGCAGACAGATAAGCCCTTTATTGGTATATAAGGAGCAAGAGGGTAACTAAAGAAAGGATTGACCCACTCAAGGACAAAGGAGGAAAGTTATGAATGGAGTCAGAGAAAATGGGTGAGATTCATAATGTGCACTTTGCATCGGTATTCACCGAGGAGTGGGACATGACGGAAGCTGAGGTTAGGGATAGATGTTTGATTACTCCAGGTCAAGTTGGCATAAGGAGGGAGAAAGTGTTTGGTATTCTAAAAGACATTAAGGTGGACAGGTACCCAGGTCCAGATGGGATCTAAACCAGGTTATTGAGGAAAGTGAGAGAGTAAATAGCTGGGGTCTTAACAGTTTTCTTAAAGCATCCTCGAACGCGGGTGAGATCCCAGAAGACTGGAGAATTGCTAATGTTGTCCCCTTGTTTAAGAAAGGTAGCAGGGAATATCCAGGTAATTATGGACCGGTGAGCCTGACGTCAATGGTAGGGAAGCTGTGGGAGAAGATTCTAAAGGATAGGATCTACTTACATTTGGAAGAAAATGGGCCTATCGGTGATAGGCAACATGGTTTTGTGCAGGGAATGCCATGTCGTATCAACTTAATATTGTTCTTTTGAGGAAGTGACAAAGTTGATTGATGAGGGAAGGACTGTTGATGTCATACACATGAACTTCAACAAGGCGTTTGATAAGATTCCCCATGGTAGGCTAATGGAGAAAGTGAAGCCACATTAGATCCAGGGTGTACTAGCTAGATTGAGAGAAAACTGACTGGACAGCAGGAGACAGGGAGTAGCAGTGGAAGGGAGTATCTCAAAATGGAGAACTGTGACCAATGGTGTTCCACAGGGATCTGTGTTGGGACCACTGTTGATTGTGATATGTATAAATAATCTGGAGGAAGATATAAGTGATCTGGTTAGCAAGTTTGCAGATGATACTAAGATTGGTGGAGTAGCAGACAGTGAAGGGAACTGTCAGAGAATGCAGCAGAATAAAAATAGATTGGATGGTTCGACAGAGAAATGGCAGATGGAGTTCAATCCATGCAAATGCAAGGTAATGCATTTTGGAAGATTCAATTCAAGAGTGAATTATACAGTAAATGGAAAAGCCCTGGGGAAAATTGATATACAGGGAGATCTGGTCTATTGTACCCTGAAGGTGGCAAAGCAAGTCAATAGAGTGGCTGAGAAGGCATACAGCATGCTTTCCTTCATTGGACTGGGTATTGAGTATTGAGGAATTGGCATGTCATGTTACAGTTGTGTTAGACTTTGGTTCGGCCACATTTGGGATACTACGTACAGCTCTGGTTGCCATATTACCAAAAGAATGTGGATGCTTTGGAGGGGGTGCAGAGGACATTCACCAGGATGTTGCCTGGTATGGAGGGTGCTAGCTATGAGGAGAGGTTGGGTAGATTAGGATTATTTTCATTAGAAAGACAGAGATTGAGGGGGGACCTGAATGAGGTCTACAAAATCATGAAAGGTATAGACAAGGAGGATAGCAAAAAGTTTTTTCCCAGAGTGGAGCACTCAATTACAAGGGGTCATGAGTTCAAAGTGAGAGGATAAAAGCTTAAGGGAGTTATATGTGGAAAGCTTTTCACACAGACGGTGGTGGGGGCCTGGAATTTGTTGCCAGTGGAGGTGATAGAGGCGGACACGATAGCGTCGTTTTAGATGTATCTAGACAGATACATGAATGGGCACGGAGCAAAGGGATACAGATCCTGAGAAAATAGGTGGCAGGTTTAGATAGAGGATATGGATTGACGCAGGCTTGGAGGGCTGAAGGGCCTGTTCCTGTGTTGTAGTTTTCTTTGTTCATAATTTTCTAGCTAGAGTATTCAACTATATTCCGACAATATATACAAAATGCACAACAACAGCAATAAGTGATCTGCACAGAAACTGCATCTGACACTGCACCAGTTTGAGCAGTACCCTCTTCCTTGAATTTCTGCTCAAACACATTTGCATATAAGGAGATGCAAACTTGATCACAAACCAGAGGAACAGCAGGAGGCCATTCAGCCCCTCAACCCTTTTCCACCATTCACTGAGATCAAGACAGATCTGCTGCTTAAAGTTTTTTTTAAATGCATTTCAAGGATGACAGCACTGATGACTAGGCCAACATTCATTGCCATCCATTAATTCAAACTTCAATATCTGCCATGGAGTGGGATTTGAACCCAAGTCCCCAGAATATTTCCTGGGTGACCGGATTAACAGCTCAGCGATAATACCCCAAGGCCTCCTCCATAACTCCATATGCCTGCCTTTGGCCCATAATCCCTTTATGCTTTTGCTTACCAAAAAAGTACCTATCTCAGATTTAAAATTAACAACTGATCTAGCATCCACTGTCTGTTGAAGTACTTCCTGACATCTCTCCTGAACAGTCTTCCCTAATTTTCAGACTATGCCCGCTACTTGCAGAATCTGAAACCATTGGAAATAGGTTCATCTTCACCTGTCCTGTCTTTCCTGTTAATATCTTGAAGACTTTAATCAGATCAATTCTGAACCTTCTAAATTCTAGGGAAGATCAGATACATTACAGTGTGGAAACAGGCCCTTCAACCCAACAAGACCACACCGACCCTCCAAAGACCAATCCACCCAGACCCATTCCCTATATTTACCCTGCATAATGCAGCTAACACTATGGGCAATGTATCATGGTCAATTCACCTGACCTGCACATCTTTTTAGATTGTGGGAGGAAAGCCATGCGGACACAAGGAGAATGTGCAAACTCCACACAGTCACATGAGGCAGGAATCCAACTCGGGTCGCTGGCACTGTGAGACAGCTGTGCTAACCACTGAGCCACCATGCCACCCCAAGAAAACTGGGCTAATTTGTACAATCTCTTAAACCCTCTGAAGTCCAGGTATCATTCCTGAAAGCATATACTTCCATCCAAGGCCAATCTATCCTTCCTAACATCTGATGCCCAAATCTGCTCAGAGTACTCCAAGTGGGGTCTAACCAGAGTTCTGTTAAGCTGTACAATTTGGCATTATTTTAGAAGGCTTATTTTAAAAAAAAGTCCCTTGATAGGCTGAAGTAACTTTCTGCTCTCTAATTAAACAACACAGCTGAGTGTTCAATTGGCAATAAAAAACAATTTTTACTTCAATCTGCCACCTGTGGATAATAGAATTTTGAATAATTGAGGGTGAGTTTAAAAAGAAATACAGAAACATTTGTCTGATGTACTGAAAGGCAATCATTATTCTTAGTAAGTTGAGGAATTTTATTCAATAGCTTTTAAGAAAATCGACCTGTGTCCTTGCACTGAGTTTAGTTTGAACAGTCACCTTGAAAGGACAATTAGGAGAAACTGGTCAGAATGATTAATTTAATCTGGACATGTGCCAGCTTTATGTACATGGCTGGCAATTGTGCTCTGCTTTATATTAAATCAATGCAAAAGATTGTAGGAACATGTCACTGAACGCAATTTGCTTTTAACATTGTGTGATCTTTAGCTCAGACTTCAAACATCTAAACTCAGTAGCGAAACTATTCCACGGAGGAAAACACCAGGCACAGCTAATCGTTGTCCTAAACTGATTGATTTTTAAGAAATGACCTTGTAGAGTCAAGAGTGCCCTGCCTCTCCGTTTTCACTAGGTGTTCATCATAGTGAGGGATGGGACTTTCTTTCTCAAGTACCTAAGGTCAACATCAGGTATTGACAGGCCAGGCTCATACTCCCAGATATTTACTTCTGGAATACTGCATTCAATTCTGGTCTCCCTGCTATAAGACAGATGCTGTTAAACTTGAAAGGATGCAGAAAATATTTACAAAGATGTTACCGGGTCTGGTAGGGTTGAGCGACTGGGAGAGGCTGAATTGGCTGGGGCTACTTTCCCTGGAGCATCGGAGGCTGAGGTGTGATCTTATAAAGGTTTATAAAATCATGAGGATCAAAATATAAGGTGAATAGCCAAGGTCTTTTCCCCAGGATAGGGGAGTCCAAAACTAGAGAGGGGAAAGATATAAAAGGGAGCTAAGGGGTAATATTTTAACACAGAGGGTGGTGCATGTGTGTAATGAGCTGCCAGAGGAAGTGATGGAGGCTGGTACAATTGCAACATTTAATAGGCATCTGGATGGGCATATGAATAGGAAGGGTTTAGAGGGATATGGGCCAAATGCTGGCAAGTGGGACTACATTAAGTTAGGATATGTGGATGAGTTGGACCGAAGGGTCTGTTTCAGTGCTGTACATCTCTATGACTCTAAATTTCCACTTCTCTGCCACACATCCTGTAGGTCAGATGCTCATTAAAACCAACCTCTTCGATCACCTTCTGGAGATCATTTTACGTGGCTTGGAGTTAAAATTCTGTTGGATTGAAGTTCCTGTGAAACTTGCTTTGTCACTTTGTTACAAAGCTAGGTTACAGTTGGTATTGTTTTACTCCATTTTAACATTGGCCAGCTCTTAATCCAAGTGTGCCAATCTGAACTCCCTTCTTCACAGCCCACAGCAGGTATCTTGTAGACTTCAGGCCATGTGAATCACAAGACACTGCTGCGGAATTCCATTCTTATCATTCCAAGGAAAGGAAGTGAAGCAGTTGATCAGCAATGCACTGTGGGTGGAATGGTCCTACATGGCGCCTGTGAGTCCCCCAGGATTCACACATGGGAGAGAGAAAGAGAGAGAGAGAGTTAGGGGGAGAGAGATTCTTCACAGGAATTAGAGACAGGGAGCTGAATATTTCTACTCTGGCCCTGAAGACCCTGCAACAAAGCTGGAGGATATTTAAAAGCCTTACACCTTTAATGAAGGTCAGGGTCTGTGTCTTCACACTGACCCTGCTATCCGACCTTTCACCATCAACCACCGACCTGCATCTACCTAGCACCTTCCCAGCTACCTCACCCCCATCCTCCTATTTATCTGTCAGCCACCTCCCCACCCCGACATTCCAGCCCAAAACGTAGACTTTCCTGCTCCTCAGATGCTGCCTGACCTGCTGTGTTTTTCCAGTGCCACACCTTTCATCTCTGACCTCCAGCATCTGCAGTCCTCACTTCCTCCTGCTAGATGACCAGTGCAGTGACATTGCAATCATGTCACCACATCCTTCCTATGGTAGTAAGTAACTGCTTCATGCCTCTTCCCAAGTCCTACCTCACTCTTCCGACATCTGCTATGATGTTCAAGCTGCTTTTGTTGTGACTTTGGATTTATTGTCCCTGTCGCTCATTTGGGTCATCCTCTTCTGATTTCATGCTTCAAAAGACCAGGACTTTCCATCAGACTAGCCATAGCAGCCCAGAGCAGAAGAGGATGAAAGAGAGATAGAAATTGTAATAACCCAGGAAGGCTGAAAGGAAGCTATGTATTGTTGAACACCAAAAGAGTGCCACAATGCATGGCATATATGGGCTAGTCCCAGCCAGGCACTGATAGTATTGTAGACACATTCTTGATTCTGCTTGTTTTTATATCCAAATGTGTCCTTACACGCACCTGAACAATTTTTCCCCTATTCACCAAATCACAGCAACTTTTATTTCTTCCTAACTATTAAACAGGTAGAAAGGAGGAGGGACTACATCAATGAACACCTATCTACATCAATGGAGGTGAGGTAGAGAGAATTGAGAGTAAAGTTCCTCAGAGTGATGATAACTAACAACCTGTCTTCAACTTCCCATGTAGATGTGATGGTCAAGAAGGTACAACAATACCACTTCTTCAAGGCTTGAGAAATTTGACATGTCCAGAAGGACCCTCACCAACATTTGCAGATACATCATTGAAAGCATTCTGCCTGAGTGCATCATGGCCTGGTACAGCAACAGTTCTGCTCAGGACCTTAAGAAACTACAGAGAGTTGTGAACACAGCCCAGACCGTCACACAAAGTATGACCATCCATTGACTCCATCTACACTTCTCATTGCCACGGCAAGGCAGCCAACATTATCAAAAAACCCTTCCACTCTGGTTACAATCTCTTCCAACCTCTTCCATCAGCCAGAACATACAAAAGCTTTAACACATGTACCAACAGGTTCAGCAACAGCTTCTTCCCTGCTGTTATTAGACTGCTGAATGAACCACTCAAATTTCAAATCTAATGTTGATCTTGCTTTTGCGCACTTCCTGTAATCTGTATGCCTCGATCTGTCTAAACACCCCCTGATCTGAATGTCCTTGTATGTTATGATCTGCTTGCATTACATGTGAAACAAAACTTTTCACTATACTCAGGGACAATAAATCAAATCAAAAGTCAAATCAAACCTCCTTGATCTGTTTTATTTTCTCTTTTCTTCTTTTAATATCCAGAAGTGTAATCACACACAATTGAAAGTTTGCTTTTTCCCCCATCACCGAATGTCTAACGCTTTTTTTGGTTTTTAACTATTAACCACCACCAGTTAACCACCCAAGGAATCACTTCAATATTGACAAGCAAAGCCCAGTGTGGGCTATGCAAACCATCAAAAGAGAGGGAGAGGGGTCTCAATCAAAACAGAGTTTTTGATTGATAAGATTGACTCCAGTGTGGCCCAACAAGTCCACTCTGACCCTCTGAAGACCAACCCACCCAGACCAATTTCCCTCTGACTAATGCACTTAACACTATGGGCAATTTAGCATGACCAATTCACCTGACCTGCACATCTTTGGGTTGTGGGAGGAAACCCACGCAGACATGGAGAGAAAGTGCAAATTCCACACAGACAGTAGCCCGAGGCTGGAATCAAACCCGGGTCCCTGGCACTGCGAGGCAGCAGTGCTAACCACTGAGCCACCATGCTGCCCAAAATATCTCGAGCCCCCTTATGTGGGGGCAATCATGTCTCATTAAGCATCCATCCAGTAAGCCTCATTGTGCTGTGCTCATCTCCCATTGCTATCTACACTAACTCATTCTATAGAATGGAAACAGGCCATCTGGCCCAACAAGACAACACTGACCCTCCGAAGGGTATCCCATCCCCCTACCTCTATTACTCTACATTTCACCTGCCTAATGAACCTAGCCAACACATTCCTGAACACTATGGACAATTTAGCATGGCTAATTCACCCAACCCGCACATCTTCGGACTGTGGGAGGAAACTGGAGCACCCGGAGGAAACCCACGCAGACATGGAGAGAATGTGCAAACTCCACACAGACAGCAGCCCGAGGCTAGAATTGAACCCTGGTCCCTGGCAGCGTGAAGCAGCAGTGCTAACCACTGAGCCACCATGCCACCCATAAATGAATGGAGAATTAAAGCACTCTACCCCCTATAGTGCCCACCTCTCTCTTAAGGCATTGAGAGTATCTGGGACTGCTGCATTTTCTGCTTTTTTTCCCTTTTTTCATCTATAACCAGATCTGCTCTTAAACACAACTGACAGCTTTCCCACCTTGAAATCACTGGGTCCTTTTTTTTTTCTAACTGCTGACCACCACGAGAAAATCGCCCACAAAGTCAGTTGGATGTTTACTTGTGAATCCCATTATGGGCAATGCAAGCCATCAAAGTAAGAGGAAGGGTACCTATATTTATAATTAAATACAGGAAAGGACGGCAGCTGGAAGATGATCCTTTCTGTGTATTTGGCAAAGGGACAGGAGGAGTAAGGAGTACAGATAGAGTCAGGGAGTCATAGAGTCTTGGTGTCATAGAGTCACAAAGTCATAGAGTCATATCCACTCTTTGGTCCAACTCGTCCATGCTGACAGATATCCCAAATTAATCTTGTTCCGTTTGCCAGCATTTGGCCAATGTTCCTCCATAACCTTCCCGTTCAAATACCGGTCTAGATGCCTTTTAAGTGTGTATTTGTACCAGCCTCCACCACTTCCTCTGGCAGGTCATTCCATACACGCACCACTTGGTGAGGGTGCATTGAGCAAGGGCCAAAGGAAGTACAAATGGGATGATGGAGGAAATGTATTGATGCATACAAGTAGGATCAGTGTTAATGATTGGTGTGAATAGAAAAGAAATTGGCTGTATTGAGAGCAAACTCACACAGAAGAAATAACCAGAAGAACTGACGAATGACACATACTGGTCTGATTTGTCTTGCATTCCTCAGAACAGTACTCCAGCAAAACCAGCAAGCTCGTTTCCAATTATAACAGTTTTATTACTGTTTATTTTCTCAGCGGGTATACAAAACAAAACATTTGGGACAGGGTTGAGGGAAGAAGCTGATAGTGAAAGTGGAGGTCACAATTGGACTACAACTTTGTTGAACTTATTGTTGAGTCCTGAAGGCTGTTAACTACTAGGGCTTCAATGAAACACTGCCCAGCATAGAGACATAGCATAAGGGTAAGATAGCATATGGAAAAGGCAAACAACTGGAAGATCATAGGGTCATTCTTATGGACAGATTGCGATGCTGACAGCCAGTAAATCATAGATTCTCATTGTGACAGTAGGCCTTTGGCCCATTGAACCCATACTGACATTCTGAAGAACATCTCACCAAGACCCATCCCATACCCGAGCCCTATAACCCTACATTTCCGTGGCTAAGCCACCGAGCCCGCACATCCCTGGATACTATGAGGAAATTTTGCATGGCCAATCTATCTAACCTTGGACTGTGGAAGGAAACTGGAGGACCTGAAGGTAACCCCGGGAAATGTGTAAACTCCACACAGTCACTCGAGGGTGGAATCGAGCCTGGGTCCCTGGCACTGTGTGGTGGTACCGTTAACCACGGAGCCACTGTGCCAGTTTCAAATTGGAATTTGCAGAAGGATGTGGGTAATAGGTTACCTGAGGAGATAGGATATAAAAATTAGAGCATTAAGAGACAGTACTGAGCTTTCTAAAGTCAGTACTAAGGGAGTGCTGAACTATTGGAGGATCAGTGCTGAGGGAGAGCAGCACTGTCAGAGGGACAGTACTGAAAGAATGCTGCACTGTTTGTGGGACAAGAGAGTGGTGCTGGAAAAGTGCAGCTGGTCAGACAGAATTCCTGATGAAGGGCTTATGCCCGAAACATTGACTCCCCTGCTCCTCAGATGCTGCCTGAGCTGCTATGCTTTTCCAGCACCACATTCTCAACTCCGATCTCCAGCACCTGCAGTCCTCACTTCCTCCTCACCGTTGGCGGGACAGTAGAGTTTGCATAATTTGGACAACATGTTGGACAAAAGTGGTAGATGTTTTTGGTGATGAAGAGAGGGATTTGAGAACAAGGACGAGAATTTTTAAGAAAAATCATAAATCAATCTTTTTCAGAATACCCAAAAACAAAGTCATTCATGTATCAATAACTTGCTTCACAAATGGCCAGTAAATTCAGCTTCAACTCATTGCCACTGGGTGGCTGCAGAGAAGAAATGAGTTTCTGGCCAATTTGAGTGAAAATGTGAAGTACTGTTGATGGCAACATATAAATCAATAAATGAATCTTCAAACAACCCTTCCAAAAATAGGAACCGAATTTTACATTGGGTGTGTTGTCTGATTAACAAACGTCAAGGAATGTAAATACTTGTACTCATCTCCACTGGGATACACTGAGAAATTGAAGGCTGCTCACATGTCAAGCTGGAAAAGCTGACACTGCCTTTTTCTGATGGCAGGAAGAATATTTTCAATATTATTTTTGGTAAAACAAGATTGTTCTGATGCCTGGCAATAGAAATTTGTGACAAAACAATATAAATTGAATCAATTTCCACCCGCCAAGTTGGAGCCAGCAAATGATACAAGCGATGTTCCAAACTTAGTTTGAAATTTGACTGTGAAAAATCAAACTTTCTTCCTCCCTCTCCATTCTAATTAACCAATAACGAAACAACAATGGCGATTGTCAATCTATGTTTGAGTAATGGCTGGAATTAGATTGATTTTAGCGTCATGTGTACTCAAGCACAGAAGTACAGCAAAAAAGTTTACAATGTTGCGACTCCTGGCGCCTTGTTAGGTACAAAAAGAGGAATAAAAAAGAAAATAAGTTGTGTTACCTTACAGTAATTTATAGTATAAGTTAGAAATAAGATACAATTAGAAGGATAAACATTACATTCAGATAAACAGATTACAAATCAATCTTGCATCGCAGGGGCTTCAAGGCATGGTCTCGCAAGCCACTGACCACTCGCACTGGACCCCAGTCCAACAACCATCCCTGATCTATTCCATGTCTCTAGCACGCTCCACTCCAGCTCTCAGCCACTCCACATTGTTAGACTTGCACCTCAAGATATCGGACATTCCTGCTTTCAATCAATCATGCACGGACTAAGTTAACATTAATTCATTCAACACCAAAAGTACTGTTTGGACATACACACAGTTCCAATAGTCTTTCAGGTGATTTTATTATCCACCAGCGTTCCTGCCTCAGGCTTCAGGAGACAATACGATTCCTGAAAATGTACTGCAGCTTACGGACATCCCCACAGCTGATATGATAAATGTACATCTGTCACTCTCTGAGTTTTGTCTGCCTGATAGTTTTACCGTTCACACAAAGTTGTCAGTTAACCACCAGGACAACAATACATTTTATTACAACTTCTTTGATATGGTTTAAGAAAAAAGTTCTCTTTCAAAGTTGTAAAATCATCCTTTCCTTCATTGAATCCTTACAAGTGTGGAGATAGGCCATTTGGCCCAACAAGGCCACACTAACCCTCCCAAGCCCATTTCCTACACGTACCCCAATGAATGCACCTAACCTACACATCCATGAACAATTTCACATGGTCAATTCACCTAACTAGCACATATTTGGACTGGGGGAGGAAACCCTCACAGACACAAGGAGAATGTGCAAATTCCACATAGCCAGTGGTCCAATGCTGGAGCTGAACTCAGGTCCCTGGACTGTGGGACTGTGCCGTGTGCCCAGGAGGGTTTTTATTTCTCCATGATAGTGTTTGCACAGTCATGCTGCATTTCAACATTTTAAAACATGTTTTGAAAACAGCTACAATACCGGTGAAGGTTTGCAGAAACAGATATAATGGGTGTGATTTATCAAGTTATATGCCAAATACAGACAGAAATACTCATATAGGGATTGAAAATGTTGGCTCAACCAATACCAATGGATTCACTTTTAAGCCATGATCTCTGCTAGAGATTGGTTAAGCAAATGAGCTAAGATGCGTTAAATGGTGTTTCAAGTGGGAAAATGTGAAATTATCCATTTTAGCAGAAAGAACATAAAAGAAATATACAGGCAGTCCCTAGATCACAAACAGGTTGCATTCTGGAGTTAGTTCACAAGTCGATTTGTATTCATGTTGAAACAAAATGCAGGGCAATATAGAGGAGCCTTTTGTAAGTGTTGGAAATGTTCATCTGTCTGATCTTTAAGATTATATCCCTGTATGAAGGTAGAAGTCAGTGAACACTAGGTTATAGTCCAACCGGTTTATCTGAAGTCACAACCTGGTGACTCCACCTGATGAAGGAGGAATGTTCTGAAAACTTGTGATTTTAAATAAACTTGTTGGACTATATCAGACTTGTGGTGGCTGATTCTGTCCTCCCCAGTCCAACACCAGCATTTGCACATCATCGCTGTATGAAATCATAGAGGTAATTATGAGCATTCTTAAATTGGATGTTTGTAAATTGGGGACTCCTGTACTATCTAAACTGAGAGAGAGGCTGCAGAGCTGCAGGTGGATCTGTATGTCCTTGTGCAACTCTCACAGAATGGCAACGTGGAGGTATAGCAAGTAATTATGAAAGCTAATGGAACGTTATGCTTCTGTTATATAGGGCAGCAATGAGACGGCACTTGGAATGTCGTGCTCAGGATTGTTCACCTTAAGCAAGGAAGGATGCAAATGTTTTGGAGGTAGTTCAGAAAAGGTTTAATAGACTAAAGGGTTTTGTCTTATGAAGAGAGATTGAGCAGATTAGGTTTGTTCTCCCTAGAGTTTCGAAGCATGAAAGGAAATCTAATGGAAGTGTACAAGATATTGAAGGGTAAAGACAAAAATAGATGGAGAATGGACGTTTCCCTTGTGGAACAATCTAGAATGAGAGGTCATAGTTTGAGGATAAAGGTCAACAGATTTTTAAAAAAGAGATGAGGAGAAATTACTTCTGTCTAAGGATCAGGAATGCAAAGAATTCACTACCATTGAGTGTGGTGGGTACTGGGAGATTGTGTAAATTTAAAAAGGACATAGGTAGATTATTAATTAGCATGTGTTAAAGGGTTATGGGGACCGGGCAGGAAGGTGGGTTGACGTCAAATACGATTGTCTTTAAAGAGAGAGCAAGCTTGAAGGGCTGAATTACCTACTCCTGCTCCTCTTTCTTATGCACCGATGGTGGGGTTTTCATATAAAGAAAGATTGGACAGTATGGTATCTGTTAAAGAGTAAGGCATTATTTGAACGTTTTCTTCATTGAAAGTTCATGGAATGTTCACTTCTAGCACTTATTGCTCATCCCTACTTTCCAGAGAGTAGTTTGGGACAATCTTTGGATTCTGGAAGAACATGCAGAGCAGTTAACCTTCCCAAAAGGATATTAATGAGCCAGATGGGCTTCTATAACAATTGACAATTACATGGCTATTCTTTATTTCCAATTTTTTTTAGATTGAATTCAACTCTCATCATCAGTTGTGGCAGGATTTGACCCAAATGCCGAGAACAGCAGCTGAAGTTTCATGGATTAGTGGCGCAGTGATAGGGCCATAAGGGAGGTGATGGTGGTATAATCACTGGACTGCTAATCCAGAGATCCCCACAGCATTCTGGGGACCTGTGTTCAAACCATACCACAGCAGACAGTGGAGCTTGAATTCATAAAAGTCCGGAATTACGGATCTACTGCTGACCCTGAGTTCATTGTTGAAAAAAAAACCATCTGGTTCACTCATGCTCTTTTCAGAATGAAACTGTAATCCATACTTGGTTTAAGGTAGACAGGCTGGAAGAACACAGCAAGTCAGACAGCATCAGGAGGTGGAGAAGTCAACATTTTGGATGTAACCCTTCTTCAGGACCTTGTGATGCTACCTGGCTTGCTACGTTTTTCCAGTCTCCTGCTTGTCTACCTTAGATTCAAGCAGCTGCAGTCTTTTGTCTCTATCCATACCTGGTCTGGCCTACATGTGACTCCAGATCCATAGCAATGTGGTTGGCTCTTAACTGCCCTCTGGACAATTAGGGATGGGCAATAAATGCTGGCAGCGATATCCTCACCCGTGAATGATTAAAGAAAAATAAAACTGCCATGAAACGTTCACTAAAGTAAATGTAGAAAACTGGGATCAGTCCCAGAAAACTGGGATTATTCATGAAGCACAGATGAGACAATGTTGTAACCATTATTGATTGGTTTTGGTCATGTGGGATTTGGCAGCTTGGCAGATGGTTTACAGTTTCTTAATTTCACAGGTTCGTAGAAATTCCATTAGTCTGTTTCCTTTCAATAGTAACTAAATTCCAAAATTCAGAGTAAGCCTTTCACTTTGATTTTTTCCAGTGCAGGCATGTTAGAAATAGCTGGACTCAAAATTGTGCCCCAGACTGTACACAGGATGTCCAACCAATAACACGTACAGGCTAGAGTTGCAGTCAGTTTTTAACCATATGCATCAATTCCTGGAGAGTAACACACACGTATCTCTAAGACGTCACTTTCTCATGAAAGTGGTTGTTGGTCAACCCTGTCAGTACCTCTTTTTGCTCAGGTTTTTCTCCAGTTAGATGTTTACCTGACATTATACAGAAACATCATCCCAAGGGTTTCACAGAGGAGTTGCCCTGGCAATCACTGAATACATGTCTATGTTTTCTTTTTTCTGTTGTCGTCCTCTTCTTCAGGAAAAAAGGAATTACCAGTAAAAGCTGTCTATAAATAATTTGGGGTTTTGATTGGTCATCAAGTTGAGCACTGTTTCAGGGGAAGTAACCCAGTCTTTGTTTGCTGCAAAATCACTTCCAAAAGGTCTAATTACTGCAGGATCATTTGGAGACCATCTATTCTTGGAGAAATCCTAAAAATAATGACAGATTATTTCTTTCACTGGCCCCAATCCAAAGTCAGGAGAGTTCACTTTTGCCTGACCTTCTTTTGCATTTTCGTGTCTTTGTACATGAAGATATTTTCAGCTGTGAGGAGACAATGTAGGTTTCAAAGGAATGCAGTTATTTCTTATCTGTTGCAGGTAATAGGGAAGAAATTCAGATTCAGCTGAATTAAAATTAAAATTATGTTAATAAATCTGCCCGACTGCTCAATCAGTTTTTTTTCCAGTTTTGCAAAGAACGTCCTTAACTTTTCTGAGGAACCCCTCATCTCTGCAATACTTCCAATAAATCTCTTCGTACTTTTCCAAAGTTGTCATGCACTCCAACGGATGTTTCGTACAGATGTGGCATGGTGCACAGTGGTTAGCACTGCTGCCTCACAGTGCCAGAGACGCGGGTTCAATTCCCACCTCAGGCAACTGCCTGTGTGGAGTTTGCACATTTCAGCCTGTGTCTGTGTGGGTTTCCTCCCACAGTCCAAAAATGTGCAGGTTAGGTGAATTAGCCATGCTAAATTGCCTGTAGTGTTAGGTGAAGGGGTAAATGTAGAGGTCTGGGTGGGTTGCTCTTCGGAGGGTCAGTGTTGGGCTGAAGGGCCTGTTTTCACACTGTAAGTAATCTAATCTACACCAAAATACTTTATTTATAAAGCCCAAGGCCAATACTGGAGTACACAATCGAAAGATTGGAGGTCCTATCTTTCATACAAGACATTGGGGGATATTATTCTAAAGCCCCGTTCAAGTACAGCAATAATCTGGTTGTCCATGTAAGTCAATGTTTACATGTAAACACAGTAACACACACATACAAAAGATCTGTAAGCAATTTTATTATTAACTCTTGTCTTGTAATAACAATTTTAAATCATGTAACCGTTCTTTATTTTATATTAGT
This sequence comes from Chiloscyllium punctatum, assembly GCF_047496795.1. NCBI lineage: Eukaryota > Metazoa > Chordata > Chondrichthyes > Orectolobiformes > Hemiscylliidae > Chiloscyllium > Chiloscyllium punctatum. Next base: position 9,074,218 of record NC_092764.1, on the reverse strand, counting down.
GAATGTAAACTGCTTGTGGGAGAGTCCTATGTTTTTCCTCAAGATCTTTTTTATTTCTTCACAGGCTGAGGGCATCACTGGCTAGTTCAACATTTATTACCCATTCTTAATTGCGCACAGGGCATAGTCAACAGTCAACCACATCACTGTGGGTCTGGAGTCACATATAGGCCAGATCAGGTAAGAATGACAGTTTCCTTTCCAAAAGAACATGAGTGAACCGGATGGGTTTTTCCATCAGTTGACAATGGAGTCATGGTCATCATTAGACTTTTAATTCCAGATTTTACTGAATTCAAATTCCACCATCTGCCATGGCAGGATTCAAACCAGTGTTCCCAGAATATTACCCAATTGATCAAAATCTTTTTGTGGCACCCTATCTCAAAAAGGGAGAGAGGTAAAAGGTGGATAACTCAAAGAAAATCAGCCTAACATCTATTGTTAGAAAAAACATTGTATTCAATTATTAAGAAAATGAAAGCAGAACATTTGGAAAATCAAAATCTAATCAAGTCAAGTCAGCACAGTTTGATGAAAGAGAAAATGTGTCTGTGTAATTTATTCAAGTTTTTCAATGAAGTCTCAACCAGAGTGGATAGTAGGGAATCAGCAGATGTGTTGTTTTTGACATCCATAAGGTGGTCAACAAGGTACCTCACAAAAAGCTGTCAAAAGATAAAAGCCTTTCTGTATTCTGACTCATCATTGCTAGATATCTGTCCTACCAGGTTGGTGTCATCAGCAAACTTGTAGAGGTCATTTACTTGCAATTTGGCAACACAATCATGGGTGTACAGGGAGTACAGTAGGCTGCATCCTTCAGGGGCTCCAGTGCTGAGGTTTATTTTGGAGGAGGTGCAGTTCTCTATCTTCACTGATTGTGGTCTGTGGGTCAGGAAACTGAGGATCCAGTTGAAGAGGGTGGAGCGGACACCAAGATCACAGAGTTTTGAGGTCAGTCTGGAGGGGATAATGGTGTTGAAGGTGGAGCTGTAGTCAGTGAGTGGGAGTCTGACTTTGCCTTTGAATTTGCCTTTGCCAAGGGTGTGTTTATGTGATATTACTATATTGGAACAGTTAATTAGTTACAGTGTCATAAAGCTGCTCCTTTTTCTTGAAGTTACTGGTCCTAGATTTTTTTTTTAAAAGAGTGGTTGTAAAACAGCCCAGGCTCTGAAACGGCTGATTTGATACAGAGATGAATGGCTTATTGAGGACCTTTGTGTTTAGTCCTGAACCGATGATACTTCAGGCCAAAGTATTCCATGTTTTAGAAAAAGCTTGTATAATAAAAGAGGAGAAGCCAGTCCTGCAGTTCAGCAGTTATGTGTGTAAAGAAAGGCTGGGTACTCTCTCTCCTTCTGCCATTCTGATTTCAAACTGTGAGTTGTCTGTGCCGTGTTTTACTGTTTGTGCTCAGGGATGTGTGTGTTTTTGCAACAGCATCGTTAAGTCAGGTTTGGATACGATTAGTTATTGGATATTCAATTTTCTGTTCTTTGTGTTTCATTCTGTAATTTTGTAAATAAATTTTGTTTGCTTAAAACCTGGCAGTTGGCCCAACTAATTTACTCCGGGAATATCCACTATATACCAAGCTAAACAAAGAACAAAGTTACAGTCTGGGTGAACCTGTTTAAAGAGGTTTTGAGGACTCTAGCCGAGTCCATAACAATACTTAGTATATACTATTTTGTTAAGCTTTTCAATAGAGTTACAGTTAAAGCCCATGATCACTCTTGTGAATCTCCTCTGGACCTCTCCAATGCCAACAGATCCTTCCTTAGATACTGGCCAACAAATAACCCACAATATTCTCTTTTATTTTATTTTGTCTGTATTTTTGATGTAGTGTAAAAATGTGTGTGTTTTGCTTAACATCAAGGAGTTTGGCTGATCAAATTGCATCTGGAATGCAATGCCTTAGGCTTAACAGTTAAAATAAGCATTGAATTGAATTGAATTAAATTTATTGTCACGTGTACCGAGGCACAGTGAAAAGCTTTGTCTTGTGAGCAATACAGACAGATCACAGAGTTAAGTAGCATAGATAAGTACATAATAAGCAAACAGCAGAAAAAACAAATGTTAAGAGTTTGTGAGTCCATTCAGTATTCTAACAACAGTAGGGTAGAAACTGTTTTGAAACCGACTGGTGCGTGTGTTCAGGCATCTGTACCTTCTCCCTGATGGTAAAGGTTGTAGAAAAACATTGCCAGGGTGGGATGGATCTTTGAGAATGTTGGCGGCCTTTCCTTAACAGCGGGCCTGGTAGATAGATTCTATAGATAGGAGGTTGGCCTTTGTGATTGTCCAGGGAGAGTTTACCACTGTCTGTAACCGTCTCCAATCTTGAATGGTACAGTTATAAAAGTTGGCAAGGGTATTCGCCATCACGCCAAAATTCCTCAGCTGCCTGAGGAAGAAGAGATGTTGTTGGGCCTTTGTAACCAGTGCATCCACATGAAGAGTCCAAGAAAGCTTATTGTGAATGATCACTCCCAGGAGCTTGACACTCTCCACTCATTCCACCTCTCTGCCGTTTATGTGTAGTGGGACATGAGTAACATCCCACCGAAAGTCAATTATGATTTCTTTGGTTTTGCTGTCATTGAAATCTAGGTTGTTCTCAGTGCACCATTTTTCCAGGTCTTCCATCTCTTGCCTATAGTCTGTTTCGTCGCCATCTGAGATTTGACCAACTATGGTGGTGTCATCAGTGAACTTGTAAATGGCAATAACCTGGTATTTGATGACGCAGCCATGGGTATCCAATGAGTACAGTAGGGGGTTGAGTATGCACCGGGGGGGGCTCCAGTGTTGAGTGTTAGTGAGAATGAAATATCGTCCCCAGTCTTCACTGATTGTGGACTGTGGGTCAGGAAACTGAGGACCCAGTTGCAGAGAGTAGGGCTTAGTCCAAGATAACTAAGTTTAGTAATCAGTCTTGAGGGGATAATAGTGTTGAAGGCTTGAACTGTAGTCAATGAGTAGAATTCTTACGTAGCTGTTCTTGGTGTCAAGATGTTCTAGGGAGGAGTGATATGGCATCTGACGTGGATCTGTTTGGTCCGATAGGCAAATTGGAGTGGGTCAAGAGTAGTGAGGAGGCTGGAGTTGATTAATGCCATGACCAGCCTTTCCAAGCACTTCATAACCATTGAAGTTAGGGCCACTGGGTGGTAGTCATTGAGACATGCTGCAATGAGCCTTCTTAGGTACAGGGATGATGATGGCCCTCTTGAAACAGGCAGGGACAGGGGCCTGCTGCAGGGAGAGGTTGAAGGTGTCCGAGAAGACCTCTGCCAGTTGATCTGCACATGCTCTGAGTGCACGGCCTGGTACTCCGTCTGGTCCCATCGCTTTCCTTGGATTCACACAAAGGAAGACTGATCTGACCTCTGATGCAGTGACTGTTGGGATAGATTTGTCATGACCTGTCAGAATAGGAGCCATGATTTGGAGATGCCGGTGTTGGACTGGAGTGTACAAAGTTAAAAATCACACACACCAGCTTATAGTCCAACAGGTTCAATTGGAAGCGCACTAGCTTTCGGAGTGCTGCTCCTTCATCAGGTGATTTCCGAAAGCTAGTGCGCTTTCAATAAAACCTGTTGGACTATAACCTGGTGTAGCGAGATTTTTAACTTTGTCAGAATAGGTGTAACCTCTCCGCCAAAATTCTGCTCAAAGCGAGCAGAGAAGGTGTTGAGATGATCTGGGAGGGATTTGTCATCATCTTCTATCGTGCACTGTCTCTTTTTAGAACTCGTGATGTTCTTCAGTCCTTGCCATAGTCATCAGGTGTCTGCCTGGGTCTCTAGTTTGGATCAGTATTGGTCCTTGCTGTCTTAATGGCTCTGTGAAGGTCATACATGGATGCCTTTTTTTGAATGGGTCTGTTGATCTGAAGGCCTCATGGCTAGTTTTTTTAGCAGGTTCTGTCTGTCCTGATTCATTCAGTAAAGGTTAGGGTCTGAACTATCTTCTTACTATATTTTGAGGTCGGTTGGTCTGGTCCATAACAGCAGGAAACTGCAAGTGGGGATGGCATGCTGTTGCTTAGGTTGGTGACATGTGGCCAGTGGGCGACAACAGGGATCTGTACTAGGATGACAACTTCTTTACAATACATATGAATAACTTGGAGGAAGGAAGTGAATGTTCTGGCACCAAATATGCAGCCAAGACCAAATAGATGGAAAAGAATGTTACAAGAGGAATACAACCAGTTTGCAGCGAGATATCAAAAGTTTTGGTAAGGGGGCAAAAATTGGCAACTGGAATTTGATGTGGAAAAATGTGAAGTTGTTCGTTCTGGAATAATATTTAAAAGAATACAAATAGCAGAAAGCTGCAACACAAAGGAACGTGGAGATACTTGTACCCAAAACACAGAAAGCTAGCACACAAGGACAGCAGGTAATCAGGAAGGCTAAGGGAATGTTGGCCCTTAGGGCTTAGAGTATAAGAGTAGGGAAGTCTGACTGCATCTGCACATGGGGCTAGTGATACCATATCCAGAGTACTGTGAGCAGTTTTGCTCCCCTTCTTTTAAGGAGAGATATGATTAGATTGGAATGCAGTTCAGGGAAGGTTCACTCGGATGATCCCTGGGATGGAGGGATTGTCTCATGAGCAGAAGTTAGGACTCCACTCACTGGAAGTTAGATGAATGAGAGATGACTTCATTGAAATACAGTGGATTCTTAAGGGGCTTGACAGGGTAAATGCTGAGAGAATGTTTCCCCTCATGGGAGAGTCTAGGACCAGAGGGTACAGTCTCAGAATTAAGGCAATTTAAAGGAGATGTAGAGGAATTTCTACTCTTGGCAGGTCGTGAACCATTGGATCTCCTTGCCAGAGAGAACTGTTGGGCAAAGTCCTTATGTATATTTAAGTCTGAGATAGAGAGATTCTTGAGCTGTCAGGGAATAAACAGACATGGGCAAAGGGCAGGAAAGCTGATGTGAGGAAGGTCAGATCAGCCATGATCTTTGTGAATGGTAGAGCAACCCCAAGGGACTGAATGGCCTACTGCTGTTTGTTTCACTTATGGTCTTACAGTGAATTTTGGAATATTGCGTGCAAATCTGGTCTCCTTCCTATCGGTTGTGAAACTTGAAAGGGTTCAGAAAAGATTTACAAGAATGTTGCCAGGGTTGGAGGATTTGATTATGGGGAGAGGCTGAACAGACTGGGGCTGTTTTCCCTGGAGTGTCAGAGGCTGAGGGGTGACCTTCTAAAGGTTTATAAAATCATGAGGCGCATAGATAGGGTAAATAGACAAAGTCATTTCCTCGGATGGGGGAGTCCAGAACGAGAGGGCATAGGTTTAGGGTGACGGGGAAAAGATATAAAAGAGACCTAAGGGGCAACTTTTTCACACAGAGGGTAGTACATGTATGGAATAAGCTGCCAGAGGAAGTGGTGGAGGCTGGTACAATTGGAACATTTAAGAGGCATTTGGATGGGTGTGTGAATAGGAAGGGTTTGGAAGGATATGGGCCAGGTGCTGACAGGTGGGACTAGATTGGGTTGGGATATCTGGTCGGCATGGACGGGTTGAACCGAAGGGTCTGTTTCCGCGCTGTACATCTCTATGATTCTATAACTCTATGACTACAAGACCGTGTCAGAGGTTAAGATCATAACATATCGGAGCAGAATGATGCATTCTGCCTATTGAATCTGCTCTGCCATTCAATCATGGTTGATATGCATCTTTCTGCTCTCAACCTGTAACCTTTGATGCCTTTAGTCTGACCAGTGTAGTCTGACCAGAAACTCATACAGGCTCAGCAGTACATCTCTGCACTTGTATTCTAGCCCTCTTGAGATAAATGTGAACATTGCATTTGCCTTCCCAACTGCCAACTGGACCTGCATGTTAACCTTAAGAGATTCATGAACTCAGACTCCCAAGTTGTGCTTCAGATTTCCGAAGCCTTTTCCCATTCAGAAAATTGTCACTGCTTCTATTCTTCCTCCCAAAGTGCACTTTCCCACATTATATTCCATCTGCCACTTCTTTGCACATTCTTCCAGCCTGTTTAATTCCTTTTGCAGCCTCCCTGCTTCCTCAACATTTCTGCCTCTCTACGTTCTTTTTGTGTCATCTCAACTTTAGCAACAATGCCCTTAGTTCTTTTATCTAGTTTTTAAAAAATATATAACATGAATCATTATGATCCCAACACTGACTTCTGCTGAACTCCACTGGTTACCAACTTCCATCTTGAAAAAGACCCCTTTGTCCCTACTCTCTGCCTTCTGCCAGTTAACCAAACCTCTATCCATGCCAGTTCCTTACCTCTAACACCATGAACCCTTGTTTTATCTAGCGGCCTGCTGTGAGGCACCTTGTCAAGGGCCTTTTTGGAAGTCCAAATAGATCATATCTGCTGGCTATCCTTTGTCTACCTTGCTCATTACCTCCTCAACAACCTCAAACAGGTTTGTTGGGTATGACTTCCCCTTAACGAAGCCATACTGACTCCACCCTATTCCACCATGCACTTCAAAATAGTCTACAATCTCATCCTTAGTAATGGACTCTGAAATCTTACCCTCGACTGAGCTGAGGCTGAGTAGTCTATAGCTTTCTGCTTCTTCCTTCCTCCATTTTTAAACCGGGGGTGGGGGGGATGGTTACATTAGCCATTTTCCCATCCTCTGGTACACTCCCTGACTCCAGTGATTCCTGAAAGATCACCATCAATGCCTTTACAATCTCCTCCCCTGTCTCCTTCAGAACTCTGGGATGTAGTCTATTCGGTCTGGGTGATTTATCCACCTTCTGACCTTCCCCAGGACCATCTCCTGAGTGATGGCCTCCACGCTACCTCTGCCTCCTGACTCTCTTGAAGTTCTGGTGTGCTGTTGGTGTTTTCCACCATTAAAGCTAATGGAGAGAACATATTGCATTCCTCAACTATTTCTTTAGTCATCATTGTTAATTTGCCAGCCTCATTTTCCAGTGGTCCAATGACCACCCTTGACTCTTTCTTACCTTTTACAAGTCTAGAAAATTCTTGCAATCTTCTTTTATAATTTGAAAAGTTAGTTTACCCTCATATTTCATCTGCTCCCCTCTTATTGATTTTGTTCTAGTTATCCTCTTCTGGTTTTTAAAAGTATCTCAATCCTCTGCCTTCCCACTAATCTTAACCACATGGTACATTATTTCTTTTGCTTTTACACTGCCCCTGCTTTCTCTTGTCACCAGTGTTGCCTTGTCCTTCCATTTATCTGTTTCTTCTTCCTTGTGAAGAATTTCTACTGTGTCTCCCCAATTACCCCCACAAATGCGTGTCATTGGTGCTCAATCACCTTCCCTGCTAGGCTCCCCTTCCAATCAACTCTGACCAGCTCCTCCCTCATGCCTTTGTAGTTACCTTTAATCAATTCTGATACAACTGATACCAGTTTCTCCCTCTCAAATTGCAAGGTGAATTCTATCAGATTATCTTCATTGTCCCCTTGGGCTTCCTTCATCTTAAACTCCCTAATTAAGTCTGTTATGTGATACACCACTAAATCCAGAATTACCCATTCCCTAGTGGGCTCTACCACAAGCTCCTCCAAAAAAAATCTTATAAACATTCCACGAATTTCCTTTCTTGAGATCTGCCGCCAGCCTGATTCTCCTAATCTACCTGCATATAGAAGTTATCCAAGATTATTGCAATAGTGCCATTCTTATATGCCTTTTCTAGCTCCTGATTTATTTTTTCCTCACATCCTCATGACTGCCAGGAGGACTGTACACAGCTCCCTTCAGGGTTTTTTTTTCCTTTGAACTTCTTGTACTCTCTTCACACAGATTCTACACTTTCCAAACTCTGTCCACTTTTTGCTATCAATTTAATTTCATTTCTGACTAACAAAGCAGCAGCCCACCCTGTGCCCCGGCCATCTGCCTGTGCTCTAGAAGGATGCATATCCTTGGATGTTTAGTTCCCAGCTCTGATCCCCTTGAAGCTATGTCTCTATCATACCCAGATAATACCTGCCAATCTCAATCTGCGCTACCAGCTCATTTACCTTGTTTCATAGACTATGAATTTAAGTACAACACCCTCTGTCCTGCATTGACTGCTGCCATTCTCATAGTTGTTCTCTTATCTGCTGTGCCTGAAGTTAGATTCCTGACCCATTTCATGTTCCTTGTCCTAGTATTTTGTTCTGGAAACCTTAATAACATTTCCTGAGTCCTGTCCTACCTTTAACCTTTTCCTTGGTTTTCCATGAGATTCCAGCCATGGAGTCATAGAGATGTCCAGCATGGGAACAGACCCTTCGGCCCAACTCACCCATGCCAACCAGAAGTCCTAAATTAATCAAATGCAGCATTTATACTGTTATGACACGGGGTAAATCCCTCTGCTAATTTAAACCAGCCACACAGAAAGGATTCACTCCGTGCTGTAGTCTGTTAAAATTCGAGAGGTAAAGAACTATCCCAGAGGTCACGATTTAAAGTAAACATTAACAAGGTTACTCTTTAAGTCCAACAGAGAAAATTAAAATCAACAACTACTTACAACTCCTATCTCTTAAAATCTATCCTTTACCTCCCGCTCTACAAACATCGCATCATTGCATTGCTTTTAATATTATTAAAATACTAAATTCAAATTTGATTGGATTTTGGTGTCTTGGGGTATAATTTAAACTGATTGGCTAAATTTGAATTTACTTTCGTTTCATGGTAACCCAGCTGCTGCTATTTGTTTCAACCAAGTGTTAAACTATTACCTAGTTCAGGACTCTCTGTGCTTTGTCGGTCCTTGCTAGCTTTTCAACTCTCTTAAAAGGTCCAGTACACCTCTACACCTTCATAACACCTTCTCCCTTAAGAAAAAAATGAACCATCATAATGGAAAGATGTCTTCTTTTTCTTTTCTCTCTTCCTTAACCACAATATCATGACATACATATGACTTCAATCTAAAGTCATATTAACTTCTTCCCACATAAATATAACATTGAATAGATACCAATCTTATCTATACTTTATCAGTTAAATCCACGATAACGCATCTGCCATTACATTCTTATGACTTGCAACATGTATGATATGTAAATGAAAAGTCTGTAACATAAGACTCCAACAAAATTATCTCATATTCTTGGCTTTAAAGCATTTCAAGAATGTGAGAGAATAGTGATCAGTGTACATAACAGTCTCCGATACATTGTTCGTGATACACATATTAAAATGGTGTGAGGCCAATACCAAACTCAATAGTTCTTTATTGATCATGGAGTAATTCCTCTGGTGGATGTTGTGTTTTTTTGAAAAGTAACCAACTGGCAATTCAATCCCTTTATCACCTTCCTGTAGCAGAACATCTCCAACTCCTATGTCCTTAGCAACAATGGCAACTTCAAAATGTTTTGAAAAGTTTGATGTAGCTAAAACTGGTGCGGTGGTTAATATTGATTTCAAAAGTTCGAATGCCTCCTTGCATTGTTCTGTCCACTGAAACTTTTTGTTCTGGAATCTGTTTAGTCCCAAGAATTGATGCACTTCTTTCTTCGAGGTTGGTTGTGGAAATTCCTCAATGGCCTTTGTCTTTGCATTCCATTGGGGTCAACCTTCCATGACCGATGTTATGTCCCAAGACCATCACCTCTGCTTTTGCGAATTCAGTTTTATTTAAGTTTATTACCAGTTTTGCTTCTCGTAGTCATTCAAAGAGCTCTACTAACTATGCCATGTGATTTTTCCAGGACTTACTAAAGATGACTACATTGTCCAAACAGACTGCACAGTTTGTTAACCCAGCCCCAACAGCTTTCATGAGTCTTTGGAATGTGGTGGATGCATTCTTCATTCCAAAGAGCATCATTTAAAATTGATATAGCCCACTTGGGGTTACAAATGCAGAAATTTCTTTTGCTATCTCTGGTAAAGGTACCAGCCAGTGACCACACAGTAAGTCCAACTTGGTGATGTAATTGGCTTGTCTGACTTTCTCAATACAGTCCTCCAATCCAGGACTTGGATATGAGTCCAATTTTGCAACGGTTTTGACCTTCTGATAATTCACGCAAAATCATTGAGTCCTGTCTAGTTTGGGAACTAAGACGATAGGCGAACTCCACTCACTCTGGCTTCGTTCAATAATATCCTCATTGCGCATGTCCCCCACCTCCTTCTGGACCTGTCTGGCTTTGAAAGGCTTGAGCAGATAGGGGTATTGTTTTATCAGAGCAGTACTCCCTAATTCTACTTCATGTACAATAGCATTAGTCCTACCCCTCTGATTCTTATATATGTCCTTCTATGGCAGTAACAAATCTTTCAACTGTGTTCCATGTACTTGAGACAGATAGTTTACTAACCTATCCCGCTCCTCAAGGACTTCTTCATTTTTTAATCTATTTTGAGGCACATCAAAATCCACGCCATCCGGATTTGATTCCTCACTTTGCGTGGCACTAACCAGCATCTGTTTCTCCGGTCCTTTCTCGCTTCTAGTTCTTGAGAGGGGACCTACATAATCAATTAAAATCCATGTGAAAGGTTCTTCAAATGTGTGAATTGACAAGAAAGGTGCTGGTTTCATTACTGCCTGTGGCCTACCTTCCATTTGGCATGGATGACACGTACGGCACAAGTTAACCACATCCTTGTGCATTCCAGGCCAATAAGAATGTTTTTGTACCTTAGCCTGAGTTTTTCGTACCCCTAGCTGACCTCACAACAGGTAGTTCATGTGCTACCCATAACACCTCTTGTTTGTATGCTACCGGCAACACAACCTGGTGCACTTCGGCCCATTTCTCCTCTGCACTAACCTGCCGTGGTCTCCATTTCCACCTTAGGAGTCTATATTTCAGATAATACCCCTCAGGAATATCCTCTGCCTACCTTTTGGAGTACGCATCCACATATATATCTTTTATCATCTTGTCTCGCTGTTGCAAGTCCCTTAGCCTTTCAGGAGTAAACACTTCTGTCTGACCCTCTGCCTGTTCAGGTTTTTCTTGCATCATTCCATCAAACAGGGTATCTGCTAACTGAACCTCAACTCCTTCATCTTTCTCTACATTTCGTTTCAGGTTGTGACAAATGTGATCCGGTTACCACACAGTCTAGGAAAATACCAGGAGAATTCTGCATTAACTGCTCAGTTTCTTGGTCTTCCTTGGGGTTCTCCACAACAAGGGGTGTCACTCCCACCTTGGATCCTGCCAAATCATTCCCAAGAACAAACAGAATTCCTGGAACTGTCAATCACTCCCACTGTAACTTCCCCAGTCTTGAGTTGGCACTCCAACCTGATCTTACACAGGGGAACACTAAATTTCTGTCCATTTATCCCACAAATTACCACCCTCTTGGATAATAGATCAGAAAGAGTGCAAATTCACTCATCTCTTATAGTCAGTGAATGTTTAGATCCTATATCTCTCAAAATTATAACTACTTGCCCTTCTCCCCCAGTTCTTTCTGAGTAAACTTTACCTACAGAGGTGAATTCTTTATGGAGATCAGGCACCAACTCCAGACCCTGCCTAGGCTGTGCACTCTCCTGTAGCTCCTTAGCTCTTCTTGGGGTGTCCCATACTACTTTCACTTTACGTGTCCCACTTTCTGGCAGTGAAAACACCTTTCCCCAGTCTCCTTCTGAAACCACCGGCGCTGTAATTTTCTGTGTCCCACTCCATTACAGTGAAAACACCTGAGGCCTTTCACCTCCTATCCACCCTCTTGGGTTTCTTTAACCTGTGGTAAATTCTTACCAGTGTTCTCTACTCTTTGTTTCGTGGTGTAGGATCTCTCCTTCTCCCAACTTCTATCCCTCACAGGACGAAATTCTGGCCGGAAGCTTGTCTAATGCGCCAACATGTACTCACCTGTTAATTCTGTTGCCCTTTCTCATTTTCTGAACTTCCTGTTCCTCCACGTGAATTCTTACCATCTCTGGAAATGAGTTTTTAAACTCCTCCAGCAGAACAATATCTTTTCAAGCCTCAAAGGTCATATCTATCTTTAAAGCCCTCACCCATCTATCAAAATTAATATGTTTATTTCTTTGAAACTCAATGTAAGTCTGACCTGGTTCCTTTTTTATGTTTCTGAACCGCTGTCTGTATGCTTTTGGTACCAATTCATAAGCACTTAAAATGACCTGTTTAACCTCGCATAATCTCTTGACCCCTCATCTGACAGCGTGGCAAATACCTCATTTGTTCTGCCTTCCAGTTCAGTCTGAATTAGCATTACCCATAAATCCTCGGATTATGCCATTTGCCTAGCCAATTTATCAAATTATATAAATAAGGCTTCTATATCTTTCTCATCAAAATGCGGCTGAGCTTTGACATATTTGTCGAATCACTACCTTCTCTTTTAATCTCCGTCCTGTTAAGTTGACTTTGCTGACTAAGTCGCAACTGCTCAAGTTCAAATTCTCTCTCTTTTTGCTCAGCTAAGAACCTTCTCTCTTTCTTTTCCCCTCTCTCTCTCTTCTCTCTCTCCCTCCCTCTTTCTTCTCTCTCTCTTTGCTCAGCTAAGAACCTTCTATCTCTCTCTTTTTCTTTCTTCTCTCTCTCTTTCTCTCTCCCTCCCTTTGTTTATCTTCTAACTCAATTTTCCTCAATTTTAATTTAATCGCTTCTACTGTTTCCCAGACACACTGATGTGTTTGATCAACTCCCCTACAATTTCAGCTTTACCTTTGTCCTTGGTTAAACCCAAATCTAACACTTCTTTGCTAATTCTAAAACTATGGCCTTTTTCTTTCCTTCTAAACTTTCATGGCAAACTTGAGAATCATCTTCAAACCCCAGAATGTCTTGAGCTACTTTAAGAGACATTTCTCTCACTTTTAATTTAACCAATGACATGTCACTGAAGTTGTTCACCTACTTTTTATTTAGGACACTAACCTGCAAGTGCTTAAATCTACTGGGCTTTTTCGTACCCCAAATCTATTCAAATCTGTCTGAAACTGTTCAAATCATGGCCAAAAGCCCCAAACTGTTACAACGCAGGGTAAACCCCTCTGCGAATTGAAATCAGGCAGATAGAAAAGATTCACTCTGTGCTGTAATCTGTTAAAACTCGAGAGGCAAAGAACTATCCCAGAGGTCATTATTTAAAATAAAAAAACAACTTTATTCTCTAAGTCTAACAGAAAAAAATTAAATCTACAACAATTTACAAGTTCTTGTTCTTAAAACCTACTTTTTACCTCCCTCTCTACAGTACAAGTATAATAGAAAAAAATCTCGATTAAGATTTACGAAAAAAAACTCTCGTTTCAAAACCAGTCAGCTTTGCCAATTCTCCTTAGTAGATTTTCCTCTGTAGATACTCTTCAGGTCAGCCTCGATGTTCTCCTGCATAGACTCCCCACAGACAGGTAGCTTTCAGAGATCTCTTCAGCTAGCAGTCTACATTTGTTGACTTTTGCAGCTCTCCTCCTAACTGTTCAAAATGTCTGGTTTTGTACCCTAAAACATTGGATTGTTTCATTGGGTTTAATATTATCAAAATACTAAATTCAAATTTGATGGAATTTTGATATCTTGGTGCATAATTTAAACCAATTGGCCAAATTTGAATTTAGTTTTGTTTCATGGCATTGTTTCATGTGCTTTGTCGGTCCTTGTTAGCTTTTCAACTCTCTTAAAGGTACAGTGCACCTCTACACCTTCATAAACCTTTACTATTTATGTACCCATCCAGATGACTTTTTAAAAGTTGGAACTGTACCTACCTCTACCACCTTTCTTCACAAGAACTAAAAACAAAAGGAAGCCAGGATATTCGTCCCATCATGGTCATGCCAGCCCACTGCAAGTGCAGTTCAACCAGTGCCATTCCCACCCTTGCAGCTTCTTTCTCCTCCAGAAGAGGATATAATTTTACTTTGGAAAGCCCAGAATAATGTGCCTCATCCATCCCATACAAGACTGAGATACAGAGAGACAGATACCAGTTGCCCATTGGAAAGGGCAACCCATCCACCAACTATTTAGTTTAAAGCCCGATCCACAGCTCTAGTTATGTGACTCGCCAGGACTCTAGTCCCAGTGTGATTCAGATAGATCCTGTCCCTTTTTTTAATATTTCAAAACTATACTTTATTCATAACAATATTTTGATGATCTGTACAATTGGTCATGCCATACATATATAAACATTCCATTTTCTTTGCATACAGAGATCGAGTAGTCATTCATATATACAGGTCTGTACATTGACTCTTCATATATTTAGCTGAGGTGTCAGCAGAGCCCACTTACTGAGCGGGCCCCCTGTTCTTCTTTGGCAGGCAGACGTTACACAGTGGTCTTTCCCCACCACGCCTTGGCGGCAGCTGCCCCAAGCTTCAGCGTGTCCCTCAACATGTAGTCCTAGATCTTGGAATGTGCCAGTCCACAACACTCAGTTGGGGTCAGCGCCTTCAGCTGGAAGATTACCAGGTTTGGGACAGACCAAAGAGTATCTTTCACCAAGGTAATGATCCTCCAGGCACAGTTGATGTGCGTCTTGGTGTGCGTCCCGGGGAACAGACCGTAGAGCACGGAGTCCCACGGCACAAAGCTGCTCAGGACGAACCTTGACAAACACCTCTGCATTCCTCTCCAGACTTCCTTTGCAAAGGCACATTCCAGAAGGAGGTGTGTGACAGTCTCGTCCCCTCCACAGCCGTTTTGAGGGCAGCGTGCGGTGTGGTAGAGAGTCCGGGCGTGCATAAAGGATCTCACAGGCAGAGCCCTTCTCACCACCAGCCAAGCCACGTCTTGGTGCTTGTTGGAAAGTTCTGGCGATGAGGCATTCTGCCAAATGGCTTTGACTGTCTGCCCAGGGAACCGCTCGACAGGATCCGCCCTCTCCTTTTCCCGAAGGGTCTCAAGGACACTACGTGCTAACCACTTCCTGATGGACTAGTGGTCAAAGGTTATTTTCCTTCATAAATTTCTCCACGAAGGACAGGTGATACGGAACGGTCCAACAACTTGGAGCATTCCATGGCAGCGAGGCCAGGCCCATCCTTCGCAACACTGGGCACAGGTAGAACCTCAGTACGTAGTGACACTTGGTGTTTGCGTCGCGGGGATCCAAGCACAGCTTGATGCAGCCACACACAAAGATGGCCATCAGGGTAAGGGTGGCATTTGGTGCGTTTTTCCTCCGTTGCCCAGAGCTTTGTACATTGAGTCCCTTCGGACCCTGGCCATTTTGATCTCCATTTAAAATGGAAGATGGCCCAGGTGACTGCAGCGGCACAGTTTCTGGGAATAGGCCAGACCTGTGCCACATATAACAACACTGACAGTGCCTCACACCTGATGATCAGGTTTTTACCTCCATCTGCCCAGTTTCTGCCTCACTTTCTTGATACGCTCCCCCAAGACTTGGCACATACCCCAGCCCCTCCGAACCAAATACCCAGCACCTTCAAGTGGTCAGTCCTGATGGCGAAGGGGATGAAGAATTGGTCAGCCCAGTCTGCTTGACTGTCCAAATCCATCCTCCCCTTGGCTCAAATCAGGAGTGTGATAAAGTACGCCCCACTTGCCTGGATGGGTAAAGCTCCAAAAACAAGAACCTTGACATCATCCAGGACAAAGCATCCTATTTGATTGGCACCACAACCATAAACATCCACTCTCTCCACCACCAATGCTCAGTAGCAACAGTGTGCATTATCTACAAGACGCACTGCAGAAACTCACCAATGCTTTTTCAGCCGCAACTTCCAAGCCCACGACTACTTCTACCTAGAAGGACAAGGGCAGCAGATACATGGAAACATCGCCACATGCAAGTTCCTCTCCAAGCCACTCACCCTACTGATTTGGATATATATCACAGTTCCTTCAGTGTCACTGGGTCAAAATCCTGGAATTCCCTTCCCGAAGGCATTGTGGGTCAACTCACAGTGCATGGACTGCAAGTGGTTCAAGGAGGGAATTCAGCATGTCTGCAATGATTCTTACCAATTTTTGTCGATACACCATAGAAAGAATCCTATCCAGATAAATCGCAGCTTCATATGGCAACTGCTCTGCCCAAGACCATAAGAAAGTACAGAGAGTTGTGAACACAGCCCAGTTCCTCACGAAAACCAACTTCCCATCTATTGACTCCGTCTATGTTTCTCACTGCCTCCAGAGAGCAGCCAACATAATCAAAGACCCCTCCCATCCAGGTTATACTCCCTTCCACCCTCTTCCATTGGGCAGAAGATACAAAGGTTTTAAAACACGTACCAATAGATTTAAGAACACCTTCTTCCCATCTGTTATCAGACTTATGAACAGACCTTTCATATATTAGATTTAATCTTTCTCTGCACCTTCTCTGCAGCTGGAAACACTATATTCTGCATCATGTTCCATTATCCCAATGTACATATATCAGGTATAATTTGCCTGCATGGCACACAAAACAATACTTTTCAGCTGTACATGTGACAATAATAAACCAAGTCAAATCAAACTAAAGACAGCTCACTACTTCTCTCTTAAGGGCAACTAGGGTTGGATAATAATGCTATCCCAGCTAATGACGTATACAAGCCATGATTTTAACCCGGGTTCAATTCCCAGGTTTAATTCAATGAGCGAATAAAAGAAAAACAAATAGCCACAACATTCTGAAGCACCCAATGTCAAGTTCTCTTTACAACGTATTATCCATTGAATGTTTAAAATTGAAGCAAAAGTCTGATTTTCTTTCTTCACCTTCATTGCAATGTCAACATTTACTGTTTCAAACTCATCCATCACAATCATCCAGCAACTTCAAGCAAGGGTTAAACACAACTTCCCACAGAATTCCCATAGGAAGAAGCATTTATCTTTATTTACGAAAGAGAACATTAAGAACTGTTTTTTATCAGGAAATATTTTGATATCTGCATTAGCCTGCCTCTTCCACTTGCCTCTCACAGGCTGTCAGCAGTTGATGTTCTCCTGGGACCACTTTGTGGATCAAAGCTGTGCTGAACAAAAATTATAGCATTTCTCCTCCTTGTGATGTTCACTGCTGGAGCTTGTCAATCAGACAACTGACAAGGCTGTTCCTGATAGCGGGCCCTGGTTTTATCAGGCTCCCCTTTCCTTGGTCAAAAGCCCTGTCGACATCCTCACAACGGCCTAATTAGCTGGTATAGCATTGTGCTTCAATTTTGAGCATCAATAGAACATTCAGATAACATTATTGAGATATCGCAGGAGAAACAGTTGTGAAAGGAAACCAACTTCATCACAAAGGAACATTAGGCAAAATCATAGCCACAGACCGGCTGAGGTGATATGATCAAATGGTTTGCTTGGCCATTTCAAAGGGTGGTCAAGGGTCAATGTTTGCTGTTTAAGTCTGGAATCATGTATAATCCAAAATGGTAAGGCTATTAAGCTTCCTTTGCAATCTATCATTTAGGAGATGAATAAGCCAGTGGTACTTGAATGATCATTGGCAGTATCGTGATCACTTTCCCCAATACTCTGTTTTATTTCTATTTCTGATGAAAGGCCATTGATATCAAATATTAATTCTCTTTCTCTCTCTCCACAGATGCTGCCTGACCTCCTGAGGTTCCTGATTTATTATGCTCTTATTCCATGCTTTTGAAACTAAATTCAAATTCTCAAGTGGAGATGAGTCACTCAGAAATATCACACTCAGAATTGTTACAATGCAGTTAAGAGGCCATTGGGCCCATCATATTAGATAGGTTGAGAGTCTTTTTCCTCGGATGGTGATGGCCAACATGAGGGGACATATCTTCAAATTGAGGGTTGATAGATATAGGACAGATGTCAGGGGTAGATTCTTTGCTCAGAGAGTAGTAAGGGCGTGGAATGCCCTGCCTACAACATTAGTAGATTCGCCAACTTTATGGGCATTTAAATGGTCATTGGATAAACATATGGATGATAATGGAATAGTGCAGGTTAGATGGGCTTCAGATTGGTTTCACAGGGCGGTGCAATATTGAGAGCTGAAGGGCCTGTACTGCACTGTAATGTTCTATGATCTATGTTCTATGTGAGAGTGCCGTATATGAATACTACATAAAGGAAGAT